>NC_088890.1:10000000-10306730 GCF_037157495.1 Lathamus discolor | reverse complement strand
AGGTAATAAAATACCAATGGTAATCACTGTGTAAATTCCCTGCCTTAATTTTGTGCATAATGGGCAATACATGGCAGTACCAATTACCCTGTATTCTCCATTTGCAGAGGTAGCACTAAAGATAATGCCAATGTTCCTCATTGCAAATTCTATTATCTCTAAAAAGAAACAGTTAATTAACCCCATCAAATCATTAGTAGATCATTTTTGGTATTTAAGACACATCTTGTTTCTGGGAGAGATACTTTTGCAGTAGAACCCGGCAGAAATAGCTTCAGGTTGCTCAGAGAAGGTGGCTTCATATGTGCAAATTGTAACTAACATGTTAGCGATCACCATTAGGTAGGAAGCATACTCTTGAAAGGTGTCGTTGTGACCAGAAATCTCAAAAAGTGAAATGCATCATTCTTGAATGATGCTGTGGCATCCATTATGATATTGGTGTAATGTAGTAAATTTTCATGGAAGTTGGTATCCCTTTGGAATCTCATGTTCCTCTGCTGGACAAACATCTTTGAATTAACATAAATGATACAGGCGCTGCATACTTGATTTTTTTTTTTTTTTGACAGTGTTGAGTGTGAAGGCTCTTTATACTTATTCACTCAAAGGAAAAAAGCGTTTTATGTTCAATATTATTTTAATTTTATGTAAATAGATTCATTATCTCAAGGGTTGATTAATATCAAACAACCAAAGAAGACAATTTCATAATTACTTCTTTTGAGCAAAGATTAAAACTGCCTCAAACCCAATGATACCAAAGCAAAGAAAGGCAAACTGTAAAAGGATACTGGGCAATACTGATTTTTGGGGTAAAATGGAGACAGCGGAAACTCTGTATTTCTTCAATTTACAATTTTTCCAAATAGATATTTTAAAAATAACATAGTTGGCTTGGGGTTTGTGTGTGGCAACAATCAGGGTTTCCCAGGAAGGTGCTGCTGTATGCCCCAGGGAGCCCCATTCCCCAGAACAGCCTCTGTGCCACCATCGTGCCCCTCCAGCTTGCCTCCCCTCAGCCTCTTAGCCCTTGTGCTGGCCCTGTTATGGTTTTTTCTGCATAGGAAAACAGGCATTTGAGATGTCAATTCGAACTGATTATTTTCTTCTTTTTTTGTAAAGCTGCCATCAACTACTTATAAATGATTGTATAGGTGCTGGAGGAAATTAATTTGCTAACCAGATAAAGAGAGTAATATGTGGCTCATTGACTCTCCTCTTTTCCTAGCTTTCTCCAAAATCAATTGGACTCTGATGCCTGGCCTGCTGATGCCTGCTTAATTCCCAGATATTTGCGAGGATCAGATATGTCATTCAGAAGTCTTTACAGTCCATCAAAAAGAAAAAAAAAAGATGCAATTTCTCAAGGCTACGCCATCATTAAGGCCTAACTTGACTTAAACTTTTTATATCAGAAAATGGTTTTTTCCTAAGGGATTTTAAAAGTTACCGTATTTAGTGCATTGTAGGGAAATCTAATGAATTTCTGTAAAATCAAGTAGAGATCTTAAATCTGTAAGTGAATCTTCTAACTTGTGCATAGTTCCCACTCTCTCTAAAGAATTCTAAATCTGTAGGCTTTTAGAATAATACATTGAATAATGGTGGGGTTTTCTTATCAACTAAATCCCTATAACCTTTCAGGTTTTGCACTTAATATCAGTGTTCCTCTTGGGGCCAGCTCTCCTGGTGTCTTCGTCTGCATCTGTCACTAAAGCTTTGGTCTTGGGCCACTCCAAGTTTATTACTAGTTGATATCAATGAGCAATTTCATTATGTTTTACTGTTTGTAACTTCTCGTTGGGGAGGGGTCTTGACTCTGTGTTGAGCCTTGATCTCTTGGTGATTATTCAGTCTAACATCTTCATTGGCCTCGCCAGCTTTTGTTGTAAATAATCTGCCAGATTTAACAGAACAAGAACTAAACATCCAAAAACTGTTGCTTCAACAAATCCAATTGCCTGTCCCCTGCTCAAAGCCATTCAACGACCTTTATATATTTCCTATGTTATCTTTACATTGTTTTTTGCCTTCAAGATGCTTCTCAATTTAACTGTGGCCTATTCTTGGCTCCTTTGAGTTTTCTGTTTTCCTCTCTTCCCTCCAATGGCACATTTAAGATTGTCTCTGTTCCCTCCAGTTTTCTCCTCCTCCCACCCCTACTATGATCCTGCCAAGTGATGTCACATCGAAGGATGTACAAGTCAAGTTTTTCGAGTTCAGCAAACCACTATCCAAATGATCACTAATTATCAAAAGTCACAAAAAAGTATATAAACCACAGATTTCAGTGCTTTTACAGAGAACTGCTTTCTCCTGTGATACAACAGGGTGATAAGATGAGAAAAAAGAGGCAACAATGAGAGCATGGGAATAATGTGCAGGTCAGCATAAAGCTTTCCATTTCTTATAATATCTGCCTGTTTTCTACCCATCTGCACAAATACCGTGGAGTGGAGCTTGGAATAGGACACACAGATCCTATCCATCTGCTCCAAGCCATTATAAAACTCTTCCTCCTAAACAGTGAGAGGGAGAAAACAAGATAAAGGACTCAGGAAGGTAAAAAGCCCTGAGGGTGAGGGTTCTGCAGCAGATCAGTGACTGTGGTGCTTGTCTTACCTGCAGACACGGCACCAGGAGCAGAGAAGTTCTCACACTGGTCATATGTTGAGCCTCCATGAGGAAAAGGACAACTCAAGCACTTTGAAAAACAGCAGCGAAATTAGGAAGTAATTCCCCCTTACAGTTTGAGCTGAGGCAAAGCAATGCCTTTGTCACTTCCCTGCAGCAGATAACATAGGGATTTATACGACAACCTGTGGGTGCAATGCTGGTGCCAGGCTCTCGTCGCACCCTGTTATTGCATGGGCCTTTAAGAATCACTGTCAAAGGGAGGCTTAACAACGGCTGTACTGGTACTGCAATCAGTAATTTAATGATGGCCAAAGCCGGCTGCTTGGGAGGCTTTGCGCTTTGCATGCTCCTATTGCAGTCTTCCAAGCACTGTACCTAATGCGGCCTGTAAGCAAATGTCTCTCAGATTTATTTATTTTTCTCTGATGCAAACATAATTAATGTCAGTGATCTTTCTGCCTCATTGGTTTGGGAATGTTTTTAGCTAGTCAATCCCCTGGTGTATGAATTGTGACTTTTATTGATGTTCTCAGAGTATCTAATGTAGTGGGGACTCGCTGAGCTGTAGATACCATCGTATTTTTATCAGCCATAATAATGTTGTTTGCTTATTGAAAAGCTGCCTTCTGTAGCCAAACTGGAGAGTACTTCCACTACATTTTGGGGAGAGGATTTTTAATTTATTTGGGCTTTAATCTATTGATTCTGTCTTTAGAACACCGGCCTATATATTCATTTTATAGTGAACGAGCCCTTTAAAAATTAGAATAACATTTAAAATATAAGTGTCAGAAACAGAAAAAAGAATGACTGTTAACAAGAAAAAAAAATGCCATCTGGATGTTTCTGCTCTACCACCTGTGTATGGTTTATATGGGGTATTCGTTAGAGAAAGACCCTGCTTCTGTCTTTTCCTGCTTCAAGGTAATGGTAAAAAACCTGTTTAAATCCAGTGCTTATTTGACTGCACAAAGTTTAGAAATAAATCACTATTTTAGTGCTTGTGCGTAAAATGCTATGTATCTTATAATCTCAGAGAAAGAAATATCCATGTAGGGGAATGGCTGAGTTGTACTGAGCATCTGTTAGAGCGTCTCTGATGTGAAAAGCATATGGAAATGCACTAGATAGGTCATGTTTTCAATAAAAAAAATCTCAGTGCATATTTTTGCTCTCTGTGATTGCATGGTGAAGAGGAGGAGAAAGGAACATAGGAGAAGGGTTGAAAAGATAATGCTAGACTGGGTCTGAGGTAGCGAAAGGGGAATAGTGGAGCAGCAGAAAGTGGAAAGCATGGAAAGCAAAGTGTCCTGTTGAGAGAGGAGGTGAGCTCAGGAGACTGGGTAGTGGAGTGGGAGAGCTGCAGTGAGTGCAGTGCCTGGGGTGGTTTTGGCAGAGCAGCATGAGCAGGAGGATGGATTTGGGTTTGGAAGCGGGCCCCATTTAGCACACTGGCTGTGGGTTTTTTGCTCTTGTTATTGCTGTGGTTTTACACTAGGAAGGAGCTTAGATATTAGGAAGAGGCTTTTTATGCTGAGGGTGGTATGCACTGACACAGGTTGCCCAGAGAAGGTTGCCCCATCCCTGGCAGTGTTCAAGTCAAAGCTGGACAGGACTTGGAGCAACCTGGTCCAGTGGAAGGTGTCCCTGCCCATGGCAAGGGGTTTGGAACCAGGTGATTTTTAAGGTCTTCCCAACCCAACCCTCTCTATGATTCTATGATCTGTTCTCCAGAATGGCTATAAAAGCACATCCCAAGGTGTGCATCCCTATGGAACAGTAGCCTGTTTGCTACCTGGCGGTGATCTGCGGGCATAACTTGCTTGTTCCACAGTGAGTGTGCTCTTCTTCTTCTTGGTCTGTGGAGCTGCTAGTCTGTGTCTCAGGGCTTCTCTGAGCACCAAGAGCAATCAGCACCTCCAAATGTCCCTGTTGTACTCCCAGGTTTCCTCATTTCATAACTCGTCTCGCCGCTGAATAAAAAGGTGTAAATAGGTCACCCCAGCATGGTCTGCTATGTGATAAGCTGACAAAGCCAGATGTGCTTGGTGTAGAAGCTGTAGCACAACAGGGATCCCTGGTGCTGGATCATCACTGGTGAGCATGACCCCAGGCTTGCTGCTGTGGGAGCCGGGAGCCAGTGTAGACTTCCTGTGATTTTTGAGAAGAATGTGGCAAATGGCTTGTCCTCACTCTTGCACCTTGAGGGTGATCAAAGTATAGACTGAAAATGAGGTAAAATGAAAGTCATGCTTTTCTTCCTGAGCTAGGAAGGAAAGGGAAAGCCAAGATTTAAAGCATCTCTTGTCAAGTTTCAGGATTTGTACTCTAGTCTGGGTATGGGCCACAAGTCAGGCTATACACTCTACATTTAAAAGCATATAATTGAAGTGAAAGTTACAAATAAAGCAAACCACCACATTTTCATCTTCTCGGACTTTGATATCCTTCTTTATCTGACCTATTCCAAAAGTATTTTCATTTAGGCTGACAAGAATATATAACCACCATGATGGGACTTGGCACCAGCCTCAAGTCCAGCCTGTGATTTTCTCTAGTATTAATGAAGTGTGATTAAGACTTAGCAGATACCTTGTTATTGCAGGAATCTTTCACAAGGGAGATGTCTTATCTGTTTACTGGTGGGTAGTTATGAGAAATACTTGGAAATTAAAATTATGCTTATATTAAAATAGCATTACACTTGTAGCCATGCTTTTCTAAAGGTACAAGTGAGGGCAGATTTGTAGACAAATAGTCTAATTTACAAAATGGTATGCATAGAAGGTATTTCTTCTTTTTTAAAGGCAGACTCTGTTTTTACCTTTCCATGTCATATTATTGAGAAGGTATGGAATCATTTGGCTGGCATTTCGCTAGCAAATAGGTTCCCTGTGTTGTACCTCGCTTTCAGTAGTATTACAAACATGCATTATGTTATGGAGACTTCAGGGGAAATTCTCTCCCTGCTTTTGAATTGTTTCTAGCTAGCAGTGGAATAGTGCTGATATCAGAGGGTTTAGATCAACCTCAGAGATGGTCAAAAGACAAAACAGCTTTGGAAAAAAAGGGCATTCTTTTCTCCCCTCACTTTTAATCAGGAGAAAGGAACCCACTAGACATTTTTAATGCATCAGGTTTCAGAAGACAGGTTTAATGCAGGGGCAGAAGCCACAGTTGTCTGTGGACAACTGTCTGAAGAAGCTGGCTGCCTGCTGCAATCAGTCGTGGAGTTCAGTGGGTTTTTCAACTTGTGGATGTGCAGGAGCAGGTGGTGGCAGCTAGGTTATGTCCCTGTCAAATCAGAGAACCAAGAATATACTGATAAGCCATCAAGTTGTTAAAACCCATTTCAAATGGAGTCACTTCAAACGAATGGAAATTAATGGGAAGGAATAATGGAAATCATTGGCTTCAACAAAGATATAATGTACTTGGTTTACATGTGTCTTAATGGAAATTGATGATCCTCATTTTGATTTTAATGGAATTCCTGCAGTCTTATTGCAGTGTAATAGAAAATAATATTCAGTAATTGAAAATCAATTCAGATAATTCCTATTAATAATTAACACTCCTATCTCAGAATCGTCTAACATCTATAACTCAGTGCAAGGGGACGAAATACATCTGACAGTGAGGTGAGGCTTAGTTCTGGATTTCAGGTGTGCAGTCTCCTGAGGAAATCAGATCTGAGCTGATCTTACCTGGGCTGCATGTGAGCAGCTCCCCGGAAGTTAATGGAAGTGACTGGGCTCCGTGGTGTGCTCACCAGCTCTTTGAGATGTTCTCCTGGTTACTCAGGAGAAGCATCTGACCTTTTGCCCAACGGTGTTAAGTAAAATGGAGTGCGTTTGCATGCATTGTGTATTTAGGTGCCAGATCAAGAAAAAACCCACCTCGAGCTGCCCATGATCCAGATTAAAAATCTATCTCTGTTTGAAGCATTACACAAATGCTGTACATCGGGAGTTTGCTTTCTAGTAGGAGACAGCATGGCACTTCACGGGATTTGGCTGTTAATTTCCCAATCCAGTGAACAATTGCATTCCTGAAGACAACGGCAGTACAAAATGCATTTCAGCTGATAAGTAATGGCACCATATTGCAAGTATGTTAATTGAGAAGCTTTTCTGTTAAGGAGACTTGTACATTAGCAGCATTTAACAGTACAAGCACCCATTTTCATTTCATTTTCAAACTACCAATTCTAAATAATTAAAAAATAATTCCCCTGAATGCAACTTTTGTCAGTTTTTACAATGAGATTATTAAGCAGTGTCACTTCAACAGCAGCTCCCTTTCTAATTATACATTCAGGTCCATAGAAATCCTCCTTTCTTTTTAATTACACTTTGACATTTGATGTACAGAATTTTATGGCTACCAGTCATTGTTTTTCCTTTTTTTCCCCTTTTCCTCCATTAAACTGGTATATGGAATTGCTTCTCTCTTAGAAACTTTTGGTGTTCATAACTTTTAGAGTGACTAGAGAGCAAAATCTTTCTGCTTTTACATTTGAGCTTGGGAGGGAGACTTAAATGTTGTGTGTAGGTCTACTACAGGCAAGTCTAGACAAGTATTAGTGTTTCTTAAGATGAGTTGAAGTTGGTTTATGTCATTTAGGCTGCTGTGCTCAAGGGAAGAAATATTGATCTTGGCCTGTCAGTAGACAGGGATCTCTTCCTGGATCATCTGTGTTTACCAATGGTGGGAGCAGGTATCAAAATTTATAAATGATGGAAAAAATGCTAACGCTGATTATAGTTTTACTTAGAGATTCTAGCTTCTTCCTGAGAAGAAAAATAATCCGGTTTACAACTGCCTGAAGTGTATAAAACCATCATCACTCTTCTTAGTGAGCTGTGGCTCAACAGGGAGGTTGCTTTGGCTGCAATCCATCAGGATGCTCAACGTGAGAGCTGCTTTGCTCTGAGTGCAGATCGAAGGAAGGACCCAGGCATTTACAAAATCAGTGTCACACAACTCATGCTTAGACTTGAGGCTGAAATCCTCAGTGGCAGGGGTGTCCCTGTGGTGCTCCTGTTAGGAGTTTGGTCCAGGACAGGACAGGGCACACTGCCATGCTGAAGACAGGGCTCCTGCTGCTGGCATGCAACCACCAAGGGCAGCTCATTGTTATATGGTGATTGCTTAATACAAAAGGGGCTTGTGTGCAAAGAACAGGACCTGGTATTTCTTCAGCAAGGTGAGCATACTGTTTTCCAGTCTTAATGTCCTACTGCCTTTTGCTTTTTCTGTTTTCAGCATGTGTGCAGTCACTGCAGGTGAATAGCACAAGCTTAAGGCTGATGTGGAAGACACTGGCACAGTGAATGCCCTCACAGCTTGGGAATGGGTGAGGGCTCTTGCCTTCAACCTGGGTGCTCCAGCCACTGCTCCACTGCTTGGGAGGGCTCTGGCTCAAGCAGCTCTGGGGACTTCATAGGCAACCTGCAGACATGCCTCCATTGTAAGGCAACAGCTGAAAGAGGATTTTCAGGCACGCAGTCTTTGGCTGGTTGGTCTATTTAGGCTGGTACATAAATACCACTGAAGTTTTGTTGCGGTTTGTTTGTTAAAGGACAGAGTCTGGAATTAAACAAGAGCTAGCTATTGAGCTTAATGGTATAAGGTAATTATTTATGAATTGCAAGTTAGATGTTACTTCTGGATCCACAGGCAGATATTTCACAAACACCTTCCTCCCATTTCGGACAGCACATGGCATTCATTTCATCATAAAACCTCAGTTTTAGCAGGTACTACTTAGCATAGTTGTTTTTAAATAAATAAGGTGCATTATCTGTTTGTTCAGCATGAAGGATATGATTTTAATCAATGAGATAATTTGAGGTTTCTTGCCCCAGCTGGTGTAGATAATTTTGTCGGTTCAAAATGTATGCCCTGTTTTGCATTGTTTTATCACTCATTCAATTCAAAGGCACCCAGGCATTATAGAGATCATTTATGCATGTGTGTGCTTAATATAGTCTCTGCGTAAGACAGCATCATGCAAAGCATCACTGAAGTAGGACAGCATCAAACACTGGAGATAGTGTGATGAGCTTGCTTACAGGCTAGCATCTGTATAATCTCTCTTTAAATGCTTATCTGAAAATGTAAAATAAACAATTCTGAGTAGAAAGCTGACATTCCCTAAGAAATGGGGGAGAGAAGAATAATTGAAATAAAAGCATAATGTCTGCTTTGAAATATTCACCACAGCAAAAGGAAGAAAAGCTGTAGAAACTTCAGAGGGAAATGATTGAGTAGGAAGTTTCTAAGGCTCTATTAGATGGTGAAGTCATAAACTTCTTTCCCTCCAGGATGCTGCTGAGGTAGATATGTATTATATAATCCATTATTGTTTTCTCTGTTGTGGGCTATAACTGTATAGAATTGCACGCAAATCTACGTACCCACACTAATATTTTTGGGTCCTTGCACCCACACCAGTATTTTCTATGGGAAGTGTGAGCAATGTAACTTACCTTGGGTGTAGCTCCTAATCTTTGAGTATTATGTATTCATATTGTGGTTTTTATGAACATTGAAGTTAATTTCTAAACCCCCACATTTTTGCATTTAATTTCATCTTGGGTTACCTCTTTCATCAGCAGTGCATACATGCAAGGAACCAGGATGTATTAGCCTCTTAAAGCACATTTCTTGCTGGTGGAAAGAATAACCAGAGACAGAATCCAGCTCACTACAATGAAGGAAAGTCAGTGCCTCTTCTTCCCTGCCCCACCACGTAACTGCTTCTTTCAGTAGAGGTTTGCAAGCATCTGCTGATACGGTCCCTGTGACAGTTGGGTAAAGTATTAGAGATGGCTCGCTTCCTGGGATGTTGTGATCCACACGAGGCTGGACATGGGACCTGTGACAGAAGCTGAAAAGCTGCTGGTTCTCTGTCAGTGTTTAGGCTGCACCCTTGCCCTCTGTTACCCTAATTGGAGTGGAGAAGCTGTCAGTGCTATACCTTCACACTCAGTGAAACCTTGGAGCATGGTTTGTAGCTGAAAAGCTTGTTTCAAGGGGCTTCGAGATTGTATCTTGTATTTAGAAGCATGAAAACTGCTGTAGGTAATGATGAGGGGTTGGTGGGGGCCTCTGCAAGAGCCATTTTAAAATGAATCAACTTGGTGTATCGTGAGAGCACACACCTTGTGGGCTGCTGTGTCCCATGGTACCCATGGCAGGGATATCCTGTTATCTGTCATTTTTTAAACAAATTAATGCCTCAGGCAAGGAGTACAGTAGAAAGCAAATTGATTTAATTTTAAATGAGCTTTTTTATAGGGTTTTTAGGTATACATTTTCTGGCAAAACACTATTTAAATGAAAAGTGCCATATCTGATTCTATTCTTTCTAAAGTGGATTCAGGTAAAGAAAAGCCTTCATTATCATGTGAGTTAGTAATAGCTTTTCCTCTTTAAGTTGGGCTGAGCTGAGCTGAAGTGTATAATGATACTGCTGCATAGAAATGACTTCACTAGGTGGGGAAAATAAGATATTTTACTATTTATATTATCATTTTGCTATGTGCAAGTTACAAAATGCAGTAAGGGATCAGTAATTCCAAATGCGTTCACTACTAAGAGTACTCTGACCTGTTTCATGTGCTGGTACAAGAAGTAAGAAAGACAGACTACAGTCTTCCCTGCACTGGGCAGCTTTATGCTGGAAATAGGTAGCAAACACCGCTGAATCACAGCTGCTTCCCACCAGTGCTATTTGGGGAACTCATGGGCAGCTGAAAGGGGAGAGCTTTATTGGCTCTATTTCTTTCTTGGCTTTATTTCCAGCTGCTGTATGCAGAAAAACCCTTAGGTTAAAATATCAGTAGTAGTAATAATAATCTGCTAGAGAGGTAGTAACCACAGCCTTCCCTCCATCCTTCACCCCATAGCGTGCCTGTGCCTGGAGGCTATAACTGGTTGTGTGTTTCCTATTCTGACCACAGTGATACTGAGCACTCAATTGGAAAAGCTGAAGTTATTTTTTTCTTACATGAGAATAATCTTTCCCTTTAATTGTAATGATGGGACTTCTAAGCTCATGATCAGAAATCCAGATGTGATGCATAAGTGATTTGCTTACTTGAGGCAATGATGGCTACTGTAGAGAGGCAGCGTTTTAAGTGCTGACACTGATGAGGCAAAGCGGGACAAAAAACCATCCTGGAAGATAAATGTAGGAGAAAAAAGGTCTTTTGGAGATGCTTTCTCTGAAGTGCATCCATTTGCCGAAACAGAATCAGCCAGAAGAAACTTATGATCAAAGTGTGTGTGAGAGAAGACAACGACAGTAAAAAGGGAGATGGGATTAAATGTATTAGGCACCGTGCAAAAAGGAGTGATGAAGTGCTCTGAAGTTGGATGGAACCAGCAAAGCAAAGGCACTAAGGTAAATGAAAAGATGAAACAGGCAGCTACCATGCAGGGAAAAAAGGGCTCACCAGCATACATTTTGGGGAAAAGCAGGATGGACAATTTTAGACTTGTTTAAATAAAAGCAGGCACATAAAAGTAGTATGTAAACCCTGCAAATACTGCTGTAGAATATAGAAAACAATAATTAACTGCAAACAGTAAAGATCACGACATGGTGGGTGCAGCTGAGCTGCTTAGCGTCACCAGCGATAGACAAGTGTAAAACATGGGGGAGGCTGACAAAACCCGTGGTGATGAGTTCATCTCCTGCAGGACAAGAGTGTGCCAATAAGCAGGACCCTTCAGGCCAGTGAGAGACAGCTCTAAAATCAGTGGAATTCCTCTGGTTTCGGAGCATATCTGCCAATGCACCACGTACTGCACTATACTGACCCATTTATGCAGGTGTGCTGAGCACCCAGTCTGGCTTAGGAAAACGAAGTCAGTTTTACACGTGAGCAAGCAGTGTAAAACCTGGATAAGGCAGCAATAATTTTAAGACTGGTGCCACTGAGGTGATGAAATGGCATATTGTGGCAAGTTACAAGGAGCAAGGTGCTGACACTGTAAATAAATACTCCTGGTAACCGGCAGCATGCAGCTAGCTCACCAGGGACAACATTTTTTTCAGTTTAATCTTAAAATGTGTATTTATATGTAGGGTTTTTTTTGTGAATGAGGCCCCTCATCACTGATATCTTCCAATGGAGTTAAGCAATTCCAGACAGTCCTACATTACTATAACAAAGGTTGGAGGCAGTTGTTATTAAAAATAGCATAAAATAGCTGAAGGAAAGTGATTTATTAAGGGTGGGTGAGGGCACAGGACCCTGCTAGGAGGGAAGAAGCAGGGGGGCCACAAGGCTCCAGCAAAGTGGTTCTCCTCTAATGTCAGTTATACCCATGGCTTGTCTTGGTTTTTGAGAGTTAAAATAATAACACAACCTTTCCTTTTGTCACAGCTATAAAAAATGTGATTAAGAAAGGGTGGATCTGAAATACAGAAGTTATACTGAATAACTTTTCTGCCATGGAAGTATTTAAATTGCATTTTGTTACGTATGATGAATCTTTCACCCCAGGAGGAGCAGATCTCCTTAGCTCAGCTCTGGGCATATTAGCTCTGCCATGGGCTCATATATTTCAGTCTTCTCTGACTTGCTAGGCAGACATTGCCTGGTATGGGAGCTAAGTGGGTGAAAATTAGCTATTTATTTATTCCCTTCACCCTGCATACACCCAGTAGGAGTATCACGGCCCAAACACAGTCAGACTGACTGGAACTGAACCTAATAACGGACCCACTGGTTTTATTAACTAACTTTTTCCTGAATGATGGAGAAAACATGTGATTTTTAACTGACAGATCTCTCTGTGCTAACCCCGTGATCATGTCTTCACTGCCTCCTTGTGCCCCTGACGCCCAGCATCACGTGCAGATGTGGGATGCACTTACCACTTGTTGAAGAGTGCTTGTCCTCTGTTAAGCCACTGTTCATCTGCAAAGGCTGGCAGTGCTGCCTGTCTGTCTTCATGGATTAATCCATAAAAGCACCAATGCAAAATGCTGTAATTTTCTCAGCAATCTGCTTATCAATTGCTGTGTGTTGCAACAGGATTAAAGCACACATAGGTGAGCTTAGAAGAGAAGGGCTGGAGCACAGGAGGGGCTGGGATGTACAGCTCAAGGACAGGAGTGAGGAAAAATACCTGCTGACTAATCTGTAGCAGAGATTGTGTTCCTATCTCACTGTCATCTAAGAGATCTCCTTAGAGATTAATGTGGCCTGCATCTCGAAGTATGTAACCCTCATATTTTTACTTTTAAAATTCAAATTAGTCATTCTTGAACACCTTCAAGTAGTCTGACTCATCAGCTGTCAAACTGGTTAAAGCTTTGGGAAAAAAAATGTACTTGTTGGGGAATGATTTTTAAAATGCATTCTTTACAACAGAATTATCGTGTTTGCAATATTTTCCAGTTGCTGTGGAAAATGTCACGCCTTTCTGAACTCATCCACTCTTTTTTGAAAAACATATGAAAATACCACCAAAATGATGCAAAAACTGGTGACCAAATATCTTGGGTGCATTCTGGTTTGTAACTTGAAAAGGCTTGTAGCTATTTATCATCTTTTTTGCATTGAAAATGAGTTGTTTTGGGAAATGAAATTAGAAGAGAGTGCAAATTAAGAGATGTTTTGGTCTGTCTGTCCTGTTTTCATGAATATAGCTGTGGGTGTTCATTCTGCTAAGGCACTGGTGGCATGTCAAAGCCCTCTGTTCCTCCACCTCCTGCTCCCCTCATGAGGGTCTTCATTCCACTGGTGGACCCTTGGGCCTTGGGGAAGGCAGCGTATGTCTTCCTGGTACTTGGGTGGTATCAAAACTTTGCTTAGTGCTTTGGGTAAGATTCACTCGCAGGTTTAAAGCTTGCATTTCTTATTTATATATTAATTTTGTTTCTCTTTGCAAGGATAGCTATTTATTTCAGACTGAATAATACTTTTAAAAAAGGTTCTGTTGGGATAATAAAGCTTTGCTGTGGTATATCAACCTATAATCTGTAAATCAGTGGATAACTTTATGTAATGGCTGGAAATCCAACTGTATTCAATCTAATTAACTCTTTAAGATGCAAGACATATTTGAGAAGTCAATTTTAATATGCATTTCCCCAAGGCAAAATAAAGCTCCTCTCAAAGACTGCATTTCCTGTTGGTCTGCCCCCCACCTCGAAAATAATTTTTTTGGGGGAAGGAAGAACAGAGTGGAGGACTGGTTTTGGGAGGAGATTCTCAGGTTCCAGCTCTCCTCTCCACCTTAGCATTATGTAGTTCTCAGGAGGACAGTTTAGGATACTTCTACTCTAAAGCAGAGATCCTGACCCTTTGGGAAAATATATTGTAATGTACGCATTTTCTTTCTTACGTGCACTTGTAGCTGTCTTCTGGTTTTGTCCATCCCTAAATTCTTTCTCTTTCAGTGAGCTTCTGTCTTCAGTGGCACAGTGCAGGGTCCCTCTGCCTGGCTTTGCAGACAGGGAGCTGAAGCACCAAAAGTTTAAGGAGCAGAGTTTTTAAGCATTTCCTTATATATCTCAGTAACGTTGCATGAGAGCTTTGGTGAGGTTTGCTACGGACTCTTCACTAGGGACTGTAGTGATAGGACAAGGGGTAATGGGCTAAAACAAAGTAGAAAGTTGTGAATGCTCCATCCCTGGCAGTGTTCAAGGCCAGGTTGGACATAGCCCTGGGTGACATGGTTTAGTGTGAGGTGTCCCTGTCCATGGCAGGGGGATTGGAACTGAATGATTTTAAGGTCCTTTCCAACCCTAACTATTCTATGATTCTGTGATTCTATGATCAGGCTCAGCTGCAGAGCAAGGGATTTCCTTTTCTGTCTTACCTCTCTTCTCTCAGCCTTTCAAGCCTGCAGCAGCTGGTGAACATGGGGCAGCACTTACCAAACAGGGTACATGGCTGCTCCATGGGCATCTCCCATCCCATTTGCCCATACCCGGCCTTAGGTGCCTGGCATCGTCCCACACTGCTGAACCTTGGATGCAGGGATCAGAGCATCACTTTACCACAGTGGGGCAGGCTCTGCAGCCTCTGTGAGCTGAGACTGGAGGAGAAAACCAGCCCCTTGAACCTGTTTTGTTTTAGCTCCTTTGTCATTGGCTCTTATGCATGAATTCATGTTCCCGTTTGACTCTGTTTGTTTTGGATTTGTGGGTGTTTATTCAAACACTTTTTCGCTGTTGGAAAATACTGTAATGAATTCCTTCAGTGCTTCAAGATCCGTAAATGAGAAACATTGCTCAACAGCAGAATTACTTTATTGTCTAAGTTTCAGAGGGAAAGCTTCATTAGCTAAAAACTAAAAAAGAGGCTACATTGATTGATGCACTTAAATTTTTACTGTAAAACACAGTTTGTCAAGCAAAGATCCCACTGTTTCAGAATGAGCTTTTCCTTTTGGGTGCAGCCATTGCAGATAAGAAAGGAGAGGAGTGTGGGGTAGGACAGCATAGGTCACTTGGCTGCTCTCATCTGTCCTCTCATGTGTTGACATGAGGGGAAGGACTGGAAAGCATCAGTAGGTCCTGTCTTTCTTGGAAGGGCCATGAGTTTTCCTCTCTTACAGAGCATTAAGTTGCTTAGTCTCTCCCATCTGAGGCTTCAGAGCCTTCAGAAAATCACAGCTGATCACCTAATCCCTGACCATGGCAAGGTAAATTAGAGGAAGATGCATAAAATACTATGGGAGTTGCTGTTCTGATAGACTCTGACCAGCTCTGCACAATCAAAGTGCTCAGAGGGATGGGGAAGGCACAATGCTGAGGGGCTTTCTGAGCTGGGTGGTTCTTCTGAGCCCTCGGAGTCATTAGTCCCTTATTTTCCCTGTGGTGTCAGTTTGAGCTGTGTCTTGCAGTGAATAGGGCTTGCAAGTATGTGTGTTTATATAATATGCAGACATAATGTATTCATAGTTTTTGTCACTGTACATTCAAGCATCTGTTCTCAAGTGTGACATAACTAATTGGGAGCAGGAGTGGGTTTGTTCTGAACCAGTGAGCAGATAGCCAAGATCTTGGACACATTAGGTGGCCACGTATTTTCTACCTTTTACTTTGGGGAGCTATGTAAAACCCAGCACAGCAGCACTGCTCTCACAGGTACTGAAGTCTGTTATTTGTTATATTTGCCCAACACCAGGTGCAGTCCTGTCTTGCTGCCTTTGCAAATGAAATTACATTTCGTGTCTTGAAAATACAGTGTGGGAGCCTCTTTATAAATGGTTTCTTATTCTTTATTTATTTGTTTTCTTTTCCCGCATGCGCATTGTTCCAGAGTTGGGTGAGTCACTCATGCATGTGCTGTAGAAACTCCCTGTTTCCACTTATTGCCACAGGGCAGCTCCTCAGCCAGAGAGCGTTCAGTGCTGCAAGCAGCAGTTCTTGGGTTGTGTTTTCCCCTAGCAGGTGCCTTTAAAGAGCCAAGCTGGGTTGAGAGGGACAGCTTAACAAACCTCTGCTTAACAGAGAAGTTAAAAAGGGAGCCTGGATTTAGCCTCAGCACAGAGACCAGCTGCTTCTGGCATCTGGAGGTGAAGTGCAAAATGAGCAAATGATGCTGTTCAGCTGCAGTTCCCTGTTCTCATGGCAAGTGGCTCATTGTGTCTTTTCTTTGGTTCTCCGTTTCCCATCCAGTTGGTAGAAATATGGGATAAAATCTTGGAAAGATCTATGCATGTAGTGATGCCATGAGGATGGGAACCTTGCAAGTAATGGCGCCCAAGGGAGAGGCTGTGCATAGGTAATCATAACATACACACTGTATCTTTCAAGGTGATTTAAAAACACAGCTTGGGTATAATGTGCTAAAGGACAAGACAGATGGTTGTCCTCATCTTTTAATATCAATCTTTTATTTTGGCACCCTCTGTTGAGGGATATCTCATGTTGAGGGCTGTGGACTGGCTGGAATGCAGAAACACATCTGGCATGGCCGCTGTGTTTGAAGACAAGCCAGACTTTTCCCAGTTTTCCATTTACTTCCCCAACTATTCAACCTCAGCATTTTCACATTTCCTTCTATATGCTATAGAGGAGTGAGGCATTATTTATTAGGAGCTGCAGCAGGACTGGAGTGAGCGGCTCTGCGGGGTGATCTCTTGAGCACGAATGAGTGCGACAGTGCCGGTCCCAATAAGCATCAGTGGAAAACACATCACACAAGTGTAAAATCGCAGAAGCACTTGCATAACTAGTGCCTTTGTTTTTCCATTGCACAGCATCCTTGTTGATAAACTAGAGGTCACAATGGGGCTGCTGCTTCAAGGGAGAAAAATAATTACTGAATATTTTACAGCTCTGAAGTAATCAGATGTATGTGGAGGTGGTGACTCTGTTTTCAGCTGGCCATTTCGGGGTGTATCACCCATGATGGTGTTGTTCTGGCAGGTTTAATGCAGAGGTGACCTCTCTCAAGTCTGCCTGGTTGAGAAAAGATTCCTCCTTTACTGCATTATAGATTAAAAATCAACCAACCAACCAAAACCCCGAACCGCCACAATTTGCAGGGAAAAGTCCCTGAGTAAGGCCTCCCAGATCTATGAATCCATCCAGCCCATTCACTGGTGTGGAAATCTGTAGCATATATGTTTGGGTTTTTTTTTTTACTGACTTTACTGCTTAATCTGTCACTGGCTGTGGCTACGAGACACTACCTGTCTGTTGGTTGGGTGGTAAAAGTAAGACAGCATATATTTTCATCATTTCCTTGGTTAGACCTGGGAAAAGCATTACCACGTTAGAGCTTTGTTGTGCTGCTTTTCTTACCTGTTTGTTTTTCCTTTTCATCATGATCTCCTTTGCAAACATATGTGGTAATACATAACACCCTTTTCCCAGTTCTTGAGGCATTGGGTTTTCCAGGCTGCACACCTTGCCAGGACTGTCAGAGTGCTGAGCAGCCACTTCCACTCTAGCTTTCTGTACTCTGTCTGAAGTGTTGTCGAAAGGATTCAGCTCGGGGGAAATGTGTGATTCTTTACATTTCTCTGAACTCTCCTAGCTGAATCTCTCATCTTGGTTATTCACCTCAGGTTGCTTTTGGATTTTCTTTGAGTTTTGCAATTAAATATATATCAAAAAGCTCTTCTTATTCTGACATTTCTTAAAGCTTGTGTGTTCAAGCAGTCCTGCATTCCCTGGCATGGCTGGTGGAGTTAAGCTGCTGGTTTTGTAAACCAGTTCAGTAGCTGGCTTTGTGTGCGCTACATTATGAATGCTCTGCAGCAGGGAGAGCATCGTCTGTGTTTTTCAGCATCAGTGACCAGTTCTGCACACAAGAGTTAAGGGACGAGGAGGGTGAAGGGTGACTTGGACATGATAGCCGCAGACCTGCTCCTGTGGGGTGTGTGGGATCTGTCCCTGGAATGAATCTGGTGAAGGAGATTGATGGATGGACAGAGGAGAGAGACTGGCTGCTGGCCTTAGGTACTGCCAGCCCAGGGAGCTCTGTGTCTGTTCCTGGACCAAGTGACTGCTCACTGATCTCCGATTTCTCCCCTAGGAATACTTCTATTTCCCCTCAGGAATAATGGGATAGTATTGTCCTGGGCTGTGTGTGCTGTTCATTTTTCAAATCACATTTCTATTTTTATTTATCTTTTCCCTACCTACAACAGAATTTCACTCAGGGACAGCCTGTGGCTTTCTTTAAATCCCATAGGATGGAGTAACCAAATACTTGAGATAATCATAGCAATGGATTTGGTTCAGTCAAGTAGCTGAGCACATCTTTAATTTTTGTGTGATTCATTGCAGTGAAATTCAGTGTGACTCTTACGTGTTTATACCCTAATTTCTCAAGGTGCTTCAGGTATATTGAAGTACTTTGGGTATTAGTTGTGTTTCTGGCACTTCAGTGGTAACAGTAAATCTTGACAGAATAAATCAGCCACCATAGGAGCAGAATAATTTTTATAACCTAATAATTTTTATAACTGGGAATTATTTTTAAATTTGTACTTAATCTAATCTGGGCTGGAAAAGACAGAATCTGAAGCTGGTGTCTAGTGGTGCTTATAGAGCAAGAGGAACCTCATACCTCGCTGAGTTTTGAGGGAGACTGTAGTGTGAGATTGTAATAAAAAAGGTTTATTGGCTTATAAAATTTATTGAGCAGAGAGAATTGGTACCAAATGGAGATTTTTGGCAACTCACCTTGCTAACTTTTTTTACTCCTTTGTTTGTACAAGAGCAAATTATGTGTTTCCAAATGCATTTAATTTCTTATCCTGCAGTGAGAGTTTAGGGGACAGACTGTCCTCAATTCACAAGTCTGCTGAGGGAGCCATGCACTTAGAGCCTGAGGAGAAAAAAGCACTTTAACTTATGCAATTTGTTTGTTTCCTGTGAGACAGTTTGTTATATTAAGGTGCAGATCAGTTTGTTATATTAAGGTGCAGATCGCAGTCATGACGCAAGTTAGTGGATAGCAAAAGCTGACTTGCACATTCTTGATATTGAAACCATAAAATTTTATGATGAGCATCAGCTCGCTTCCATTGCTGTTTCCTGAAGCATGTGAGATGCCAGGTGAGATCTGAGCCTGCCCTGGGATGTCCTAGAACCTGGGGCTGGGTTTAACCTGGGGCTGTAGTGGCACTGCAGCAATGCTGCTGCTCAGCAAGCTCCCACTGGGATTTATACTTCTGACCAGCGGATAAAATCTCTGCCTGAAGTGGCCTCTCTGCGCTGCTTGGTGCAGAAGTGGGGAGGCTTCCTTCCCTTTCTGTAATGGGGGTCTCCTGTGCTCCTTGTGCCTGCCTCCCCATGCCTGCCCTCATGTGGGACACAGGCAGTTCTGAAAAACAGGACATCTTAGCTGAAACCTTTCAGTCTGGTTTGTTGTGAATAACCCAGTTTTTATTTGCTTTATATCAAACACGTATTTTGTTTTAAGTGGGGTTTTTTTTGTTTAAAAAGTGCAGTTTACTGTTAAGTAGATTGTTCTCATCTCGTCTTAATGATAGAGTATAATAATATTGTTAAATTTGTTTTCTCATTATGCAATATTATTTTGAAATTTGAACTGAGCTCTGAAAATCTCTTTTTCCTTGCCTTTATTTTCCCTTCCCTTTGATACTTTTTTTAAACTGTATTGTTTAATTACATGAAAAGCATTTTCCAATAGAACTTTAGTGAACGAGGGTTTTTACAGCAGCTTTGTCTTGTACTGTAAACGAAATATAATTTTGCCTTCTCAAAGCTTAATTCAGCATTTAAATGCACAATGTCTAACTCGCATCTTGCACAATTAGCTGCTGCATGCAGCTCTGATTTTATAAGCATCCGTGTACCTTCGGGCGTGTTGATGCTGCTCAGATAAGAGGCTGTTTTCCATTCCTGGCTTCCTCCTCACAGCACAGGGTGCAGGCGTTCACAAGACAGATTAGCCATGCGTCCCTCTTGACACTCTGAAATGACAGGGTTTTGTTACTGATGCCATATTTCACTCTGTTCGCTGAACAAGCTCGTGTTAGTGACCGGGAAAAGTGGGAAATTGATGTCTCTGGTAAGCCCATGCAAGAGATGGAATAAATTTACAAAGTGTACCTGACAATGCCCTGTGAAAGGGCCAGTGTCCAGTGTGACTTGCTGGTTGTCACTAAGCTCTTTTGAGGACAGCGGCTGGTGCCAGCATCAGCCCCCAGACTGGCTGGGACCAGGGTGGCACAGATCCTACAGCTAATGAGTGCTCTGGGGGTTCTGTGGCCACTAAATAATAATTCATGAGAATTACTCTAGTGGCTGTGATGGGCTTGCAGTCAAGCGTGAGGATGATTTTGCAAGTCTGAGTGGAAGAAGGGTTTGACCTCCTGGTGCTCCAGAGCACCCTAAGGGGGAGATCCAGCTCCTGCATCTATTCTGGCATCAAGGCACAGGTTGGTCTGCAGAGGCACAAGAACACCTCAGGAAAGGGATCTTTCGTCGGTTATTTTCCTGCTTATTTTATGCTCTAGCTTTCTTTGTGGTCCTTTAAAAAAAGTGCAAATGCTTTTTAATAGTTTCAGCAATTAAAATCACTCTATTATCTGAAGAGAAAAACTGGTCATAGATCTTTAATATTCTCAGGTGGCGTGTCTGCTCTAAGAGCTCCCTGCGAGGGCTGGTTGCTATAGAAGTCCTCATAGAGTGGCATATTTATGGAAAAACTTGCAGGGGTTCCTAATTGTCTGTGAAATCTCACCCAGCCAGGCCCTTGCACAGCCTGTATGTCTCAATTTGCACCAAATCGCTCCAATTTGAAGCAGTCCCACCGCTGAAGATGTTCTGTGTGAAGGTGGATAATTTCATCCTCTTCAGCATCCGAGGTGCAGTCTGAAACCGCTTACAGATTAAGTTCAGCCTGTGTTTAAGCTTGTACAGGGAATAAAGAATCAGTTTGTATATGTCCTTGACATGGAAAAATTAGCAACACTTGAAAAAATCTTAAGGTTGGCTGTTTGGTGATAAGTTTGGATTTAAAAAGAGAAAGGGTTACAAGTCTGATTTATATTTGTTACAGCATACAAGAAGCTAGATCAGTGCTACAGCACACCCTCATTATAAACAGGAGCCAGTTTTGAAGCTCTGTTTTGAGTTGCAGATGTAACTTCCTGCTGAATGATAGGCAATAATCATGGAAACAGGAAGAAAACAAAGAAGAAAATTGAGTCAGTTAGATGAATGTGGTGTATATACTGAGTGTGAACTTGTAAACATGGAGCTGAAGTCTGTGTGACCGATGGCTCTGATAATTAAATATTCATAGGTATACATATATACATGTTGTGTCATCAGCTCCAGAGGTGGTTGAGGAGTTGCTCAGGAGTAAAGCAGCCTCACTGGGAAGAGTCAGGACAGGGTTGGAGGCAGGTGGGTGCTGAGGGTGTAGAAACAAAACTTGCAAGTACCAGCAGACTGTAGAAGGCTTGCTCTCTGTTTGTGCTGAGCAATCTGAAAAGGCAGCAATACATCCCCATGCTGCCCTCAGCCTCCCCATGGCTCTGGGTGCAGGAATCCCAAAGGGAGCCACTGCTTTGCTTCCAGTACTTCAGGAATTACTGAATATCAAGAAGAGTTGTGGTGACACCTTTCTGCTGTCCCCTGCTCTGGCTGCAATGCCCAAGACAGCAGAGCTCTGTAGGTAGCTCAGGGATGGGACACACATCTGTCTGGTGGCGCTTGGGCTGTCTGGCAATGGCTGTGGCAGAGGAAAAGGCAACAGCTACAGGCAGCTGGCAGAGATGGAGAGCAAGATGGTGGCAGCAGACAATTGGAGAGTAGATGGGATTTTGTTTGAAGGGGAGTAAGGATGTGGAGTGGGGTTGGAGTGAGGATGCATGGAGGAAACCAGGAAATGTCCAGGACCTGGGATGCTCACTCGATGCTTGTGCCCCGAGCCACCAAACAGCCACAACAGCCTGAAAGTCAAGTGCTCTTTTCTTCAGTAGTCTTGGTGAGCACTGTGGAGGAGAGGGCAGGAAGATCTGACAGCTCCCGTCTCTTCCATCAATGCGGAAGGGGGAAGAGACATTGTTTAAAGCATCTGTTTCAGTATTTCTGAAGCTGTTGCTGGATTCATTCCAGATGAATCTAAATTGGAAGGTGTTGCAAGTGCCAGATGGAGCAGGGATATGTAACAGAGAAATACGACAGGCTTAGAAATACAGGCAATATCTTTAAAGATAAACCTAGAAAAAGAAAAGCTTAACAGGCCTTGAGGGGAAGAAACCAAAGACTTGGTCCTTGGTGGGAAAGAGGGACATAAAAGGAGTCATGACAAAGGATACAGTTAGCTATAAAGCGGGTCAGAACACTTTATGTACTGTTTTTTTGGTCTAAATATGGCTGATTTACTGTTGAACACTTTTGTTCTATTTTATCCTATTAGTACTACTGTGGCTTTGATGAATAATAAGAGTGAGAAACAAATTCATTTTTGTGCCTCGGCCCTGGCCTGGGAAGCTCTGCTCCTCATCCTCTCCTCTTCATGTACCACAAGCTGCTGCTCCACCCTGCTTGTTCCAAATCAGACAGCTTAGGGAGGTGAGCATCTCTCCAATGTTTCACCTACTGTTCCAGCTGCTGGGCTGGCAGTTTCTGTTTGAAAACTGGTATTTGGATGTAATTCCTTATGAGAAGATGCAGATGATTTTGTCTTGTTGGATGACAAGAAAATTGCAATTTCTATGAAAGACGATTGCTGTTAGTTGTTAGCTACTGTAAATCAGATCTGCAAATGCATGTCATAGCTGGGGTTATGTGCATTGCCACCCTAAGATGAGGACAGTTAATAATATTGTATCTAAAAGTAGCTGCCTATTGGAGATTTGCTTATTTGGTAGGGTTCACCAAACCAGGAGAAACTCCAGCTCCATCTTATCCTTCTTGGCTACCACTGATGCTGCCTCCTACGATGCTTCTGCATAATGCCATTTCTGCTGGAACTGATATCCTCTGTATTTGGGGCTAAATAACCAATATATATGAGAGACACTTCATTTAAAAACAAAAAAAGAAGAATAAAAAGCAGGAAGCAAATGAAAGCTGCTGCTTGAAGGTTGTGACAGGGCTCATTCTGAAGTGGTCTTCTCACATTACCGCACTTACTTTGTTTTGAAATAACCCTTTTTGCAATTTTTTTTTTTTTTTGCTAATTTTTGACTGTATATGTATGTGGCATGCCGCATTTTCACTAAATTATTAATGCAGAGGATGAGAAAGGCCTGTGTGAATAGCTGAAGTACATCAGTTACTTGTTTTTGATGCTTTCCAATCTTGTACAGAAACACATTTTGGCAAGAGACCTGTATAAATTGTTCGTAACTCAGTGAAGTCAGTCACTTGGTATCAAGGCACCATGAATGTTTCTGCACCGGTTGTCCGAAGGCGTAGTCGAATGCCCATGGTGCAATGGCTTTTGCTATGAGAGAGAGATGACTTGGCATTTAACTAGCATGATAGCTGGCAGTTTGAAGACACCTATTTATATCAAACTGAAAGAGAGGAGATTTAGATTAGATATTAGGAAGAAGTTCTTTACTGTGAGGGTGGTGGTACACTGGAACAGGTTGCCCAGAGAAGTCGTGGCTATGCCCCCATCCCTGGCAGTGCTCAAGGCCAGGTTGGACCGTGCTTTGAGCAATCTGGCCTAGTGGAAGGTGTCCCTGCCTGTGGCAGGGGCATGGAAACACTTCAGAATCTGAAAGGATGGTCAGGTTTCCAGCAATTTCCAACTTGTACTTCTTTCTGCTGCACAGACGCAGGTCAAAAAGTGACTGTATGACCATGGACAGATACCTCAGCAGAGAGCTGCTGTGTGCTGAGGTGCTTCTTTCTTGGGTTTCCAGTGTTGAAGAGATTTCCCCATCCTTTTCGAATACTGAACTTTAGTTATATTTTAGGATATTCTTCATGTTTATTCTATGTGATAGAGCAAACACCATTCAAAATAGTACTGAATACTCCAGAAATAAGGTTTGCATGTATTTGAGATGAACAAGATGGTTTCATCTCATCAGCGTTTCTTCCATACATACATTTTGGGCAGCATCCACAGAGGTTATTATCCAAAAGTAGAAGAATACTGCATAGAAATGTTTACGATGATGGTTACTGCAATAGATAAACCTGATTTTTAGCAAGTGCAGTAGATTTGCATGAAAAATCTGAATTACGTACTCGAGTGCTCATCACAACAGAATTTGGCTTTAATTCGGTATTCATCCTGAATGAAAGTCATTAATAGTAATTATCTCTAGGAAGAATTTTCATGAGTCTATTCCAATTTTCAGTGAACATCCCTTCTGGAAAAAAACTCCTTCTGAAATATATTGAGATTGTTTTTCACCCAAATAGTTATTATTTGCTACATTCAGCTTCTTTTGGTATTACCATGGAAATCATGGTGCCGTCAGAGAGACTATGATTTCATTTTTACTTTCTTTTTATATTGCATGTAATACTGTGTCCAGTATTTGCACATGAATTGTTAATACCACCAAGGGAATAGAAGTATTGTGATTCAGATAATAACTGTAAAAGTTGGTATTGTGGCCGCATTTACAGAAAATAAAGAGCAACTGCTCTGGGAATGTCAGCAGGGCTTCAGTGCAGCGACTGGGCTTTGACCACAGGCACGATCCATCTGTAATCAGTCCCCAAGTGTTTTTGAGCTCCATCCGCAGTGCTCGTCTCAATCGAAAATTCTCATGGTCTCACCAGCAGGTGGAAGCAGAGAAAAAAAACCTCTCAAAGGTTCCTGCCTGCTTCTGTGCTGTTCACAAAGAAGCTGTTTTCTTCTAAAATTGCAAACCATTATTGGATATAAAATACTATAATTTCGGTGAGTCTTGCATCTGGTCCATAACAGCCCCATCTGTGTGATTTTTCAAACAGCTTCCTCTGTTGTTCGTTACCAGTGGGGTTTTTTCTCTGTTTCGTTTTTCCCTACCTTTATGCATCATAAGCAACAGGAAAGCAAATTTGTGCCTAGACCCTATGTTTTGCATTGCTATTTATTCAATTGACTTGCTGTTTCTCTGAAATATAAAAGGTGTTTGTTAAGCATCAGGCATGATGTTAGGTACATAGGTTCAATATACAGTCAAGTCTATTGTGGTAAAAAAGTTGGCAGTATCGAGATAAGGGTTAGGTGTTTAGGGTCCTGTGATACCTCTCTTAAAGCTATGCTTTTAGTAAATCAGTACTCATCTACTAGAAAGTGCTGTTGCCTTCTGTCTACTCCTCCCCATCTCCTCTTGTAAGTAAATAAAGATGATGAATAGTGGCATTGGTGTGTGGCCCTGGGTATGGTATAGTGAGAGGGTTTGCAGAGGGAACTTCACGAGCCTCCAGGTTTGTCGGAACAGGCATCTGCACCAGCAGGGATACACCACCAACGACTGCTCAGGATCAAAAGCTGCCTTGGGCTTCCGGGCATGTACATGGAGCTTTGCATGGGAGAGCCCTGCTCCTAGTGAGGCTCCTGGAGCACTCTGGGAATGTGGCTGTGGTCACCGGGGCTGAGGTGGGCTTTGAGTCATGGTCATGGCGTGTGGTCAGTCAGAGCTGGAAATTCATCTCTATAGACTGTGCTGCTGTCACATTATTTGTTTTTGTTCTTTGTTGAGAGTTAAATTTTTAATGCTCTGATTTGTATGTCAGATACTTGGTGATGTCTCATAGTGCTGTGAATCTCATAAATTACGCAAAAGTGTAGGCAGTCATTTAAATCGTGGTGGACGGTGGTAAAGCAATGGTCATCTTCAGTCTGGAAATTGAAGTGATACCATTGTTCTGAGTAACTGTAAGTTGATCATAAAATCTAAATGTGTATCATGATTCTTTTTCCCCAGGAAATGGTTTAATTTCATTGCAATTGCAGTACATTTTAGCTTTACACTTTCCAAGTACTGGCACTCTTTGCAGAGGGGAGGGGGGAACGCTACAAAAGGAAATAAATACAAAAATGTAATGCACTGTGCATAATAAAAGTGCATTTAAGCTTTAACATGTCTCGTAATCAGTCAGCCATTTCATATACTGATGTGTTCCTGAGCTCAAATGCTGTAAAAGGGAGTATCGATGTGAAATCCAGAAAGAGAATAAAGATCCCAAATCAGGAATCAGTCCATTGGTTTAATGGGTCTTTCTGTCTTTCTGAGTGTTAAATGCTTCATGCTAGAGAAATTTAGGAATGGGAGATGACAAACTTCCTTGTGCTTAATCTGTGATGGAGGAAGCTCTGTGTATATTTTATAGCAGAAAGGCAGTCTACATTAATGTTTTGTGTGAGGAGCAAGCATAACTGATTGGCAGAAGCAGAAAGGCAATGACCCTTGCTGTTTAAGCTGGAATAAAATGTCAGGTCAGAGATCCTATCATTCTGATAATGGCTATAAAAGCATCTCTGAAAACTGGATTTTTTTTTTTTCTTAGTGAATGATTAAGACATTTTTATATTCTTAAAATATTTACAGATTTTTATTATTATTTTATATGGAGAAAGAAAGTTTCTAACCTTGATAGGGTCATTTGAGGCATGACAGAGTTCTACTCATAGTTGTTCTCACTCTCTTAATAAGAGTGATCTTCATATCAATCCTCAGTTTATGAATTGTAATAGAGCTGCTGTAACAGTAGTAATTGGTGAAATTAGTTTGGATGGTTGCATTAATATTCATGCATTCCTGCAACAGCACTGAGCTAATTAGGATCTCTTCCTTCTCTATTATGGTGGCAAAAATGGAACAGAATAAATCTCAGAGGTTAACTTTGGGGCTGAATGTGGTCAGAAGCCTGAGATACAAAATGTGTCTGTCAGCATATGCTGAAGCCACAGCATTGCTGGAAATGAGGGTTGCAGATGCATCCAAGCCCAAATGAGGGTGGTGTCCATAGGAGACCTACAAGATTGTGCATATGAGAAGGATGTGGAAGTTTGCTTCTGGGAAAATTGAAGTGATGCTCACTGTAATTATGCCACAGCAAGCAGGAGAGAGCATCCAGGGATCTGTGGGGAATACTCCTCCATATTGGCCTAGATATAGAATAGGTGGTCTGAAAGACTTTTTCTGTCTCTAATTTCCATGGTTCAAGAAGATACCAATGGAGGAACTGAATTTTTCCTGCCTTGTTTAATGAGTTTTGCTGTATTTTTTTTTTCTTCTCGTTGAGAGCAGTAAAATGAACATAGTCAAGTTGCTTCCATCAGGGGACAAGAGAAAGGGGATGCAGTCATCCTTTTCTGCATTACTTCTTATTCTGATGCTTTGTTCTGCCATATTTTATAATCTGTCTGTAAGGAAGGAGCTCTAAAGCAGAGGGGTTGGGAACAAATTGCTGGGGAAGGGTGTCATGTTGTACGCAAAAGCTGTAGGTCCCAGAGGGAAACCATACAATGGTGCCTCATCTCCTAATACTGAAGCCCAAAGTGCCTGTGCTGTATTTCCCTAGGCAGGTGGGAGTGCAGCTCCCTCAAGCCCAGGACAGCCCTGCGGCACAGGTTGGTTGTGCTTTCAGTATTTCAGTAAGGCATTTGATACTGTCTCCCACAGCATCCTCATAGATAAGCTAAGGAAGTGTGGGCTTGACGATCAAGTAGTGAGGTGGATCGAGAACTGGTTGAAAGGAAGAAGGCAGAGAGTTGTGGTCAATGGCGCAGAATCTAGCTGGAGGTCTGTGACTAGTGGAGTTCCCCAGGGGTCGGTGCTGGGACCGGTGCTGTTTAATATTTTCATCAATGACCTGGATGAGGGAATTGAGTGCACCCTCAGCAAGTTTGCTGATGACACAAAACTGGGAGGAGTGGCTGACACACCAGAGGACTGTGCTGCCATTCAGCGAGACCTGGACAGGCTGGAGAGTTGGGCGGGGAGAAACTTTATGAAATTTAACAAGGGCAAGTGTAGAGTCTTGCATCTGGGGAAGAACAACCCCATGTACCAGTACAGGTTGGGGGTTGACCTGCTGGAAAGTAGTGAAGGGGAAAGGGACCTGGGGGTCCTGGTGGATAGGAGGATGACCATGAGCCAGCAATGTGCTCTTGTGGCCAAGAAGGCAAATGGCATCTTAGGGTGCATTAGAAAGGGAGTGGTTAGTAGGTCAAGAGAGGTTCTCCTCCCCCTCTACTCATCCTTGGTGAGGCCGCATCTGGAATATTGCGTCCAGTTCTGGGCCCCTCTGTTCAAGAAGGACAGGGAATTGCTTGAAGGAGTCCAGCGCAGAGCCACAAAGATGATTAAGGGAGTGGAACATCTCCCTTATGAGGAGAGGCTGAGGGAGCTGGGTCTCTTTAGCTTGGAGAAGAGGAGACTGAGGGGTGACCTCATCAATGTTTACAAATATGTAAAGGGTAGGTGTCAGGATGATGGAGCTAGGCTTTTTTCAGTGATATCCAGTGATAGGACAAGGGGCAATGGGTGTAAACTGGAACATAGGAAATTCCACGTTAACATCAGGAAGAACTTCTTTACTGTAAGAGTGACAGAGCACTGGAACAGGTTGCCCAGGGGGGTTGTGGAGTCTCCTACACTGGAGATATTCAAGGCCCGCCTGGACAAGTTCCTGTGTGATGTACTGTAGGTTACCCTGCTCTTGCAGGGGGGTTGGACTAGATGATCTTTTTAGGTCCCTTCCAACCCTTGGGATTCTGTGATTCTGTGATTCTGTGCTTCCATCTGTTGCATCCAGATTCCTGATGGTTGGTAGCTGGGGTACCTTCACCAGGGTAGGGATCTGTAGGGATGAAGAGAAACTCATCGAGATATCTGCAAGGCTCTTGCCATATGACTAATTAAAAAGAAAATTGTTGAGAGGGATGTTAAAAGAGTAAATACAGGTAACACCCCAGTCTGTTTCTCCAGCCTGGGAGAAAATAGAAGATAGTAATGGAGTCGGGGAAGGAACTGATTCAAAGGCCATTTGTCTCTTCTGTGATACACCGTGCTGTGCCAGGCCCGGTGTCTTAAGAGTGTTAAATTGATTTGCCATTTCCCTGTGGATCGGATACTTGGAGTAGCAGAAAGCCCTTTCATCTGTACCCAGTGCACACTGTGTCAGACATGCTGTCCTGAGTTTGCAGGTGACTGAAAAATGCAGTACCACTGTGGTACTGGCTGTTTGCTTAAGCCTGGATCTCTGCACTACTTAAGCTCTGTATAGGATTGCTCTCTCCTTCCTCTGTCTCCCCACTTTGCCATCCCATATGAGTTAAGGTGCAGCAGTCAGGGCTTCCACTGGAGCCAGGATCAGGCTGGGGAGCAGACTCCTCAAGGACATACCAGCACCCACAAGCACTAGGAATGCAACTACATAACAACTACATGACAACTATTTTAAATTCCTTTTTTTTTTCCCCTTGACACAAAGGAGTAAATATGTGCTTCCATCATCCTTTGTCACAAACAAGTGAATAAATAAAATAAAGCCATAAATGATTCGAGCATTCTCTTGAAGGCTTGAGAGGAAAAAATTCGGAGAAAATGCTATTTGTTCTATTTTTAAAGACTTGAGAGCTGCTGGGATACCATGGTGATGGAATTGGTGTAAGCACCTAGACAGATACAAATCTGCTTGTGTGGACTAATGTAAATGGACCAGGACAGTAGGCAAGTGAAAAGTATTTCTGTTTATCTAGTTTTCTGTCAGCTTTCTGTTATTAAACATGGTGATTTCCAAGCTGTCAGCATGGATGTTAAAATCTTCTGGCATTGCTGGCTATGAAACAAACCACAGGAAAACAAAGCCCACAAATCAAGCAGCTCCCACGCATGTATCCCCACATGCAGGGAGTGCCGAGTGCTCGCCTGGCAGCCCCAGTGAGTGGGGGACACTGGTGGCTGAAGCAGGAGGAATCTGCTGGCTGCAATCTGTGCAGCCGAGGGCTTTGCGGCACCTGGGCTGACTACAGTGAGGTGCTGCTCCATGCCCAAATGTGTAGTGATGAGGCCATCTAAGCAGTAGGTACTGAGTTAGTGAAGAGTGGCTGACAACCATCTGAGTAGCTCCTCAACAGCTCCAGAAAATCACAGCAAAAAAACAGTGAGAAACTTGGTAAGCAGTGCAGGGAGAAGTTTTGCGGGATCACTGAAGTTTCCAAGCCCAGAGAGGTAGCCAGCATCCTCAAGGGGAGCAAGGCTGGCTTTGAGGGGGCTGCTCAGGCGGAACTGGTTGCTGGAGGGTACCCCCGGCTCAGGACAGAGCTGCTGCTGCCTCCCTCCTCCCCGTCTCTGACAGCTGTCATTCCTGAGCTATTAACAATAATGTTCCTGCCATTTAATACCTGCCAGTGATCTGTCAACTAGCAGCAATGCATAACTAACTAAGGATACTCCCAGAGCACTGTTATTTAGGGGGGAGAGGAGGAATAGAAGAAAAGAAAGAGGCTTGAGTCATTCAGTTGTGACCATATAATGACTCTGTATACAAATTAGATGGCTTCACATAGTGCTTATCTAAATTAGGTTGCCATTTTACAATGCTAATTTTCCTGTTGGTTGCTTGCAGAACACAGCATTTCAAAAATTCCCGTGATTCTTGGCTCCAAAAACGTGGTTTGATGCAGAGCCTCAGTAAACTGCAGGGTTAGCATAACCTGCTGAGCTTTGGTGACGAAACGCTGCCTTGATCCTTTAGAACTGCTTGTAAGGTTGATAACTGTGACTGCAGTAATTAGTAGCAAGTCTACAGATCTTGATGAAGTATGCACAAGGGGCTTGTTCCTTTGCACGGTGCTTTTACCCTCCAGAGGAATAAATAACTGGAGAGAAGGGAATTGAAAAAAAAGTAATGAAGTAGGAAATAAAACTCCTATGCTCCTTTCAAAAGCTGACACCTAGGAATCTGATAGACACTCGCAAGATCTAAGTGTAAAGAGGCGGCATTAAAAAGCTACCAGCATCCTGATAAAAATCCTGTTGTGCCATGGTGTCAGAGCAGGAGGTGCAGTAAAGGAACAGGAGTCATGTGCTGAGCATTTGAAAAAATATCTGGATTTTCATTTGTCACTCGTGTTTTATTATGGCTTATCCCACAGAAATAAGACAGTGCCAGCTTTCTTCTTTCTGGGGAGGTTCACATTGTGAAAGTGGGCATTTAGCGTTCACGTAGATACTTCTTTCATTAAAAATACTCAAAGTATTTTCAAGTGGAGAGTTAAGATCCCTTCACATTCCCCTCCCTACCCTTTTCCCTGTCTCCTTCCCCTCATTTTCCCCTGTCCTCTCTTCTTCTCTCCCCTCTCCTCGTTTTGTGGAATTGGAGCTGGAAGGGCCAATCCATTCTTGCACTGAGCTCAACCACTGAAATGGCTTTAGGCTTCTGTAAACATGGGTCATGGAGCTTGTCTAATTTCTGTCAGAGAGGATGATGTGCAGAGCATTGCCCTGCTGGTCAGGGACTAATAGGGAAAATCACATCCCATCACCACCATCAAAATGAGCTCTTCTTTCTATGGACCTTCCGGCACTGCTTAATTTGTTCTCGTGAGAGCTGCTGAAGACCTGCTATATTCAGTTGTTCAAAATGTTCTGACACCTGACATTTTGCATAAACTTTCTTCTAGAAATATTCATTCAATGAGAAGTAAAAAAAATACAGAGATTTAGGGCATTAACTGCACATGCATAAACATGAGGTGATCTCCAAAATCATGATGCTTATTTTAATATGATAAATACAGATGCACAATTATTTGCAGAGCACCATTCATTGCGGTGTTAATTTTGTGCATCAGAGCTTCAAGCTGTGTAATGTGGTTGAGCTCCATGGAAGCCAATGCCAATTTTCACCAGCTGAGGATTTGATGCTCTACATACGATTTTTATTTAGTAAAAGGGAAAATATATGGTCTTGTATCATTCCTTCTTGCCTGCAGGTTTTCTTCTGCTTTGCCTCCATAGTTCGCTTGCTTCATGTGATTCCTGAAAGTAAACAGGTTGCTCTGCTCTGTTGGGTTGGTGCATGAGCACCTTGCAGGATCAAACCATAAGTAATGATGAGCACAATGAACTCCAGAATTAGCAGCCTGTTACATAGAGAAGAGATCTTGACATATTTAGAGTTTTTCAGAAATGGCCTCTGAACCTTTTATCTTTGGAGCTTCTCAGGGTCAGAGCGGTCTCTTTCATCTTCACAAAGTTCACTTGTCCTGTGCATGGATCAGCTAAAAAATCCTATGCAAAACATAACTGCGAGCAGAATTCCCACAACTGAAAAAGTCAAACATGGAAGGAAAGGTTACAAAATACAAAACTGCCCAGGGAGCCCATTAGTTTGATCTCTGAGAGCTTAAAGCTAGTTTGTAGGCCAGCAATGAACCATTCAAGGAGCCCATTCGGTGCCAGAGAGAACCTAAGCTGTCAGCTTGCTGAAGAAAAAGGTGTTCCAGATTTTGACATGTGGGTCCTCCAGGTACTGTTCAAAGTTCCAGAGTGCCTGTATCCTTCCTGCTAAAGGAATTGCAAGAACAAAACTGTCAAGTTTAGTTTGAAACTGTTTTAATATCTGTGTAAATGTGGTTTTATTTGCACTTGTTTTTCTTCTTTCGTTTCAAAATACAAACAACCCAGCTATATGCAGCTATGACAGCGTACAAGAGGTCGAGCCTGTTATAACAAACTAGACCTATTTTACTTTGGGCATGCACTTTGCACAGATGTTGTCTTTGATCAACAATTGCATTCAATATCTGGTATATTAAATACTGACAGTAATTTATGGCAGATTTGCACACGTGAAACTTCAAAAGACACGTGGTAGAGAATTGTGATCCTTTTTTAATGACAAAAAATTATGTTAATGATGGACTAATGTTGCCTGGTTCAGTAAAGGTAAAAAAAAGGCTGATGATGAGGACTAGGGAAGGTTGTTTTACCCATTGAAAATGTCCGTTGGTACATATTACTTAGAATTAGTTTCATTATAGATACGTACACACATTTTCTTGAAGGACGAGAAATTTTCTGTACCATTTTGTTCTCCATGCATCTATAAATTTCTCATCTCTACGATTGTATCGGAATGCCTAAAACTGCTTGGGGAAGAAATGTTTCTGTTCCGGTAAACTGCCCCAAATTGTATGTGTTGCTTTCTTTTAAAGAGAAGCTTGAAATAATAGAGAGTTTGTATTTGGTTCAAGGAAAGTCATACTTAACAAGGCTATTAAAGGCTAATAATGATAAAAATAATTGCATGAAGAGCACAATACATTTCTGCAGCTTTCCATAATCCTTTAAGTGACTCAGTTTACCAGTACTCCTTTGACTCAAGGGATTAGTTCTTGTCTGTGATGTGTTGCCACATGAGAGATAAGGAAGAGAGTTACGTCCATTCTGTCACCCCGTACTTCACCAGCTACACTGGTTCTGGTTCACAGCAGTTGGAGGCATTGCGTCCTGCTGAGATGCATCAGGCTGAAACACCAGCCAAAGTTCAGAAAGAAGCCCTGTGTGGAGTTGCATTGCATATCAGAATGTTTCAGAATGATTTTTCCATGGAGGTGAAACAGGAGCTGAAAATTTATAGTTTCTATGAGAAGGAATGTGAAATAGATAAAAAGAGAAATAAATAAGAGGCCACTGAGGAAGGAAAAGTATTCTCTTGGGTTATGGCAGTAAAACAGCATGGTTGCTGCAAGGAGCTGCCTTGGTAACAAGAGGGTTTTTGTGCAGCCCAGCTGGTGCTGGTGACCCAGGGAAGTTTTGGTGTCTCTATGGATTGAGGGCTGAGGTGTCAGTGGAACAGGCCAGCAGCTTCACTCTGCCAGAGAGCTGAGTTCAGGGGTTGAACAGATCTGCTCCCCTCTCTCTGTTTTGGCAATATTCTTTATATTGTTTAGAAAAGACTCTATAATCTGAGCGTGCAGCTTTTTCTGAGTGTTCCTTGTTAGAGTTCTCTGTAGGTTCCTTTCTCCTCCCTTGCTCTGGGCTTGCTGCAGTGTGAAAGAAGTTGGTGGCCTCTGCAGTGCAAGTTTCATCAGGGTGCTGAAAGACAGAACTGTTAGAGACCTTTAAAGAAACCATAATACGTTTCTATATCTATAGGTTGCTTCTGCATATGTCTAATAACAGGGCCCTTGGAAAGTAATTTGGATTAATTAGAATGTCTGGGCACTTTTGCGATAAAGACATTCCGAGTAATTATCCAGTGTCCAGAATAATCTATCAAGCTTGTGAAGTTTAAGTCTGAAAATTATTCTCCCCTAAGTATTTGTCTTTCTAGCTGTATTTCTGTTATTAAATTTGTTTTCCCACAAGTTAGATAAGAAGAAATGTAATTATTTAGCTGGCAAGCTTAATGTTGAGGTGAAGAAAACTTGTGAAGGTAAAAGTGTGATTGCCTTGTATTTTTCCTGTAATAATACATAAATATTTATATATCTAGAATTACACGGTGATGATGCACTTCTTAAAAGGCCAGAGATGAAATATAAAGAAATAAAAGGTATAGATATTCATTGAAACTTCATTATGCCCTATAATTCTTGTATATGTAGCTGAAGAAATGTCAAATGCAGATTTCTCCCATAATTATAATCCATTCTCACTTACATCTCTTCTCGCTGCATTTCCTTGCTCTTCTTTATGCCTAAAGTCTGTGTCCTAAAGGACCTTGTTCGATTTCTTAGGCTCAGAGCACATAACAGGCCTTTTTACTCATGGTAATGTTTATTTTGGATTAAAGAAAATATGAACTCAAAGACAGCCTAAATATAATCACACAGTCTCCCTGGTGAAACCCATCCTCGCACCCACGGTCAGCACAGTGTCGCTACAGAATTGCCTTTTAAACTTTCCAAAGGAACATGAAATGCTGCCCGTGACTGTCATGTTTCAAAGGAATAAAGTTTTGCCCTTGTTGGCGATGAAGCAAAGCATTTTGTTGTGTCCAAGTGCTTATCTTGACAGTGCCTGCATCTCTCTCTGCTTTTGCCATGGTGCCCATCCTTGGGAGCTGAGCAGGTGATGCCTTGGGTGTAAAGCCAAGGAGAAACAGTGGCAGATGCCAGTCAGGCAGTGGAATTGGGCACCACCAGTTGTGCGGAAACGTAGGGTCTTGCATCAAAGAGAAGCTCTCAGAAGGTGGTGACTGCAAAGGCTAATAGTCTAGAGAGCATTTCCAGGGAGCTAAGGGTAAAGCTCTCCAGGCCAGGAGGAGGAAAACCAGGTGGGAATATGATCATAGATGTTGACAGATGACAGATTCCCAAAGAAAGGATTATGGTCCTCACAACCAGATATGATTTCCTACCTGATACAGTCTGTGTCAGCTGGTGCTGAAAGGCTGTAGTTCACCAGGAGAATATCCTTTAGGAATCCTGACCTTGAATGCCTCCAGGGAATGACCAGCATTATACTTGTATTGTTCTCATGCAACCTGTAGTTCAAGGTTAGTCCTGGCTGTAGTTTATGTAGCTCATCTTTTTACAGTAGACCATTTTACATGAAATTGCTTTTGCTTTGTGTTAACAGCCATATTTTTCCTCTGGTAGGGTTGTCATCGCTGCAGCAGGTGATAACTTTTAATAGAGAGATAGAAATAATTTATCAAGGATTTTGTTAGAAAGGCAAATTCTAATTTCCTGGACTACTGCTTTAGTACTAATGAATGCGCCTGAATGAAAGGCCTGCAAGTGCTGTTCTTAAATGGAGACTTTCCTCCAGATAGCTGAAATTGAGAACACCTTTTCTCATATCTCTATTAAAATTGTATATAGGAATTTCCTGTTCACCACATTATTTCCAAGGAATATGAGATAAAAATATGTAGTTGTATTCTTACACACACACAGCATTTTTCGCTTACTGAGGGCAACAGGTCTTTGCTGTATGTACTGGCTGCCACTGAAACTCAGTGCATTTTGAATGCTCTGAAATGCTCTTGTGAATTTCACAGTGTAAAAGAAGGCAAGAGTTTTGTCTAAAAAAGAAAATCCAAAGCTGACAACTTAGATTTTACCCTTGAGTTCTTACAGTCCATAATTGTCTGTAGCAGTCGGAATTCATTTATGACAGGAAGGAAAACTAACACTGCAGTCAGACATGGGATAATCTGCTCTACATATTCAGTCTCATCCTGGTAGCTACCACTGAGTATTAGACGTGTATAATATTCAGAATGTTAATCAGTAGCCGTGACATGTTTCTTTGTTTCTCTTATCCGTACATGCAGTGCCGTGTGTGGGTACTAGGGCTCCCATGCTCTCTGGCAGTGTGCCGAAGTGTCACAGGTTCATTGGGAGGCCCTTTGGCTTAAAGGGAATTTATGTTACTTGGCATCACTGGAAATGCTTGCAGAGGTGATGCTGTTCCCGTAATGCAGGCTGATGTTTTGGTATGGGGAAGTCTGTCACTTTGATCAAAAACAAAGGTGTGTTTTCTAGCTCTGGATTCATCATTTCCAGTTGTATTTAACCCTGGTTTCACCCTGGGCATCATTTGTAGTCACTGCAGAGTGCTATTTCCAGGACAGAAGGAAAAAGTGGAAAAACCTGTTGAAGCATGTAGGTATGAATGACCAGAACTGAAGTAAGAGATTTGGAGAAGAGTTTACACATATTCTTTTTAACCCAGAGTTTTGCTCTGCTGCCAACTTTTTAATGATGTGCAAAGACAAAACAAAATAGTTTCAGCTTAAACAAAACCTTTCAGACAACCACAGTGTGTGAGCATTGTAAAAACACACCTTTCTTATTATTTGACACACTTTGAAATGAAAGAATAGTTCTAATATCATGTGGAAGTGCATAAGGAAAGAAATGAGCTCCAGAAATCCTCTTTGAAACGCCATTTTACTTCTTGAAATGCAGCTGTGACATCCTTGTGGGTTTTTTGTAGAGGATCTAGCGGAGGGATGCGAGAGGAAGTCTTATTCTGCAAGAATCTCCATTAAAATAAAGACCGCTTGGAGACGTTTTTATGAGCATAGATTCTTAATTTTGCAGTATCTGATCAGTCATTCACAGGAAGTCAGTTTTGCTCATCATGAGATTCAGCTGCTTACTGAAAGTTTAACTTTACAATGATGCGGTAAATAAGCACTTACTATAGATAAAACCGTATTGACAGATTTTAGATGTGTTACTCTGTAAAGACAAAAGCCCATAGGCTTTATTCTCCTTGACGATAGAACACTTTGCTATATTGAAAATTTAGGAATAAATATTCAAATCACAGCCTTATTTTCCAGAACATAAACAGGGATGCTCATCTAGAAATGCAATTGTGAGATATGCTCAAATACTAACTCACAGCTTTCATTTAGGCTAATAACTAAGCTCTGAAGGATGATTGTTTCTCATTGTACCACATTGCAGTTTGTTTCTGCTGCACTGGGTTTGTGTGTGTCTGTGTTTGCATATTACTTTCAGAAAGCTATGTTATGCTACTGAGCTTTTCTATATTTCAGCCTGTCTGCTGAACAAGTCTTTGCTGTTGGTGTCTACTTTCAAAATCAATGAGATTTATACTTGCAGATTAAAAACATTTTAAAATATGCATAGACAATATAAGTTTCAATTATATGTTTGCGATGAGTGGAGCAATGTGTACACATAAATAAAACATAAAAGCTGCTTTGCTGTGTTTATCTAATGGTTCTGATTTATTTTGAAAATAATTAGAATTTGTGAGTCCGTATTGGGATGTCTGAGCTGCTATCACTGCAAACATATTTATGCTTCTATATATATACACCTGGTGTATACATGTAACTTCTCAATCTGTTCACAGTGAGTTCTCAGTTTTTGGAAATGCAGAGAGTGTACAGGAATGATATATGTAAAAGGAAAGGAAAGCAAATTGGCCTAGTGCTATCGTGTCCTGTATGTGAGTGTAGGAGACGTACACACCCTGGTTCTCTGCTCAGCACTTCTTTGAGTAGTTGAAATGATCCTTCTGAGAATGGCTTGCTGGGGGTAAATCTACATGCTGTAGGAAATAGGCTCCAGTACTCAAAAGACTTTTCATCATCTAGAAGATCTCAAAGTGCACGTTCAGGCCATGTAAGAGTCAGCCATGCTCTCTGTCTCCCTCTGCTTTGTTGTGCAAGATTTGGAAAGTCTTGATGTCAGCCTTTCCAAAATGTGAGCCTTACCCTATCCTCTCCCATTCCCAAGCGGCTGATGGGTTAGACAACTGTTAATCTTATTCTTAGCAATGTGGTACAAATACAGCATTTTTGACACAAGTCATTTTGCAATCTGTAGCATTAAGCATGGACAGATCTTGGTTTCTTCCCTTTGCGATACCACTGCCTGTTTTATCTGCTGGAGATAACGCTTATGCTTTCTTAGGCTGTGGTAGAAGTAAACAACCCCAAAAGTAGATTCAACCTTAGCACAAACACAAAGAATACAGAACATGCCTCTTATAAAGTTGTTCTTTCTCTCTCTTTCATACAATATCCTTGTAATTATGTTTTAGACATTGTAGTATGTCATGGGATTAAGTTGTGGTGGAATATCCATGTGTTATTTGTAGGCTGAATCTGAATCACAGCTTGAGGTTGAAAAGACTATTGCTGCATAAGCAGCTTTGTGTTACCAAATGATTACAAAAATGTGGCCTTTAGAAAGGTTATAGGGTCCCCGTACTCCCATCACCTGACATGAGTTCAGCTAAAAATTGGCTTGAAGTATTAGCTCATAATAGGCAAGATCCTTTGATGTTTTGTTAAGATTTCGAATTACCTCTAGCAGAGTACCATCTATTATTTTAATGCTGCTCTCCAGCTTTCATTCTATCAGAGCTGGAGATAAAATATGAAGAGCTGTGCATTCTTGCATTGCAATGGATGGGCAATCACCACTGATATTTTAACTGATGTATCCCTAGGAGGAATATTCTAGTTAGTATTGTAAAACCAAATGTGCTGTGCTGGTCATATCTCATCCACGAGATCTGCAAACCAGTAAAGCTTTATCACCTTTCCAGTTTATGAGCAAGCCAACTAAAATTCTTAAGTTAAATATTTCATTTAAAAACATTAAGTGCTGAAGTTTCATAATAGTACATGTTCCTTTGTCTTTATTATCAATAATCTCTATGGTGCAGTGGACAAATATTTCTGTTTGCGGGCAGGAGCTGTAAGAGGTTCCCATCACCTGTGCTCATTGTGTCAACTGGGAGAAAACTTAGGCTTCTCTCTGTCTTGCACACAAACCTACATGTCAGGGAGGAAGGACCCAGCCTACATGGGGGAAGGAGCCTGTGCCTCCGCCTGCCTGCATCAGGGGTGTGCAAATGCATCTCTGCGACATGCAGAGGGATGGGGGAGTTTTAAGTCCACCAGTGTGTGATGCTGGGGGCTGGCATCACATCGCAGGCTGCATAGCTCATCAGCTGCCTTAGGAACTGATGGTTTCAAGGCAGTCTTCCCTCAAGATAAAGAAGGATCTTCATGTATCTAGGACTAGAAATAAGAATAAAAAGGTATAAATTAAATTTTGAATTTAATATTATTGAATTAAAATGCAGATAAACCAAGAGAAATTCAAATGTAAGTAATAAAAATTAATCTACCTCTGAGAAGTGATAACTTAGAAATGATCTTTTTCATGATTATGGAAACCCAACTTTATGCCCAAAGAGGAATTTGCAAACACAAATCGAGCAAGCGTGTGTCTAAAAATCTTTTTCCATTGCAGTGTAAATTTGTATACTGATTTCTTGTGATATTTTGTGACTATTTTTTTTTTTTAAGGAATGTTTGAAAACAAAAGAAGTTCCAAAGTATGACAGTTTACTGGAAAAATTAACAATTCGGATGGTAACAGTTGGTCCTGCAAACACAAATAATACCTGCAGACACAAAGAACCTATTTTTTATTGTTGCGGGTGTGCTGTAGCACAACAGCTGAGAAATGTTAAAGAGCATGATGTCTTTTGATACACAGAAGAACACATTTTTGTCTCTTAAAGAAGTAGCCTTAAATATGCAGGAAGCTTTTGTGTCCAAGCTACAGCATATTCTGATACTTTTATTTAAGTAATTCTCTAAAGGGTACTAGGTGAACGAACAGTTGAATTCCATGTGGGCCTCACCTATTTCTAAAACAATGTGCAATATTGACAGTCGTGTTGAAATGCTGTTCTGCTTTCCTCAAAGGTGTTCTATTTTTGTACTAGCAGTACTGTGGGAACCGTGCTTTCTGGTACAGCTTGGTCCAAAGGTTTGAATGAATTACTTTTAAGTGAAAGAAATGCTTTAAATTGGTTCATAAACCCTGCTCAAAGGAGCTTGATTATAAAGAATGCTCTTTGGCCATGGAAAAGAATCATAGAATCATGGTATGTTTTGGGTTGGAAGGGAGCTTAAAGCTCACCTGTATCCAACCCCACTGCCACAGGCAGGGACACTTTCACTAGACCAGGTTGCTCAGAGAGCCCTGGTCTACTGGAAGGTGGGCAGCTTGGAGCTGTAAATCTCAAAGCATTCAGCGAGCTAAGTTATATCTATACTGCTGCTTTGTGACTTTGTTGGTTTCTCCATTTGCAGTAGGTCTTTGAGGAGGTCTTCTGTGGGCTACGTGTTTGATATGAAGGTAATGTAGGTGCCCTTGCCCTAGGGACAAAAACTTGGAATTGCAGCCATGTTTTATGCTACCCACTTTGCTCATGTACCTCCTCCTACTGGGTAATAGATAAGCATGACTGATAATGACATCTTTCTTTTTTCTTTTTTTTTTCTTTAGTTTGATTCAACTGCCTTTTGGTGATGTAGGAGAGCCAGGAATTGACTCTGGTCAGGTGGGAGCAGCTCAAAGCTCCTACAGGCACAGGGAATGGGAGAACCTTGCTCTGAGAGGGAGGCAGTGTCATGGAAGAGATTTTTATAAAACTTCATTTGTGCCTGTGTAGGAAGACAAGTGAGCCTGTATGTTCATTATAAATTGACTCAGTACAAGCACTTGTAGATCTAAGCCACTTGGAATACATTTAGTGAAACCTGGGTATCTGTCTTTGTGTGCCTGAACACCTTAATGCACAGATTAGGCAAATAAAAGTATTAATTATGAAACTATAAATGGTCAATCCTTATTCCTATATACATATATATACTATATGTAAACTTGAGGCAGGTACTATGTCCTTATTTATCAGGACAGTGTTACTTACTGTCATCTCACAAGGAGATGAGATGTTTATTTTCATGCTATGACTAGATTTCATTAAAATTGTGGATCTTGGATTCAAGTCATCTATCCAAGGATCTTTTAGCCTTTAAAAGCTCAGAGATCACCTCCTATTCTGCAGCTATTAATATTAATATTAATATTAATATTAATATATATATTTTTAAATCCAAGCTATGCCGTAAATGTTGTTGTCACACATAGGCCTAGTTCTAGGCGCAGGTCATCAAGATGAAATATAGGGATGTTTCATATTTATGGACACATCTCATTTTACTATGAGCTTATAATGTTTTCCTTCCTACTTTCTGAATTGATGAAGTGCTCCCATGAGCCATGTGGACAGTACTAATTGCTGTAATTATTGTTCCCTTAATTGCTACAATTATTTTCTTCAGGAGTACTTTCTTCTCCTAGAAGAGGAAGTGAGAGACCTTGCAGGTACAGAAAATACTCCCAGCTTGCCAATATTATTCAGGATGTCTTTCGGCTTTAGTGCTGTGACAGTTACGCTGGTGACAAAGGTGCACCTGGAAATGGGCTTTTTCATATGCTCTTTTCAGGTTTGAAATGAATTAAAAAAAAACTGGCCTTCTAATTTAATGCCTTTATTTGAAAAAACCAAACTAGCATTAGAGGTGTTTGTTTCAGTAATGGGTTGCACCCATTCTAATATTGGTAATCAAGGAGTTGTAAATTTTAAAAGGTCTTGTTAACCAAAACCATCACTCTGGAAGGACAAGAGTACACTATGTTGTTCTGTATTGTCAGGATGTCAGAGCAGCGGTGCATCGCTATCAGGACAGCTCTGTTAGGGTCTATTACTGCACTGTTCAGTTACTGTAAGTATTTTAACAGGACTAGCCTTCCTTCTGAAATTTCTATCCAATAATCTGCATGGAGCTTCTAATGTGTATTCATTATGTGTTGAACCTGAGTCTATGCTGCACAGCAAGACAATTCAGTGAAATGAAATTACAGATGACTTCTCCCTGTAGTTTCCTGTGCTTTGTCCATCCATTACCCTTCCTGACACTACTCTCCTATCACTGTCACTCTTGAAATAACTGATACTGAGAGGTCCACAAAGCAGTGACCTCATCCAGTTTTTCACTGACGATTTGCCAAGAACATCTATAGCTCTTCCTGAGTATGGAATTTTGTTATCCTACTTGAAAGAAAAAAAAAAAGGAACTTACACAAAGCTATGTCCTGACATAGGCCCTTGACTGCAGATGCTGAGCACTTTGACAGTCTCTCCTTAAAGCAGGATTTACTCCCTTTAAGTGACGTGGTAATAGTCATTGTGGTCAAGTTGAAGTCATGATACTGGCAGGTGGCATGAGATGGAGCTCACACAGCACAGTGTGGTATGGTTTGGTGGCATGGGCCAATTTGGATACTGGCAAAATTTGTGTACATGAATATTTATTTGGTTTATTTTCTTAGTGCTTCTTTTTGCTGCTCTTGAAGGTATTTCTGTTCTATTAAATGCTTTCTTCTTCTCCATGCTCAGCCTCTCATTTGTATTTGATGTTGTTTATATTTGTATTCCTGTACCTTATGAAATATCCATCCAATTCCTTTGTAGGTGACTGTGTTGATCCCTAATACATCATTAGGGATTCACTGGGGGATAACATGAGAGAGGTGCTGAAGTGAGCAAACAGGACCATGTTTGAACGCTGGTGGCTTTAGTAATTGGTAAACAGTGAGAAAACAGAGGTGAACTGTAAATAGATTAATTGTTTTGAAAATTTTCTGTTATACAAATGCCTTTCTTTAGATGTGCTGCTTTTGTTTACTGCTCAAAGGAATTTACTCTCGTCATGTAACTTTTGCATGTAGCAACAGGTCTGCTGTATATAAATACCTTATAAAACTGTAACAGAGCTGTACAGGAATATTTTCTATTGCTCTTAAAATTGATTTATATGAACACTTTTTTGTTAATTGTTTTGCCTCATTTTCTTACTGGCAACATTTGATTATTGAGTATAAAAACCAGCTTGAAATGTACTCCTAAAATTTCATCATAAAACACAATAAGGAGGGATTATCAAAGCACTTGAGAAGGATTTGTTCTCATCGTTACCTAGAACTGTTGGGGATGTTATTTCCTAGTCTTTTTAGAGCTCTAGAGCAAGAGTGGCAGTAATATTTGTTTTCATATGCACCTTTTGGGACAGAAATAGGGCACGTGCTGCTAGATTGACATTGAGAAAATCAACCCAAAGCTAGGGATTTAGCAATGTTTAGTTTTGGAAGGGCTGGCAAGTGGGAGAACAAAAGGCAGAGATTATGTTTGTTATATATGCCCCCGTGTCTAGTAGGTGGTTGGTGTGCCCTGAGGCCACTGGCTGCTGCTGGGCAGGCGAGACCTGAGGCCATTGCACCTCCCACAGATGTCATCTCCTTGATGAAACAGAATGAACTCTAATTCTCCCTCCAGCCTAGCGGAAATCAGCGGGAAGGTTCATTCCTATTGTCTTCGCAAGCTTTTAGTCATAATCTGATCTTATTTTGTCTATCAGGTAAAATTTTCTTCCTGTTTGGAACAAAGTGAAAATGAAGCAAGCGAAGAGGAGGTTTGCCCATAGAAAACAGCCAGTTAGGAACTTCAAATAATTTTAATTCAAGGCAATGAAAACTTAATAATAAATGTTTGTTATGCAATTTGAGATGTAAATGGTGAACAAAGAGTAGTTGTACTAGCTGATGCTTAAGACCTGACATGATAAGTTTCTACATGAATAAAATCCAAGACCTAAACAGATTTGGGATTTTTAGTCATCCATCAGTTCACACCAAAGAGCTTTGCAGCCAAGTGAAAAGTCTTCAGACATCTTAGTTTTGTAAAGTTAGGATATTGGCAGGATTCTGCAGTTTATGTAGACTGACATTGCATTGGTAAATGAGTTAAAGAGGCTTTATCAAAGTGTGTGTGTGTGGGGTTTCTATTGTCAGGAAATCATATCAATAAAACTTAATAGGAAATGGAAGTTAAAAATGCAGCAAACTGTGAACTGAATATTACCCTAGTGGGAGCTCATTAATATCTCAATAGGTATACTCATGCATTATCTTAATTGCACATGGTCCTTAGGGAAATTGCCTTTTCTGAAGTTAGAAAACTACTGTCATTTGGTGAGTTGGGTTCAGGTGCACCATTTTATTAATCTTTTAATAAGTTACTGAAGAGATGCAGCCGAACTCAATCACATTTGAAGTAGCATAGTAGCAGTAATTATTTTTATGGTTGTGCTGATCTGTGGGGTTCTTGGCTGTGCAAGTGAATTTGCAGGCAGAGTGAGGCAGAGGTGATGAGGGTGTGGGCAGGAAGCCCAATGCTTCTGGCAGTTATTGCAGCTTCAGAGAGTTTGTCTTCTGGCACTGGGTCTCTTGCATGTTTCCAGTTGAGACACTTGTCTATTAGCAAGGAGCTCATCACTTTCTGTTTTGCTTGAAAAGAAAGGATCTATTGGAGAGTGAAACAAGGAGGATACAGGATGAGACAATAATACAACAAAAAGTTTGAAATGAAGAAGTGGAACAAGTTTGTATTTTAGTTGCTTTTTACTCTGAAATGAGCAGTTCCAACTTCTGATGCTGGAAGATATTTGATGCTGCAAATAGTGACTTAGGAGACGATCGTTGATGTGTTTTCTGCCATGGCTTTTGGTGCAGCTGCTCACAAACAAGCCCTGCTTTCCAAGTGAGGCAACGTGATCCAGAGAGACCTTTCCATTGACAGAAGAAAATGAAGTAAATGAAGAATAATGTTCAATTGTAAAAATAAATTAACATCAATTAATCACTGAATAACGCAATGTTCCCAGCATTAATCATTCACTCTTACTGTAATAAGATCATCAGCCAGGCAGATGATATGTAAAACTCCTGAGTGTGATGTTTGCCGTAGTCCTGTAAACACAAGGACTGTCTTCAGGAGGATCTGCCTCCCATACCAGTGATCTGCTTACTCATCTGCCAACACCTGAGTGCCCTTCTGGAAGCTCCAGCTACAACTGTGTCTTGTTATGGTGGTGAAGGCTCTGACTGCTGTGCAGGTCAGGGAGGAGGGCCACAGGCTTTTCTCACTCACAGTCTTGCTGTGTAAAGGCCAGGGGGATTTTTATTCCTGTGCTTTATGGAACACAACTCTTCTGCAAGGTGTTAGAGCCATTTGGAAAGCAGACTGTAATTCCCTAGAGCTTCTTGATGTTTCAGACATGTTTCAGAACAGAAAATAGGAAAAATGTGATGGAAGAGAGAGCTTGTGATGACAAATAACAGATTTTACCAAAATGGAATTAAAAATAAACCAGTTGAGAGATGAAAAATATATATCTGGTTAATTAAAAACAAACAAGCAAACCCCCTAAAACCGAACAACAACCTCATTTAAAATCCTCTGTGCTGTGATCCTGACATTAAGTCACTGTAATGCTTGCTGAGTTTGTTGATGTCCCATTTCTTCCCATGGCAGCAGGATGGGATGTCTCAAACTGGACCCTTGCAGGACAAAAAGGATAATTAAGTATGGCTTGAGAGGAGCCATATGTTTAAAAAACTTGTAAAAATGGGAAAAGCTATTGGGAAAGGGGAATGCAAACCTTTTTATTTAGGCGCTATTTAGTGTGTAAGTTGGGTGAAGTGGATAAACTTCCAGGTTTTTGTGTGGTTTGAACATGGTGCAGGATAGTCAGTACTACAGAGGGCTTTTCTGTTCACAAGCCTGAGCCATGACAACAGCTTTCAAAACCAAAGCTGGCAGTTATTGGCAAATCTTGAGAGGGCATTTAGGGGATTCACTAGGTAGCAGTAGGACTACATTTAAGATTTTCTACTGCTCAGGCTTCCTTGGTGTTGTACTGTGGCTTGTTCTGCCTTTCTCTCATTCATCTTGTGTCTGTATGTGAACAGGAGACTGCTCGTTCTAGGGCTGATCATTCAGCACCTAGCAGCAGTGCTAAAGGTTTTACACATTAATCAGGTTGGAGAAGAGTTGGTTATTAAATGTGCATCTATTTAACTCTGGCTTTATGTGAATAGCTTTACTAAGGCTTTTTTGTGCCTTTGAATCTGAAATCCAGTTTGCGTGCATCCAGCCACTGCCCTCCTGGACCTGGGATAGGAGGTTGGTTTGCTTGGTGTGAGGCTGGGAAGGCTCCAGCCTGCTACCCTGATGGGGTGGCCTGACTGGCCTCTAGAAGCACTAGCTCATGTTTGAGAGAGGTGGACCAAGGTAATAAATTCCATCATCAGAGAGAATCAAATGACAGTCCTTCTTGTTCTCTCTTGGTCCCCTCTCACGCTTCTTGCATGGTGAGCCCATCTGCATTGTCTTTGAGATCAGAGAATGGTGATGTTTGGCCAGCTTGGGGTTGGGTCTTGAACAGGATCAATCTATTGTTATTTTGAAGTCTGTTTCAATGTTCATAGGAGCTGAAGGTGCATGGCTGTGAGCTTACCTGGTGAGCAGCAGTGGTGTGTGCTGTCTTCTGGCTACGGTCTGATGTTCGTAAGCTCTATGAAGGGATCTCGGGGAGGAGAGGACGCCTGACCATTGAGATTTGCCTGGAATTAACATGATGATGTGTTTTTCAAACTAAAGTCACTCTTAGTAAATACAAAACAGTGATGTGGAAGAGCATATGGTGTGAAGTGCGGGAGAAAGGTTTCCGGCTGAGTCTGTGGGAGGTTTGTCCACATCCAATCGGATGTGAGTGTTAAAAAATGGAAGAGAAGAAAAATGCTGAATTATTAGGTTTTAGCTGATGCAAGTAGATGTTCTGTTTGGACATCTGGGATGCTGCCTCCGTGCACAGGAAAACATGTGGGAAGGGAAAATGTCTTTTGTAGGTGTCTGCAGCATGATGGACAAAGTTGAACACAGCATACTGGACAAAGTTGAAGTCTAATAGCTGCAGTCTATATTGTACCTAGTTAAGGACTTTTCTCCCCATATTCACACAAAATATTATGCTAATTCTACTCCTTATATATATATAACTTTATGAATATCGGTAAAGAAAAAATAAATTTATGCTTTTTATACTGCAAGTGATCAAAACAGCCAGAAGTGGTTAATGTTCTATTGACAGAGAAAAAAGACTAAAAAACCCCCAAAGATCCCCTAAGTAATATAAGCAGTAGAGCACATTCTGTAGAAGCCTTGCTTTTTGTAAAAGGTCTGAATATGTTCCTTTTGGTTTTGAGTTGAAAAAACAGTTGTTGGCAAGTTGGAATACAAACATGGTTGCCACAGATAAAAAGATAAATCATATTTTATCCTTTCTTTTATTTATAATTTTAAAACCCCCAGCACTTGGTTATCTCCGTATGGTTCTGTGTGTGGGACTGGACGTCATTTACTGGATGCTTGTCTAATTAAGACTAGGTAAACAGCACCCAGCAAGTCAGCCTGGTGAACTGTTCCACTTAATATAATACCATCCAATGAATAGATGAATTAAGGTGATAAGCAGCTGAGCAAGCTGCGCTAACTGCTTTGTACAAATGAGAAGAGTGTGATCCTAAAATGTCATCAATTATTTATTACATCAACAATTGTAGGCAAGGACAAATTAAGAATTAAGCTCATTTTTGATAGCCAGGGTGCTCAGCATTTTCTGACTGCAACTGCAGTAGTTGGTGTTAGCTGCAAGTTATCCCTAAGGTAGATTAAAAACAAGGAACCCTGATAAATTAATGTAATCGATCTGTTTGTCTTTGAGAGTGGTCCCCAAGCTTTGCTGGCCTCTAGGCGAAATACTGAGCAAGTAAATCATGTACCAGTGGTCAACACCACGCTGTGTTCTTCCCTGCAGCCTCAATTTTAACTGTTTTAATTTTCTGTGACTCAAGCACTGGGAGGTCTTGCTGGCAACATGCTGTCTGCAAGCCACAGATCTAAAATAAGTCTGGCAAGGCTTTTTAGACAACTGCTGTCTTGCATTAAAAACCTAGAGTGTCTCAGCTTTCAGCTTGATTAGCCACCTTTATGGTTGTAAAACCAGTGGCCTGCAAAGGAGTGACACGACACATCCTAAGGAAAGACCATGCCAAGTGACAGGGATTCAGTTCTCCAACATCCATGGTGACAGCCCGAGCACCCACTTGAAGTTTTAGTGTTTGGGTTTAATAATTCATAGCAAGTAGGAGTGGCACTATACCAGGGACCTGATTCAGCAAGCTCCCTGCACAGGGATCACTCGAGGGAAGGGTTTTGAGCAAGGCTACAAGACATGACTCTCTCTAGGCTGATGCAGAATGAAGCTAAGCAGGTCTTAAGTCCTGTTTGGTGTGGTTTATAATAAAACAGTACCTTTAGAAACAGGAACGTGTCTCAACAAATGTTGGGGTATTTAATAATTTTGGGTGGTTTAGACAAGTTCACTTACCTGCTGGGTTTTCAGCAGCAATTTAGCTTTCCGGGTCTGCTTTTACTCTCGTGTAGTAGTTGTGCATACAGATGTACAGCTAGAGTGTGTATTCGGCATCAGTGTTGCATTTGCTGTCATCTGCTGCTGAACTCTGTGGGAACTGAAGGTGCTGAACCCTTTGTAGCATTGAGCCTGGGGAAATATATTTATTCTTCTGAGAAGGTAGGAGAGCAGTAAATACCTGTAGGAACACTGTGCAGAGACTGAATATGAGAATGCAGAAGATGCTTGTACTGAGGCATGAAATACTGACCTTTCTGTGGCCCAGAAGTCTCAAATCATTATATATGATCATGTTTGTTTATATTGCAAATCTTGGGTTTTTTCCTCCTTGGCATCTCAAGTGAGAATTATAACAGGTTCCTTAATGTAAGGAGCAGTCCCAGACTGTTATTCAAACAATTGCATAATGGGTTTAGGGATTAACATACTGTCAGCTTGGTAACTGCTTAGGGACCTTTGTTATCAAGGAGAAAATAGCCCTGAACAATAATCTGGTCTCTCTGGTTATAAAATGTAAGCGTCAGGCTCTTTCATCCTCTTCTGTGAGAAGGATGAGCAATGGCTTGTTTGTCATGGGCAGGCAGAGTTATATGACAGAGCTGAAACATGACCAGGTTGTCTTTGTGGAACAGAGATGTCCATGCTCACTAATCTTCATGACTATTCTTCGTCAGAAAGAGTAAGAAATAAGCATTTTACTTTTTTTTTCTTTTTAATCTGGAGCTGCATTTAATGTTGAAGAGCTTCTCCTTGCTCCAGAAATGGATGCAGGATCCTTCTGGCTTTCAGCTGAAATGCAGACATAGATTTAAGCTGGGTTACATTCAGGATCCCAAATAACCTGATATTCTGAAAACCAGACCACCAATAAAAAGGATGCAGAGAGAAAAATGGTTTGCGTGTGCTGTATTCGATTAAGGTTGCCTGAAAGGAAGAAACTGTGGATGTGCATGTATACAGTTGTTTCCAATTGATCAATGATTTTTTTTTTTATTTAATTTTTTTTTTTTTTGTGTAACTTTTGGGCAATGGAAAGATTGTTTCTTTTTCTTGTACACTATGAAGGAACATGGTGGAGAAATGTAGATGGTGACAGTGAAGACGAACTCAGGCGTAGCTGAAGCTAACTGCTTTAGCGAACTGCTGCAAGAAATGCAAGAAGTATATGGATATGTATATTTATCAGAAATTATTTTTTTCTACAGATCCCACAAATCAGTTATGCCTCAACTGCACCAGAGTTGAGTGATGACAGGCGCTATGATTTCTTCTCACGTGTGGTTCCTCCAGATTCCTTCCAAGCACAAGCAATGGTGGACATTGTGAAAGCTTTGGGATGGAATTATGTGTCCACTTTGGCATCTGAAGGGAATTATGGAGAAAAAGGAGTCGAGTCCTTCATGCAAATTTCCAGAGAGGCAGGTAGGCAACACCCGTCCTCCCTCCAGAAAATGCTATAGAAGTAATGAATGTTATTCTGTACTAAATGTTATACTATTTTTCTAGAACATATATTTGACTCTAAAGTTGCTCCAGTTCTTTGCAATCCTCTTTACTGGCTGCTAGATACTTTCATTCCAAAATTGCTTTGGAGTTTCAGAGAGTTTGAAACCTTAGTAGTTTTCAATCATTTCTGGAGAAAATAGAAAACCTTGAGTCTTATCAAGCTCCAACTATTACACTGAATGGCATTATATTATGTTTACATGGGTAGAAGACAGATTGCAAAATGCTGAGCTTTTATCTCTCCACAGCTAGAAATTCTGTGAAGACTACTTGTTGCCTGATACTGACTTGTGTCATACTGTTGCTGTTCACCTTTCAGATTGCTGCCTGGTTTGTATTGCTTTTCTTTAGCGTTTTTCTTGACCAATTCAGTTGAGAAAATTCATAATCTTTCACTTGAAGGCTCAAAGATTACTGGCCTGGGATATGGAGGCAACAAACTCAGTGGTGTGCTATGAGGCACGTACCATATGAGGCACAGACAAATGTCTGCGTTTGGTCTGATGCATCACGTTTTTCTTGTTAGTGGTTTCATTTGATGGTGTCCCAGGGAAACCAGACTGTGCCGGATAATGTCACTTGCCAGTTAGAGATGTTCCAAGAGGACAAGGAAATGCTGTGTCTTGCCCTGGGTCAGGCTTATGGTATTGAGTTGAGCCTTCATAATTTTGTTGACAGGAATTTCCAGTTCTACAGCTTGCTTTCCTGTTCCAGTGCAAAACATAGAGACCTGTCCTGAAGGTGTGACTGCCTAGTCAGTGTGCTCATCCCCTTATCCCCATAACTTTTTCTTCAAGATAAGTAGTTCTAAGTTTCTCCAGAGATGCCAGAGTGTAGGAGGACATCAGATGGCACTTCAGGGAATAGAGGTATAAATCCTTGGGAAGCTGATTTGCTGTCCAGAAACATAAATGTTTGGAAACTGGATTGTTTAAAGTTGGTTCCTCTTCTGGTGAGGAAAAACAAGCAGATGATGTCCTTCGTTACTGGTGATACATGCAAGGTCCAACTCCAGAAGCCTTCGATGATATATCGTGATTGGGAACCCATCATCATTGTGCAAAAATTTCTATTGTATTCCTAAAATGAACTTGCAGGTCTCCCACCAGTAACTGCCCTGGTGTTAAGTACAAACAGCACAATGGAATCCGCAATTCCCTTACTGAAATTGTAAATCACCAGCCAGATCAGTGAGTGCATGAAAGTAAGGGACTAGGACGGGCCAGGTGTCGCTCTGAAGCAGCCGTCAGAGGTTTCCATCTCCTTGGTTGCTGCAAAGCTGATTCCACAGCATGCACTCTGCTTTGCAAATACCCTGTGCTATCAGCGAGGTGGTGCATCAGTGCGCTCCCAAATTGCCAAGGTGTAGCTGATGGATTGCTTTTGGCAGCGTTATCCAAGGGCTGAGCAGAAAAGATGACCACACTTTTCGAAAGAAAGGGGTTTAGAGAGGTGAATCCGGAATTATTTCGTTATATTGATATCTCAGAAAGAACCTAGATTTGCCTAAATTTGTCTGTTCGTTTGAATGCATATTTATGTGGTATTAAAGAAAATGGTTCTTGGTTTAATACCACAGAAAGTGACAAATACCAGTGTTTATTATAATTTAAAATTGACTTTATTTGCAAATATCCACTGTTGCAAAATCATATCAGAAATGTTCTCTCTAAGTCAAGGACGAACTCTAGCTGAATAATACTGAACCATTTTATAGATCTTCTGTAGAATTAAATTAATGACAGGAGCTGTTCGTGTAGTCAACATGTAATTCATTGTCCTTCATAAAATATAAAGCATAAAACCAAAAGAATATCCTGCTTAAGCTAGCTTTGTGTGCAGGTGATATAGGTCACACCTGCAAGATTAAGACAATAACAGGGATAGTGCATAAACTTTCTTTCTTGTACGCAGCCTGCCTTGTCTGGAAACCGGAATAATCTAGCCCTTGGTGCAGCAGCTTTTTCTCCTTAGGCCTGCACTGGTGTTTTTATGTTACACAGATGATGCTTAGGTGAAGTTCTGAAGGAATTTAATACCTGTTAACAAGTTCCCTGTGTTTTTAAAGCCAGGGAAGTGTAAGAACATCCTCTTGTCTAGATGATTAATGGAGCCATGCTGTCTGAAGATACAGGTTGATCCCCTGACCTTGATCCCCTATGAGGAAACGGCACTGTGTCCCTCAGTTTCAGGGGTGGTTGTGACCATCTCTCAGGTGCTGTTCTGGGGAGTCTTGTTGCAATGGGATTTGCCTGTGCTCTGGAGGAGATGGTGTTGAGGGTGCAGTGGTTTGGGGTTGCTTTCCTGCTGCCTGGTGTGGCTGTGTCTCCTTGGAGATATTTTATGCAAAAAAAAAATAATAATTAAGCAGGCTGTCAAGTGATTGCTGCAGTATCAAGGCTTGGAAAGAGCCTCCTGATGAAGCAATAAGCAGCAATAATTTCACTGACTCACGGCTGTGGTATAGTTAGTAGCCACTTGATCTGTCTATGTAAACCCATTTGAATAGTACAGAGCCATGTGTCTGAACGCATGAAGTGAACAGTCTGCTCTAATGAGGAACAGAAGGGAGAGGAGGCTTCATAAGGTAGAGAAATATTACCAAGATCAGTTGCACTTTGAGCGCGAATGGGTTCAAGTATATGTGGCCTGACTGAGGTGTGTAATTACGCAGTATCTTTGCAAAAGGTACACAGTCAAGCAGGACGATGCGTGCCATGCTGTTATAACACTGCAGGGATTGGAGAAGGGATGGGGTGGTGATCCTTTTGCTGCCATGTGAGTAGATTAATGTGGTGCTTGGGGTGCCAATCAACGCTCTCACTAATTGGAAAACTCATGCCAGAAGCAACAAAAATCCAGCACTGGTGGGAGGAAGTTTATTTCTGTAGTCAAAATACCCAGTTCTCCTGGAAATCAGTGAGACAGTGGATTATCTCTTCTTCCCAGCTCAGAGGGCATGTTTGGTATACTCTGCAGTGATGTGGGGAGGATGGAGGACAGGAGAGGGGTTTAAGTGTAAGGCATGGTTTACCTCATTTCCCAGTTAGCTGTTAGTAATGTTCATCAGGAGGAGCTGTGCTATGCTTACAGCATTGTCTGCTTAATTTGTGTGTAGGCTTTGGTCTTGCTCAGGGTTTGAATGCTGGGTGGATTGCCTCAGGTCAAAGCAGACATCAAAACCCAGCAAGGCTGCAGCGAGGCTTTGCAGAAACACCACATCTGTGTGCAAGCAGACTTGCTTCTTTCCTGCTCTCAAATATGGGAGCCCAGCATGCAAGTAAATACATAACCAAAGTAGCAGCAGGATGAGCTCTGTAGCCTGATGCAAATGAGGGAATGCAAGAGGTGCATATACAGCTCCAAGCTCTTTTTAGTCCTGGCTTCCCCATGCTGCCTGGATTGTGACAAGACGATGCAGTGCTGCCTGGTTTGCTCTTTGAGATCTTTGCTGGCTGTGGGGGTCACTGAAGTGGTATGAATCCTGCCCCCATCTTTGAGTGAGTGGAACAGTAGAGCTGGGAGAGGTGTCAGAGCAGAGCTCATCTCCCCTGTGATAATGTGGCTGTTAGGACCAAGTACATCTGCCAGGAGCCGGAACAGCCCCTGAGCAGAGGTAATTAGTCAAAGTTTGAGACACCCCAGCAATAAACAGTCATAATGAGCTGTCAGACACAATTGCCTTGTATCTCATAATCCATGTGTTTTGGTAGAAAGGAAGGTTTAGTCTATAGGTACCAGTAAGTGTTATAATCTTTGGCCTTGAATCTGTAGCAAGTTAATTATCCTAAATTCAGTGTTTTATCCAAACTTGTTTCTACTCCCCGTCACAATTTGTAAGATCTTGGTTGCATCAGGAAGTGCTATCCCAGCTCGGTTTTCAAATATGCTTTAGCATATAAGGACTTTGCTTGATCCTTTGAGTTAATAATTCTCCACAAAGTGACTTTTATTATGAGTACTTCAAGCAAGTTTGAATATGTCATTGTGGCAGGAGATGAAGGTTTGAAACATGCTCTGCAGTCTTTGGGATTAATAAATTAGGGGAATAGTCTAATTATGGAAAATCTAAGGGACAATTTCAGATTATTAATGAAACTACTGAATACTTGAATTTCAAAGATTAATTCATCTTTGATATTTTTTTTTAAGATTAATCTATACCAGAAGGTTAATTGCTGTCTGTAAGAAATATATATATTGAAGTCATTAGCAAAAGACCACTTGAATGCCTCCTAACAGATAAATGAAAGATCTAATATGCATTTATTAATCTTTTTCTCTCCAAGAATTGCCCATTTTCACAGATGAGTACACTAGCTGCTTTGCTTGTGGAGACTTTGATGCTCACTCCACAGGCTGCAGCACAAATGGTGTAAAGAAAAGGATTCCGGATCTGCAATCCTATATGCCCGCTGTCTTTACCTCTTTCTTCTGCTTTTCTATAGCTCTCTTGTCCAACTTAATCTCAGAAATAAGTATTTCCGCTCAAGAGCGCTGATTTTGAGCACAGTTCTGCTTGAACTAGACCTGCTATTCTACAAAGCATCATGTCAGTAACAGAGTATCTCAATCTACAAACCGAGTATTAGTTTTGATGACGAAGTTCTCTAGCATTGGAAAGGACTGGGGAAGAAAAATGCTGGAAAAGCATGCCTTCTTTCCCTGTGTACTAAAGATATGGTAAAATGAGATTAAAGCTTGCGCACCACCATGCTGATACGATTATATATACTGAAGTTTCTTCTGAAGACTTTTAGTTGCAGTGTTGTATTTGTTAAAGGACTATCATCACCTTGACAGAACAAAAAGCAGAGTAAACTTTAATCCACTTCAGCATAGGAAGCACAACACTTGGCGACAGTCTCTTTATCGTCTTTTCTCTTTTTTTTTCTTCTGAAGGATTTTAAAGATATTTTTCTTTACTTCTCTGTCTCCGTGATCCACGAGAGCTGCGCAGACATCTGTTACGTAAGGTTGTTAACATCTGCATGCAGCAGGGACAGCCTAGATGCACACGCTGCGGGAGCTGAATTTGCTCAGAAATGGAAGAAACATCAAAACCCATTCATTGTCAGGGCAAAGATGAGGCCCTTGAAGTTGTGAATCCTTCTCCTTATCCTCATAAGTAGATTTTTTTTTCACAGTAGTGATACTGAATAATATATCTGTACTCTCACTTCATATAATTTCAAATTTCTTCTTTATCCTGGTTTTCCCAGCTTTATATCTGTTAGTAAAAACCATACGTGTACACACACTGACATATCTGAGAGACACACTGGACCTATATCTAGCAAGTATCACCCTAGTATAATCAGATGAACCAGTTTTCTGGTTGTGGTTAAAATCTGTTCATAAAATGATATAATCTCCTAAATCATTGGTTTCTTTACAAATTGGTTTCATACAACGAAGTACCTCCTACAGAAATTATTCTCAGTGGGTTTGTTATCTGTAGCAAAGACTGTTTTCAACTTCTTTATCAACCTAAATATGAAAATATGTCAGCTTTTCCTAAAGGTTTGAAATCTGTTTCCTACACTGATGTGTTTCTAAAGATCTGAATCTTTTAGTTTGGGTTCTTGGTGATCTGGATCATCTCATGATACTTCCTATGAATTCTTCAGTGTGGCATATCGTAATATGGTGCTCTAATTTAGTATGTATCTTCTGTGGAAGCTGACACTGTTAAAAGCCAAGAGCTGTCATCCCTCAGTGATTCACACAACACTTCTGTAGGTTCCCGTAGGTCTGTTCAACTGCCTGCTGTAATCCTGAATCTGCATTTTTGTAAAAGAACTTCATTTTATGCTGTCTGTTGGGAATTCCGTTAGCACAAATTAGTGCTAGATAACATGAGAGAGTTAAATCATTGCTACGTGGGAATTGTACAACTGTCTGTGTTTTAAGAAGGGAGAGGAGACTAATTTGTCTGTAGTCTCAAATGAAATACTGATTCCTGTTGCCGAGTAGAAAATCCTGATTTATTTTCTTTTTGTCTTACATTCTGATGTTAATAAAGCATCTCTTTTTGCTTGATCCACTAAAGCCCTACTTGAATGGGTTTGGAGTGCTCATTACAGAAGTCACTTTACAACATAACCCAAGGTGAAAAGAATCCCAAAAATGAAAAGGGAAGGTGAAAAAAGTTAGTGAAGCCACCGTGATGCACTGTGGTGGGCAAAGATGGCATTGACTGCGTTATTAGTTAACAAATATTTGTGATTTATTAGTGAAGCTTTGTATAACATACTGGCAACAGGTGATACCACACATCATCCAGTGACACCCAGAAGTTATGATCTGTGATTTCTATTCTTTGTGGCAGCTCACAGAACCCAACTTTTAACAGAATCACTGTTCAAATATTATTTGAATGAGTCACTGTTTTGGAAGTTGGGCTAAGGTGTTGTGCTGTCCACCTCAATAACTGTTTGTTTTACTGAAGGAACTGCTTTTTGCAAACTGTGTTCATTGCATCTGTCTCTGCTCTAACCCAGGGGGCAGAAGCCACTTCAGTTTGTTCTAACTGAAGCATTTCAGTTAGAACAAACAGCTGAGCTTACAGGATGACAAAATAGATCTATAAGTATATTTTTGAAACACAGTCCAAAAGCCAGCTGTAGAAAACCCCAGGTATTGTCAAAGTGGTGTTTGTCATGTATCTCGGCTCTTGAGAGGCTCTCACACCCTAGTGCTTTTACGGGGTTTGAGGATATAGAGTGTGGTCCAAGTCTTATGGAGTTTTCCCAGTGAATTGCTGGCCTGCAGATCCCTTCTGGTGCTTTCCTTCCTGATGGGCAGCTCAGTGTCTGCAGGGGCAGATGGAGGTCTCTGGGGGGTGGAGAAGCAGCAGTGCAGTACTGCTCCTTCATCTTTGGTTGTATTAAATGATTATACTTTCCAATTGGAATGTCCTGTATTCATTTTCTTGAGAGCCTGTTTTCTGGATCAAATACAGCAAAAAGAAATATATAAACCACTAATGAAACCAAGCCATTTATGTCTGAGCAATTCAAGTGGTTTCCATTTTTTTCTGTTTTTCTCAAATATTCTTGCATCTGTCTTTTTGGTGTACAGTGATGTTATTTTAAACGGCAATGTTAGGAAATCTATTATTGTCATTCCTATGTTTTGTCAGATAACAAATGTTTTGCCATTTCAGAAAAAAAGTCAAGAAAAATATCTTTCTAAAGTTGAACCAGCTTGTGCTGTATGCTGCACTCTGTCAGATTTAATAGTATTTCCTTTTAATTGTAACTGATCTAGTAGAAGATGCACTGGGCTTGTTCCTCAAGGGTATTTTGGATTGCATTTAGAGTTCAATTGTATACGTCTGATCATGGAAAAGAAAGGGCAAAGCATGTCTCTGCGAAGTAAATCTGTTAGTCTGTGTGCATGGTCTATGCTGCTGCGACTTTTTTTAATAACCTGTGAGAAGTGATGTCATTCAAAGGAGTGAATGGGTCATGTCCTTGGGTGATGATTGGACTTCTGACCTGCCTGTGATACTGAGTGAAACTCATTAGATGCCTGGCTTAGATGCTGAAAATCCCTTTAGGTGCCTGCCTGTATTTTTAGGTTATCAAAACATTGTGAATGCAATCTTCATCTCTTTAGCAAGTCATCTTCCTACCTAAGACATAACAGATGTCCTAAGTTAGTTGGCTCTGTTCCCTGTGCAGTAACCAAGAGTGATGAGATCGGAGTTGCCCTTTCGAAACATCTATTTCTCTCTCTTGACTACACAGGGAGTGTAGGCACCAAATATAGGCATGTCACTAAAGAGTTTGAATAAAAAAAAATCCAATCATTGGTATGTATGTGCTATGTGTATTTTCCTATCTTTCTGTCATCATTGGAAGATAATTACCTGGTGGAGATTTGTAGGGTTGTTACAATCTCATTCAGGAAAGCAGTGAAGCTGATGGGCTTTGGAACGCATGGATTGGTTATCTACTTGTGGCACGGCAGCGTCAGATGCCTGCCTGCCCAAACAGTGATACAGTTCTGTGATGGAACTAGCAGGGGCAGGAGTAATTCCTCTTTCTCAAACAGATTAATGAAAAATCAATAAGATAGAGTTGGGGAAGAAGGAAAGAGGTAAAGATATGACGTGATTACCTTCATGTCTGCTTATGTGAAATCCAAGACCAGTTCCATGCTGATATATGCAGAAACTTGCACTCTGTCCTCCAGAATGATCTCACACAGGGTGTTCTTGGTGAAGTGTTCTTCGATAGCTGTAACAGACTGCTCTTGCAGTTATAGCATAACTCACTTTAATGATGGATATCTGTTTTTTTTTATGGCATTTGTTGAACATTGGGAGTTTGGGAGCATTTCAAGGACAGAATAAAACTGAATTAGGCAATTCCTGTTACTAAACAAATAACTGCCAGCACCATTTAAAATGTTACCCCAAATTTAATAAGACATTGCTTTCATCATTATGTGAAACGTGTCAGGTGGATCAGCTGGCAAAAAGCAATTGGTGAAGTCCTTGCTATTTCAAAGCAGAAAAACATATTGTTGAGCCTTTATTTTTATGAGACAAGTTGCACATCCCAGGGGTGTGCTCCTGGATTTTGCAACATGCATGTGCCATGATGCAGAAGTGAAGTAGTTGGCTTGATGCAGGTTCAGTTGAGGTATTCATTCCAATCCAGTTTTGGGATGGTTTGGTTGGTTGGTTGGTTTGTTTGCTTGTGGGTTTTTTTTTTCCTGGTGTGGTTATGTTTTTTCGGTTGGTTGGTTTGTTTAGGTTTTGTTTTCACTTGTTCTTTGGCGGGTTTTCTGCATCTCAAGGGTAACATGTTCCTCCTGGTAAAGATAGCAATATGGAGCAGAATGGAACAGATTCAGAGAAGCAAGAACTGTGTGTTCTGCATCCATCTTCTGATGGGAAGAATAGAAATTAAACCAAAAGCCCAGCAGAGGAAATATTAGGGAATGGACAAATGAACAGAAAGCATGTTAATATGCATTCGGCAGGTTGAGGAGAACGTTCTATTGAGTGCAAAGCTGATCTGGGGAGGAATAGGGGAAAAGAAGAGAGTCCAGATTTACTGAACAATAAAAGGAAGGAACAGGTCTGTGGAAACAGCAAGACAAGTGTGACAATTAGGAGAAGGAAAGATGAAAAGCCGTAAGACAAAAGTTGAAAGATGTGATTGGGGTTGCCAAGACTGAGCCATGGCATGGAAAAATGCATCTATGAATAGAGAAGATAGTTGCTGTAGAGGCTAGAAAATCACGTTTGTTTCACAAAAAAAAAAATAATGATTTCAGAAACAGAATTTACTTTGGTTGTGAAAACTTAAAAACTTCTGGAAGATGAGACAGAAATTCTTCACCAAAGTCCCTTTTTATTGCTGGGGACATTGAAACCAGACTTCCTAGACTATTGCATCTGAGAGCCTTTGCTCTTTGCTACATTTTTTTCCTGCCTCCCAGCCTACCCAGAGGGAGAAGCGGAGCCTGTGAATCCTGGCTCCCATTTCGCTGACGCCTACAGTGCCTATTCCAGTGTGTGGTGCAAAGTGTCTTGTCAGTTTTCTTGGAGGAATAAATGAATTTCACAAAAACCTTCTGCAGAGGAAGCCCCTGCTGTCATTTGACTTTCCCCATGGAAAATAGAAATATTGTGATTACAGTGAGGTTTTCCCATAGGATATGTCTGGTTTGCAAAGTAGGATGAATTTTTTGGAACTTCATTTGGGGCCAGCTCTAAATGCATTTCTACATCTGAAGGGTAATATATAATCAAATGCAGTAAGTTATTCCAGTTTCTGTCCCTGAAATCCTGCATCCCAGGAGGAAATACAAAGCATTGCCTCATCTTGTACCTTCCATACTTCACAGTCCCTTTTCACTTTGTGCTAATGCAAGGAACAGCTTTCATAGCCATGGGGGAGTAGCAGCACATAAATAATTCTAAGATGCCTCTTCCATCACGCGCCCTCCCTTGCCTTCTTCATTCCTTATCCTTCCTCAGACAACAGAGGATGACAAATGTCCTGAACCCTTCACACTCTTGGAAGATGGCTTTCATGCATTGCTAGTGATCTTCCGGGCATGCGAAATATATTCCCCTGTCTATCTCTGAAGCTATATAAGCTTTCCTTGGACCAGCTTCCTTGTGTAGAAAAAAAGATCAATGAGAGGAGGAAGTCACTCTAACTGGGTGTATGTACCCCGCTTTGCAAAATCATAGCAGGTAGTAAATTACGATCAATGGAGTTTATACTCTTTCTTTACATGTTCTTAGGAAAGTTATTTATCAAGGCAGTGTTTGAAATACCCGGACTATTTGCTCTAGTATATTCAACAAGATATCCGAGCTGAAAATATGAACTGCAGTACGGCATTTTAAGAGATTTATACGTATATCCAGGATGTTGGGAAGATATATATACACAGTTTATACTGCAGGCTGTTCTGTTTCCTTTCCCTTTGGTATTTCAAGATTCATATATTTTCAATCTATAAGGCATCAGGAAGCCATCTAACTTGCTCTTGTAATGGAGACTATTGGCATTATTTTAACACCTTACTGATGTTCATTATTTAAAGAAAACCCCATGCTGACAATGCCCTTCCCTCTTGCCAGGAATGTGCCTTGGCTGGTCCTGTGTCATGCAATGCTGCAGTCATTTGCATCAGTACATGAAACCTGACATGTCAGCAGCAAATAGTCTGATGCAAATCACAGTGCTTTCAGTATTCCCTGTTCACATAATTTTTGGCCTGATAATAACAAAAAGTTGGTTAATAAAGCAAATTATTCAGCTATTTTTTTAACTGAAAAAGACTTGACATGTATTACATTGTGTAAATATGAAGATGAAACAGATTAAACTTTGGGTAATGGAAAGGCAGCTCAAATATGCAGATGTTCATTTGAAATTTGAATTGGGTTTTATGCTGACACTGGATGCTGCAATATGCACTGAAGCTGTCTCCTTACCCATGATAAATGGCAATGCTTCACTAGGTTGCTATTTTGTTTGGGATAGCCCTGATATGACAAAGAGAGCAGGCATCCATAGTGCAGATTTGGTTTTAAAATAAGATATTCTGCTTAAGGTTAGATACAGACATTGTCTTGGCTGCCCATGAAATGTGTCACTTGCAGGAAGTAGTGTTGTGGTGTGGGTCCCTCCGAGCTCTAGCTCTCTCCCCAGTGAGCTGGCTGCCTGCCTTTAAGCAAACACAGCCCGATGTAGGATTTAACAGAGATGAGGATGAGCAGCTTGTCGCTTGCTCACCCGCCTAAGGATGGGAGCTGTTGCGATCGTCCGTTCCCTCGCTGCTGTGCTTGAGCTCTGGTGCGTTGGTGCAGCCTGGTGCTGCTTAGTGCAAGTGAGTGCCACATTCTGAGGTGATAGTGCATGAGGTCAGGCAGTTCTCTGTGTGCCAGCTCTGGGATATGGGAAAGTGGCTTCCTATGAAAAATAATAAGTAGCAGTGTTTCAGGTAGATGCTTTATAATGGAAGACTTATCCAGAGCAGAGGCAGCAGTGCTCCTGCCCTCTCTGCTCCTGCACCCACTGGAGAAGAAGCAGGTCTGCTCTCCCTGCCTCTGTCACTCCGAGGCTAGCAATGGTAGATCCCTTCAGCTGGTGAAATTCTGGTTCTCTTGTAAAGTGGGGTCTTCTCTATGTTAACCCCTGTATTGTGGCACTGGTGGTGTTACTGCATCAGTCAAAATACCATTCCAAGGCAAGCTCAGTGTACTTTCAAAACATGACTATACTCAGTTAAGATGATTTCTAATGGCTCCTTTTCCTCAAGATGAAGGTCCGTGTTGGACTGTGTTTGTTACACCTTTATAGGAGAGATGTCCTCTGGTTAAGTTCTACATTGGCAAGTTGGGAAGCTGACTGCGAGCTTGCAATGAAGTAGTCTCAAATATAGCAGCAGTTCTGTTTAGAAAATGAAGGATTTCACTTAAATGATCATGTTTTAAGAAGAGTGCAGGGTGCAGATGTGAAACAGCAGGAAGCTTTTTTGACAGCTTTTCATTGACTTTTCATTGCTGTTCATATATTTCTTTTAAAGCCGATTTTATATTCAGGCAAAAGAAAGTCTAGACAGATTGTCTAAGAACTTTTATTGGCTAATTAAGATTATACTGCTGGTATATCACTGCTGGGTAGCATGTGGACTCTTGTTAAGAAATGGCCTTCATGTTTTGCAGCATGTCTTTAGCCAAGCTTTCTTCTGTTATTCCTTGAGAGGGCTTTTTTCATATCTGACTATTTCGATGTCAAAATCAAATGCCACTTGAAGTCTTGTTTCAGCATCTGAATCTGTATAAAGGAACCTGAATGCCTTAATTTATCTTTTTTTCCCCAAAAGCAGTCTTGAGCGTTTGTGGTTTCCATTGAAATCAGTTGCTCTGTACGTACAGGAATCAATCCAGCCTTAAATAGCTGTGTCTCAATGTTGTGGCCTTAGCATTTGTGTAAGGTGGGATACTGGCAACCCTGAAAATGCAGCTCTGGCACCGTAGTGCAGTAACCTGGTGACGTGACTTATCAGAGGCAGAATCCCAGAAGGAGTTGTGCTACCCAAAGTTAATATTCTTTGCTTAGATAAATAATTCCTCTCCAGTCTGCACTGGCTGGTTTATCAATGAGGTGTGTTTATTTGGGAGTTGGGATGAAGCATGTTTTCTTTGGATGCTTGTGTATCAAAATTGGTTTTGTTTTGCCAGCTCAGACTGTGTGATAAGAGCATTGTCCCATTTACCCCAAGCCAGGATGAATTTGAGCTTGGATATTGCCAGGTTCAAGTTTTTACCTCTTAGTAATTCCCTGAACCAGTTTATTTCTTGTGTTCTGAATTCTTAGGAAAGCACAGCATATTCATTACAGCCAGAACTGATCTCAAACCTCCAATTGCTGTAATCAAATAACTTTTATTTATTAACATCCAGAGGAATGACAGAGAAACAGCATCACAAAATTGCAGCCAAAGTCTAGAGTACACAAACTCCTCCTTGAAATAAACATCTTTTGAAGAATCTTCAACAGAAGCTCTAAGAAAGTATAGCCCCTCTCTAGGTTCTTCACACTTAGATGCCCTACAGTGCCACCACTCTGTAAGATGCACTAAAAAAGCAATTAGCACTCTGGAGTGCTTTGCAAAATTTTATTAGTCTTCTGCCTCTTGAGGCTCTGGCAGATAGTGCTATTTCACTTGAGGTTTCTTTGATGTGCTTTTTTTTCCCCTCAGTCTTTTCCAAGAACAAATGCAAGAGATGGAGTTACTGTGCAATCCATACAGCAATTTACAATCCTACTTTTGAGAACTTCAAAACTCATTAAAAGCACCACCTCTTTTTAAAGCAACACCATGTTCTTTCTCTGCTTCCCTCTTCTTCCTTTCTTGCATCTGTGTTACTGCCTCTGAAATTCCGGATTAAGTGCAGGAGGAACTTTGATGTCCAAGGAAGTCTTTCATTTAACTTGAGAACAAGCACATCTTCTAGGCCATCTTAGCTATTTCCTCAGACTTTACTGGAAAACAGGAAAAAATCATTGGCACTCTAGGATTTAAAAATACAAAAACCAAAACCAGTCACCCAAAGAAACAGTTGCTTGCAGTGGGAGAGAGTGCACAATTACTGTAGCCTGGGACTGTGCCAAACCTGCCTTTGTAGAAATTTTGCTTTGGAGAAGTGCAGTTTTTTATTTTTAATTTATTTTTTCTCACGGGCTGACCATCCATTGAAAGTCCTTTTTATTTGTGCAAGATGCTTGGTGATGCTGAGTTGAAATGCCCAGAGGTGAGGGTCACACAAGCCGACCAGGAGCAAAATGAATGCCTCAGAGTGCGTGTGCAGCGCTCAGTCGGGTTATGAATCACTTCACTATTTCTGGCTTCCACAAGTAACCTGCTGGTCACCGATTGCCTCTTGCCAGTGCGAGGCAGCAGCTAATGTGGCCTTGGCACCACCAGGCAGCCACTGGCATTTCCCACCAGAACTTCAGACCTGGATTTTGCCACTTTATTAATGCTGAGCAAGGCATCATTTGATGCTAAAGGGCGTCTGCTCCATGTTGGTGAGCGGGAGCAGAGTGCGGCCCTGCATAAAGTAATGACTGAATCCAAAGATAATAATCTTCCCCATTTTGGGTGGAATGGATTTTATTATATTGTATTGATCTCTGGCTTCTCAGAGAGCACTCGACCGCATGTTGGCATATGCAGCCCTTCTCCCTGGTTTCAGCCCTGCTTTGCACGTAAACAGAGCAGGATAACATCGTGTTTTGTAGTCAGTGTTTGATTTTCCTGAGAGATTTCAACAACCTCCTTAGCATGAAAAATAAAGCACGTTCTTTTTATCGTTTTTCAAATTCAAACAGGTTTCAAAGCAAAACCTATGTAGTTTTTTCAGCTTCAGAAAGCTTTTCTTAAAGTAGAATGCTATTGATTAAGCTCTAATGACATCTTCTACTTAAAAAGGAGCCGAGAATCATAAACATTAAAGATAGGAAAGACGTAATTTAGATGTCATTAGTACTTAAGCTGCTTTTCTCTTCAGTACATGAATGTGCACAGGTGTATTAACAGCTGGGTTTGAATGTAGGACTTTTCCTGCTTCGTTCTATATCAAAAGTGTTTGAAAAATGTCTGGTACTGAAAGCTTATTTGCAGATACGTCCTTTGCTCATCTAAGCAGTTGTGTAATGAATTGATCTCCATCCAAGAGGAGTGCTCTCTTTCTCTCTTTTAACCACACAATCTATATATATAATGTTGCTCCGGATGGCAAATCCACATGAGAAAATTTTTCCCAGCTAGGTCTTGGTCCTGCTATGGACAAGGGTGCACACAGAGGGCTGCATCATGGGCTCTCGAATGCAAGGTGAGGACCAAACTGGCTGAGAGCACAGGAGCTACCTGGGGGCTCCATAAGGGTGTGTGACTGTTCAAGCACCAGTGAGTGTAAATCAATGCTCGAAGAGGTCAGGGGCTGCCTTAGTGATACTGGCTGTGGTCCTCAGAGTCTCTTTAAGGGATCTGCTTCCAATTTAGCTTTCCATTTTAAGTAGATAATGTACAATTATATAGATTTAAAGCTTCCCTTCCTCTCTGCCCCAGAAGTAAAGACATCTCCTGGAATGAATTGCGTTATCCTGTACTTCAAGAGCATCTCTGCAGTGTAATATGTATGACATATGCCTTTGTGTTCCTGCAGGAGACCCCTAAATGTGCTTGTGTGGAACAGAGGGGAGAGCTGTGATTCAGAGATGATGCACATTGCAGACTTGTCTGTAAAACGAGTCGCATGAAATAGGTGGGAAAAGATAAAAATACATGCTTTTTCCTAGGTATGCTTATTACTGGAACACAGATGGTTACCAATTTATTTTTCAAGATGAACAGTTATGCTTTGTCTGTAGGTTTGTTTACTGTGGTACAAAAGTTCTTTGTGCTCTAAATTACAGGGAAGAGCATTACTTGGGAATTAATCTAGCAAAAGTGGTTGATAGCTCCAAATATGCAAATAAAGTCATATAAAGGAAATCAAAGATTTGGAGACAGGATCAAAAAAGTGCAAGATCTTAAATATTCAAAGGCAAAGTATATGACAATGACATGATCAGACAGAGTCACATTATTTTAACTAAAAGCCATATTTAGAACAGCCCTGGAGAACATTTTCTGGGTAGCTAACTCTGCCTAAGTGAGAAAAATTAATTACCCTCTGAGCTTCTGCTTTTCATGATCCAATGTATGGACTTGGGGAAATGGTTTTAAAGCAAAGATCAGCACTGTTGTTACATCAGTATGACTTACTGTAAAGTGTTGGGCGCTGTGGCTGGCTGGGCTAAATTAATTAGAGGAAAACCATGAGGAGTAAGTGGCAGTAAGTGCTCTTAGATGTGGTCACTGGCATTCTAGCACATAAGGAGGTCTGTGATTGTCAAAGCATATATCATACTTGGGGAAAACATCTTTCAGTTCTGTGAATAACCTTTGAACTTCATTAAATATAGCTTTATGAATGAAGGATACGGTGGGTCTTTGAAATAATATGTTTGCAAATTGCAGCAGCTGGCACCAAGTAAATAAAGCTAGTATCTTATGTTGTCTCAGAGATTAACAGAAAACAGAGGAGTAACTTATGCATCTCTTACGAATGTGTAATGTTTTAGTCTTACCTGTTCCTTTAAGAGGCAAATTAATTAGATTGTAAAATTTAGCATCTTCTATGGAAAGAGGGTGTCTGATGCTGCCCAGCAATACCTGCAGAAGCATACAAAATGCAAAAGGAAGTGCAAACTCTGCAAATGTTCTGTGCTGTGGTTACAGATGTTTGTGATACATCTTCGTGCAATGCAGTTGAAGGGAAGAAAGAGACAAGTATTGTTACCTTACATGTTAGTGTTAAGGATATTTTGAAGGGTGGGTGCAGAAGGGAAGACTGGATGTGTTCCAGGCCAGTTCATAGCTCTTCGTGCTGCAGGTTGTGTATCTCTAGGATCATCTTCCTGCTTATGCATGGGGGGTACGCATGCATGCTCGCATGCGGCAAAGCAAGGCTGGCGGCTGGTCTGGAGATCACTAGTAATAAATCTGTCCTGCCTTGTTAATAAGTCTGTATCCCATAGGCATGTAACTTGGCATACCACCAGCACTGCAGAACATCAATTGATTGTGGCAAACTAGACAAAAAGGAGATATGTTAGGCAGGGGGATGAAGGAGGAGATGATAGACAGGGATGTACAAAGCTCTGAGTCTGATTGGATTTTACGCAGAGCAGTGCATGGTTTTACCTCCCATCGTTCTTGCCAGACACAGTTTCTTAAAATAGTATAAAGAGAGTTTTAGGAAGAGAGGAAGCATCATTGGAAAGGATCGTTCTTTCCAAAAGAAGGGGGGTAATGCAGAGATGATTGTGGAAGAAATGTAGGTGCGATTTGAGACTTCCCTTCTTTACCAGGGAAGTGATGGAGCCATTTAAAAGAGAAAGAGAGCTTCAAGCTAAAGTAAATTGGAAACAAAGCAACTGAACAGACTGATTTAGTTAGTGAGGCAGGTTATTTCATGATGGCCTTTCAATTTAAGTGGAGGAGGCTGAGCAAGGAGTAATGCTGACGCCAGCGGTAATGGCCCCACTTCTGCATCATTTCCAGATCATCATTAATAGGCGTTTGCCACTCCATGGTTCTCTTTTTCTTCTTATTCCTGCTTGAACTACAACCTACAGTACAGTCATTGATCTTGTGATCATTTTAATTTAGATTGTTTGCTGTGAATATAATTCATTCCATTCTAGCATTAGCTCTTCAGTCAATGGAAACATATATACTTATATTTAAATGCTGACTATCCTTAAGGAAGACCAAATGCTTCTCATAGTTGATTCAAATAAAGAATTCCGCTGAGATTTTAGATAACAATTCATGAGGCCTCATTAGTGACACCCAAGAATAGTAATTTTATTTGCACATTTGTGAGGAGTTATGGCAGTTAAAAACCAACATCTGAACTCAGATCTCTAGTTTAGAAATGTCTTACTGTTTTTTATATAAACCCATTTGGAAGAAACAGCAGTTTCTTCTCCTCCAGTCAAATGTACTTTTTTTTTAATATCTTTTTAAGTCTAAGGAGGAAAAAATTCATACCATTTAAGTCAAAGTGATTCTTCTTCCCCCACTGTTTGAGTCATCAGTGCACCATTTGCAATGTCCTCAGTTTGCAGTGTCAGACTTGGGGTTTCTCATCTTGCTTCTCAGGCTCCAGTATTGCACAGCCTAAAAACTGTGTAGGTGTCTATGTATATATGTATACGCATATATGTATATATCTGACCTCATTCATGACTTAACACATCACTTCCTCTGTGATGTGAATGGGTGCTAGTGTAGCTGTATTACAGATGGAGAAATAAGATGGAGGAATAGAGGAGCTGGATGATTTTCTCAGAATGTCACTAAGAGCATTTGGCTGATAAAGAATTTGAATATAGCTATTCCCAAATCTTTTCTAAATGGCAGTAGCATGAACTGGGAAAGCTTATGGCTGTAAGTGTTAGACAAGAAATCTCTTACAATGAAATGTATTGTAAAAAAAAACAACTGCAAAATCCTGTGCCAGGTTAATCAGTGGGGGAAGCTGCGTTTGAGTAGCAGTGGCAGGAGCCAGTGCTGGGCAGGTTTTGATGTGGGGCAATGGCAGATGCTCCTTACAGCCTGGCTGAGCCAGTGGCACTAGGTGCCTTGCTGCTGGGAAGCACCCAAATATGCTCAACATGGTGTTTTGAGTATTTCTGCTCAGCACCACATGGCACAGACAAAAACCCAAGTGTTGCCTTGCAGTTCCAGGACCCAGGTGAGGCAAGGGGTTGGAACTAGATAATCTTTAAGGCCTTCTCCAACCCAATCCAGTCTGTGATTCTGTGAGCTGGCAGCTGCTGTTTGGTGTGCAGTACCTGGGCTGTTCCATTGCAGATGATGCCCTGAATCCGCTGGCACAGTGAGAACAGAGCGCTGCATGCTGCAGCCCTCCGGTCCTAGCAATTTTTAGATGGCTCTTACATATTGATCTAACTTAGCTGTGGAGATTTAACCCAGTTTCTCTTCACTTGGTCTAGGGGCATATCTTTGGTGTTTTGTTTTTTTTTTTTTTTGTTTAGGGCAAAACTCCAGCTTTTGGAGCTTTCGAGAGATTTCTGATCCTATTATAGTGGAATGGTGAAAGTTTTCTTTGTGAATCTTTAAGCATCCTTATCAAGAGTAAATGTCTCATTGCTTTGGCAGCTGATGTTTTCCTTCAAAAATTAACTCTTCTATAAAAATGACATACTTTCTGTGAGATAAGCTGTTGGACTCCATCAGTTCTTCTGAGCTTCCAGCCCCAAATCAAATACATTTGAAGGGAAGCTGTTTGGTCAGTGGCTCAGATACATAATTTTTTCCCATACTATTTAAAACATTATACCATTCTCCTTTGCACTGATGCATTCTTTTCAGTAATTTTTATGTAAACATTCAAGGACTCATGTTTTCTATGAAGATAAAATAAGGAAATACACTGGCAGCAAAAAGGGACTTGGTCAAATGTGGAAATACTAACACAAAAAGAGACAAGATTGAAATCTGACTTTCAGGATTTTCAGGTCCCCTTTGGTATTTCTCTACAGTTCCTATAGGTAGTCTTTCCTTTGTTATAACTAATCTTCCATCTCCATTGATCCAAATCTTCTGTACCTGTCAAAAAGCTCCAGTCAGTGGAAGAAAGATTCCAACACTGGGATTCCAACATCTGCTGATGGAAAGATAGATGTGTGGTTGCTCTTGATATAGAATGGCTTTTTTGTTTGTTCTATTTGCAAACATTTTTTGTGTTTGGCTGTCGCAGGCATACTAGGCATAAACACAGACTGCCTATACAGGACCTCTGAGTTACAGTTTGGGCTGGAGAGCTGGGTTGTTGGATGCCTATCAGCTCTGAGGAAGGGGAGTTGCAAAGCAAGTGTGGATGGGGATGAGGACCCTTGCCATGGGGCATGGAGCACTGCGGCATGGTGGCAGATGCAAGGTGACGGAGAGGGTGAATCCCACCAGGCTGCCCGATGACCAACAGAGTAGCTGTGGATGTTGTCTCACGTCATTCATAGAAATGTTTCTTAAGAAGTTTAAGAATGGGAAAATCAATGTGAATAATGGTGTTTCTCTCCTGATTTCCTGTGTATGGATCCTGTCTTCCTGCGTAAGAATAGGCGCCCCTGTGCTGTGGGATGGAAGCAAGCCTGCTCAGGGGAGGGCTGGGATCTAATTATTCATCACAGAAAAAAACCCTGAGGTTGCTTACAAAGATGTAATCCTCCCCAGGGAAGTACAAGTGTGTTGGGAAAGCGCATTACAGTTAAACTTGATTAGAGAGAGCAGCTCAATATTTCTGAAAAAATCATTAATCTACTTTTTGTCTCATTTTTTTTCATTCTTTAGTCACCATTACAATCATCCCACATTACTTTCAAGGTGGTGGTGAGGCTGAGGAGACTGATTAAATTGCAAAGGCGAGTTTTAAATGAAAGGATCCATATCTACCTACACTCATTATCAGTTCCAAGAAATTAAATCTACCATAAATGATTTACTCTAAAACAAATCGAATAGGCATTGGAAAGACAAAGAGCAGAGTGGCCATGGAGATTTGCATCATGATGGAAGGAAGCAGCAATCGAAAACGAACCAGATGAAGCTCAGACCTGCTATAAGGTCTCCAGCTTTCTCTGCAACAGCTTGTGCCTTTGCACAGGGAGTCTATGCAGTGAATCCTTGTGTTGCCTTGAATATTGCACAAGGAAATCACACAGTAGTGAACAACTTTTATCTCAAGGAACTGAAAATGCTATTTTTCTGTAAGCTCTTTTATTACTGTCTGTTACATAAGACACTCTAACACTTATGTTAGGCTGTACAGATTGCAGTTCCCCTCCGCAGATTTACGTAGTCATTATTCCTTCAAGGATGCGTTTAAAAACCCGAACTATGGAAATTCACCTTTGCTCTAGCTAAACCCAGACATAAACAACATCACTGGGGCGGGGATGATCCTCAGACTGAGGTAAAAACACTGCAGAGACAGTCTGTATGGTGATGATATGCAGGAACTTCCAGTCTGTTTCTTTGTGTGTTTATACATTAGAGTGTATGTATGTATGTATCTCTCTCTCTCTCTAGATATATATATATATATATATAGTTACATGATGTATCTTGAAGATTAGAGTCTTCAGCTTGATCACTTCTCGTCCAGTTTTCTTAACCTCACAGATGAACTCTATTATGGCATCAGACTTCTGCCTTGTCCCAGAAGGGAGGCCAAGGATGAGGGCTGTTGTGAGCTGGGCACTGGGGTGGCAGTGTGGGAGAGCCAGCCAGGAACGCTTGGTGAGCCAAGTTTGCTGCACTGTGCTGGGAAATCCAGTGCTACTGTCTGGCCCATGTTAGGATCCTCTCATGAAAGCAGGATAGCAGAGGCAAGGGGCGACCGCTGTCGCGTTCCTTCAGTTGCATGTGCAAACATCCCCAAACCGGGATTTTTCTGTGAATAATGTGTGGTGCTGAGTTCAGCTGGCTTGCCCCCTCACTGAGCAGGGGTCAGCGTGGCAGAGGCACCATTGAGGTGAGGGGAGGTATCACCAACTGAGTTTTGAAACAAACCTGATGAGATAGAACAAGCGATGCTGGGCAGCTGAGTGCCTGTGGACATGGAAGGGAGCAAGTTGAGTAGATGCTTGTTCCTATGCTGCCGTAACCAATTTGTTTAGTATGCAAAATCTTTAGAACTGAGCTGCTGAGTAAAGATGCACATGAGCATTGAGAATATGCCATTACTCTATCAAAATTATATACCTACTGACCTAGCCCGTGTGGAGACCACTCATTGGGTTCAGTCTGCTGCCTGGCAGCTGCCTGGAACAGAAGTTACCCTTATATTTAAAATAGTAATTAAAATCCTAGGAAAAAAAAGAAAATTAAAAAAAAAAAAAAAAAAAGGAAGCAACTCCCCCAACCCCTGCTTTGTTACTTTTTAAATGGCGTGCTGTGTGCTGCTCAGAACATCCCTGGGCTTGCTCCCTTCCACCAGCAGCAGCGTCTGGTCAGACATATGACACTGGGAAGAGCTGGAGCTGAATCTGCAGCTCTGCCATGGGTTATGTTCAGGGATTTGGCCAAGGTTTTCATAGAATATGCCAAGGCTGGCTGTGGTCAAAAGAAGTCAGGGAATTTTTTCACCATGCTGTTTCAGCTTTCCCGAGGGCAACACCAGTGATGTAAGTTTACTTCAGGTTTAAGCTTCTAGATGCTTCCAGTTAACAGCTTTGAGATCTTCCTGGAAGTAAAGGTCTTGTTGTTAGATAGGACTGTTAGACACAAGATGCGGTCAAATATAGCAGGTCTGTGCAAAATCACAGCGCTGCAAGAGGCGCTGGTCCTCGCCTTGCCTTGTATTTCAGGATCTCTCCATATGGCTGTTTAACTAACATTTTATTTTGAGTTTTAAGTTTTAGCCCTAATTCACACAGTTATAAAAAGTAGATCATTTTTACTGTAAGTTCACTTTTCAGGCAAAACCGATGTGAATGTGGAACTTCATCTTGTCTCAATGCATGTTGATGAAAAAGTTTCACATTGCTCTGGCTGATCTGGAATTTTAAATTAGGTGAAGGAAAAATCAAGGCAGAAAAAAAATATGCTTTTTATGGGGGGGGGGGGGGGGCTGGGTTTGAGGGTGGGGGGTAGAACCCCAGAACACAGAGACTTGTTCTGAAAACCTTCCATATTCTTATACCTAACCAGTTAGGTAAAGCCATGCTGCTTCTGGTGCCCAGGTTATCAGAAGGTGTTTCAGTCCTGAAACAAAACCAGCCAGGTTAGCTGGACTGGCTAACACCAGAATTTGTATTAATTTAATTCCAGTTCTCATTTTAAACTTTTAATTCATGTCCAAATGGCCAGTTGTTTTGTTTGGTGGTTTAGTTGGTGGGTTTTTTTTACCTTTAACTCTTTTTTTAGCCAAGGAGAAAGGAAACAGACAAGGTGTTTTCTGGCACAAGAACTTTCAGACTCTGTAGTTGGTTTAATTGTGCTCTGAGTTTGTGTAGTCTTCAGAAGAGTTCTTTCAAGGACAAGCCTGAATTCTCGCTTTGCATGGGTGATCCACAAGACAGGCTTCTTTCCGCTTCCATGATTTTCTAGTGTTTTCCTTTTCATGAACTTTATGAAGAGTTTGAATCAGTATGGAAGAAAAAGAACGGTAAAGGGCTTTTCTGCTCGTGTGTGTGTGGTTACTAATTAACAGAGAAAGATAACCCTTCCATAACAACAGCTGATAACGACTTAAATAAAGAAAACAAAATTGTTTTCAGGTATGTCTCAAAGTTTGTAAACTCTTTCTGGAGTCAAACTGGCAATGAAAACAGGAGTGCGAGAAATCAAAGGAGTGGTCCTATGAGACACTGAACTCATAAACCCACACTCATGAAGCATTTAAGCACCAAATAGGGCTATTAACTTTGGTGGGCCTGCTAGCCTATTTAATGTAATGTGCAGGCTTTGGTGTTTTGCTGTCTTGGGCCTTAGTATTGACACCTTTCTCTCTAAAGTACTGCCTATACCTCTGGGAGAAATCAATCAGAGTGCACCACTCTCACGCTTCATTTTCCAAGCTGTGCTCCATGCAGTATATGCTATATACTTACTGGCTGTGAGATTTTTGACCCAATCAGTTCTATAGGTAAAGTGCAAACATTAAGATGCCATTAGCTTTGTTGTTGTCTTGAGCTCTCATAATGTTTCACATCACAAGTGTGTATTTTCTCCCAAAACTAGAATAATAGTCGTTTTTTTCCAGCTCCTTACCCCAAAGCTGCTGTCAGTTGGTGCAGCTGCAGTGGGCTGTGTTGGAAACACGGGCTGATGGAAATGGCTGTGTTTCAGTCAGCATCTGGAATTTGAGTAAAAACGTGAACTTTTTTTCAGGTAAAGTTGTACCTGAGGAGTGTGCATGCCTTGGGGTTTGTGAAATTTTGATGTATTTGGAAAAGATCTCTGGGCATAGTCAGATTTTTGTACTAGTTGAAATACAAAGTACAAAACATACAGTTCTTACCTGAAACAAAGTCTCTTCCCTAACATCTAATTTTTATTTATTGTATACGTATAGATATGTATAATTCATAGCTTTACATAATCTTCTGGCTGGCATTAATTGAATTAGCCATGCTTATAGAATACTAAAAAAATTTGCCTATGGGAATTTGTCTGCAGTTTTGAGTCAATGATCGATTCACAGGATTTTGTTTTAAGTTAATGGCTTTTTTATTAAAATAAACAAGATTACTGACAGGGAGAAATGTTTTCTCTGTAAGTATTAAAAGGAAAGATGGGAAATGCCAAGGTAAGCAAACATGAACAGAGATGGATTAAAATTTCTGCATTGTAATAGGTGTACTTGTTATTTTGGCAAGCGTGTCCTTTTTTTGATGTTTGATTCTAAATTGTTTTATCCCCTTTGGCTTTTCTCTTCCCAAACAGCAGAACAGTTGGGTGATGGCAGGTAATAATTTTCTCCTGTTCTGTTAATTCTTTGACTCTGCTCAACCGTAGTTTGGTATCTGGTGCCATTGCTTGCTCCCCCAGTGATGAAGCACACTTTTTGGCTACAGCCTTGGGATTTGTAACTAATGAGAACATATGCTGAATTTAAGCTCTTCAGTAATTTATTTTTCAAGATTTGTTTTGCTGTGGTGTCTCACCTTTCCAGGAGTTAGTTGCATGGCCAGTTTTTAGGTTTTGGTCTGTTTGAGAAAAACCTTTTCCTTAATGCCTATAAACATGTAAGCTTCAGAATTTATGAGCTGAATATCAATAACTTGGAAAGAGACAGAGTGCTGGAAGCCAGGAATGAGCTCCAGGCTCGTCATTCAGATCTCAAGTTTTAAGTCTGTAGCTTTATCTCCTGTGACATTTTAATCTCTTTTCTGCGCTTGGAGCATGGACAGTGAAAGCGATACAGATGACTGGAGCAGACTTTGGGGGACACCCTGTGGAACATTCACAGGGAGATTACCTTCTTTGTGATGTGCCTTCTTGTTTCCAAGAGCTCTTGTAGACTTGAACTGCCCCTCTGCTGTGGTACTGCTGCAGCTCTCCGTTTTTTCCCACTCTCAAAAGAGCGAGACCATTCTGGGGCTGGTGCATGAGAACAGCTCACCTTCATACCTGTGGGTTAGAGGATGGCTTGTTCAAAGCTGCGCTGGGCTAATGTGAGGAGATGATGCTGGTGCTTGAGAAATTATATGCTTGGGGTCACAGTTGCAAGGCTTAAAATGGGTACAAATAATGAGTGTGGGCAGCAAGCTGCACAAGATGGGCTCATTGCCAGGCTCTCACTAGTCTTTACACCTGCAATTTGGAATAATTTCTCAGTAGTACATTGCTTTCCTACTGGGGCAGCAGAATCCCATTTGCCCTGGCTTTGCTCCACCAGTTCCCCTGCATGTGCATCCAGCACTGCAGGGATGTGCTTTGTTTATCCGGCCCTCTCCGGCCAAAGAGGAGATGTCACCTTCTTCGTGTCCTTCTCAACATGATGCAACACATGTCATGTATCACTATGGAAATGGGGGGCTGTGGGAAGGATGTTGCAAAATAAAGCTGTGAAAATGACTGTTTTGCAAATAGCTTGTTCTAGGATTGGCAGCTTTTGTACCTTTTTTAAAATCAGATACTTTTCTACCAAATAACCAGGTTTTTTATGTACTTATGAAACACTGGTTTAAAGCATGGACCTGAAAGCCAGGGCTATGGGCTGTTGGGAAACGGCAGGAAGGTGAGGCTGCTTTTGAATTTTAAGGAAGGAGACAGCGGAAAACAATAAATTTCTCATTTTGCAGGATTAACTTATGACAATTAGAGGGTAACAGGATAATGGGAAAATTACTTTGATGCATCTGTCTTCCTATCTTACCATGTTTTCTGTTTCTGCTAAATTGATAAACATTGACAAGGACTGAAGAAGCTCTGCCTCCTTTCTGTAGGGCAGCAATGGCTGCCTCTGTGTACTGAAGTTCTTCAGTATCATGCAAATGTAAAAGCAGCGAGGTTTATGACTTAATATGAAACACTACCACGTTTTCCTTGTTGCATCCTTCTGTTGAAAAAGTACTGGATCTGTGAATTTGGCTTGCAAATTGAACAAAACTGAAACATTTGTTCAAATCTGATTTTTATAGCTCAAGAGGTGTAATACCCAAACTATACATATTTACATGTATATTTTACAAAAATAGTGGAAGGCAATGTGCACCTTCTGTACCAGAAGCATTATTATGTAGGTCAACTAGAATCTTGCTAAAGAAAAATCAACACAAAATACAATAAGCTTTGAATAAAAATATCATAGGTACCAGCTTTGTGTTTAATCCAGAAGCTATTCTTTAGGCACTGTTCAGCACTATTTTTTTCTTGCATCACCCCCCCCAGACTCTCTACCAAATAATGGTGGTAAAAATACTGATTGTTGTTCACCTGAAACAAATAGATGTGTTAAAATAATATAAAGGTAGATAACTGCTATAATGCTGATACTTTAGAGGAAATTCAGGGTGATTTTTTTAGATTAGCTCTCATTTTGCCTGAGTGGTTGGGCTTGGAAGTCCTTTGTAGACTTTGGAAAGCTATCTGCCTTTTCTGAAACCGAACAAGAAATTGGAGACATGATTGAGCTCTGAAAGTGCCTGGTACCTGCTCTGCTTTGAGTCAGGGGACAAAGCTGATGATAGGCAATCTTAGGGGATGCTGTGAGGACAATGAGGAGCATTCATAGGATTCTACATGGAAAAAATGGAGCATCTAGTTTGCCATATACAATATGCTAGCATCTAATAAAATTATTTGAAGAAAAAGTAACTAAGAAAATAATTGAAATATTAATTATCAAAATTTTATGAATCTTTCAGCATATCGTGTTTTGAATCCAGTGAGTGCTTGCACGTTTTAGTGCCACTGTGTTTTGCCCGCATAGCCTGTTCCTGAGACAAGAAAATACGGTCTGTCTTATCCTGTCCTTTGTATACTGGGATTTGAGCATTTGGAGAGCTGCTCAGGGGCAGTGCCTCAGGCCTCAGGTAGACCTACGCACACCAATATCATGATTCTAGAACTGGATTCAGCTGCAAATACCAAGAATATTCAACGCAGAGTAAGTTTTAACCCTACTGGGAATCAAATGGTTTCTGTTTGTTTGCATTCCCTGCTAATACCAGGTCTTGGCTTCAGAGACACAGGTGGAGCTTCCTTGATATTTGTAATTTCAGACCATTTCCAAAAGATTTTCTAGGGTTTTATTTTCAACATGCCAGATGCTCGACATGCAATCAGCCACCACTTCAAGGAGGCAGGCATACAGATCTCTAGTGCATCAGCAGAAATACCTGATTTCACATACCTGTTCTGTATGATCCTATTCTTTTCCTTTTGGGGAATGTACTGTTGGGACAATTACAGTAAATTCTCACTAGGCAGCTTTTGTGTTAATGAACAGATCCCTTGCATTTGAATTTAACCAAATTTGAAAGGTGCCTGTGGCCTCATAGTCGTTTTTCGTCAATATCATTTTTTGTGTTCTCTTCAGATTTGGGGAAAAAAAAACAGCTCTTAGAGTAGATGAAAACTTCCATCAAATGTCAGTTTGTGTAATGTGACCCATTCTGCTTATTGTAAATATAGGTTTGTATTAACTGTCCATCCATGATAGAGTCAGTCCTGTCTAAGGGCTTTTAAACTCTGTCAGGGACTAAAACATTCTGGTAAAGACTCCTAATTAACTTTAAGAAGTTTTACTCTGTGTTATCATTATGTGGCAGGACTTAAGGGAGGGTTTCTAATAAGCACTGGGTTCCTGTGGTGTAGTGTAAACCTTTTATTTGTCTCTTGTGGGGTCTCCTGGTGCCAGTGTTGTAAAGCTGAAGTGATTACCCTGCTCGTATGTTAGCTGCAGCTGGCCACAGCACTGGTGGCGCGCAGTCCTCCAGGCACTGTTAGCTCCAGTGTATGGTGACGCATGAAGCTGTACTTGCCTGGCTGGAAAACCCAACTAACTAACTTTTTATGGTGACTGTTAATTAGAAAATTTATAACAGACATAATGACAGCCTAAATGTTTGCCGTATTCTACTTAAAATGTCCCCTCTTGAGTTCTAACAGGATAGCGTGTTAAAGAGCCTTCGTTGTCTGAAAGATGCCCTCAGCACCCTTCCCTCAATGTACAGCCCATAGCCTTCACCCATGTGCATATGTGTTTGGCTCCACTGACCACATCTCTAAATACTTAATTGTGGAGCAGATGTACTGACAAGAGCCTGATTATTGTAATCTCATAAATATTCAAAAATTATCTCTAAATGAAGACAGTTTCTATCAAAGCAGCTGAATAACTATGTCTAAAAAGACAGAATAAACTTGTGCAAAGGCATTACTCATGGCCTTGATTAAGAATGTTTTCTTCTCTTGCTCGCACTTGGCAGACTTCTCCATGAGTTGTCTGAGATGAAGGAGGTGTAGTCTACTTGAAAATTGAGCTTGGACCTGTATGATCAACTAAACTATTAGTGTTCCTTGCTGTGTCCTCAGTTAATTTCAGACCCTAGGTGAGTCGTTGTACCAGAACACTGGTTTAGAGGATGAGTTTCAGGGATCAAGAAGTTCAGAGTTGCAGAAATTCAGCAATTTCTAAGAAGATATTGAGGAGCACTGTTCATATGCAAGTACCTGCTCACAATGCTCCCAGGGAGTGCATGCATCTGCTCAGGGTCAGGGTCTCTTCCAAGGACACTGAAGGGATGAAACCAGGCAGGCCACTCCTTCCAGTGTCCCCTGCACATTCAGTCATAGCTACAGAGATTTGATTATTTTTGTACTCATAGTTTAACAAACCTAATCCTGTGCAGTTCCTGTTCCTTTCTCCATAATGTTTTCTTCCATGGATTTAACTCACTTGACTTCAATGTTATTCATCCTGATTTACCATGGAAACAAGAGATCACTGAATTATATCTCTAGCATATCTTCTGACCAAACTGCCTGACAGACTTTGAACGGGACAGAGCAACCACCACATTAAAGATTATTGGAGATGGAAAATTCTGGATATTTTGCTGTTTAATTTTGAATTCAGTTTCTGACACGGAAAGGAAGAAAAAGCTGGATAGAAAATTTTGACTGTAGAAAACACAGCAAAGATGAAAACCTCCCATGAAATAAATGGGCCAAAGTAAAAACTCAGTGAAGTTAACCTATCAAACCATTCCAATATCACTGGACACACTCCTGGGAGTCGGAGTAATTTCTAGCTGTTAGCAGGAGGGCTATAATTTCACTTTGGCTCATATTCCAGCTGGCAGGCAAAAATCCAAATACATTCACTAGAATTTGGAAGCTATGATCGGTGCCACTGACTTCTTTAACCTTTTCACCTCTGATGAACTCATGATAAATTGAATGAGTTTCAACACTAATCATTCAGGCACCAAGCTAGCCTGGAGCCAGGGAGCTGCAGTAGGTGGGGCTTTATTTTTTATGTATTCTAATTGATATATCATAAAGAAACAAAAAAAAAAAACCCCAAGAAAACAAACTTTTACAGTTTTATCCAAGTAAATTATTTTTGCTGGATGAAAGAAGGGGGAAAATGTTGCCTAGCGGTGGATTTTGAAATGATGACAAGAAGAAACTACTGAAAGTATTAGTTGTCTTTCCTTCCTTACATTTCCCATGGTATAGCAGCAGTAGATTGCAGGTGCTGGATTTCTGAACATAAAGCTCTCATTTGTGGTGCTAGTTTTATTTAGCAGCTTAGTGCAGTTGTTTCTTCTAAGTACTTATAGGGAGTACATCCAGTTGAGTTACAGCAAAGAGAACAAAGATTGATGACAGGCTGGTTTAATGTAGATCTTACCAACGATTTGCAGAGATCAGAAGGTTGTTTTGTTGGACATCTATCACTGGAAGCTTGGGGACTGCTTTCCGAAGTCATTTTGAATTGGCAGGTAACAGATAGCTTTCTTTGATAGCTCTTTTATGTGCAGGTGCGGCTAAATGAAAATCAAGCACAGAGGGAATGGCTCTGTTTATGATTAGTTTCTTATTTCTTTAGCATTTCAATTCAAGCATCGCTGCTTTCCAGACAACACGTGGCAGCAGTGGAGGAATGCCAGGGGCAGACATTGCCAGTGCACGGGGGCTGCTGGAGGGCTCCTTACACCATGAAGGCAATGGAGGAAACTGTTTTGCTGCAGTCTGCAGCAGTGCTTCATTGCATCTGGCTTCTGCCTGAGTACTAGGAATATTCTTTGGGCATTATTCTCACCAAAGGCAACTTTCATTTGCAAAGGATTATGAATTGTTGGGAGGAACGATATAAAAAGCAGCAAATGAACCAGAAGATCCTAACAAGATAGAACCCATCTCAAAAATTATCAGTTGGTACATATTTTTTGCGTAGCCAATTTCAGAGCAAAGCTACAGCCACAAACAAATCTTGTTTGTACTTCTGTCTCCTGAATGTTGCTATCTCTCTTAATTTGCTTTCCTGTCTAGTTTTAAGAGAAATTTCAAGCTATTGTGAGTGTCTGGTTGAAAAAAAAAAAGGAAAAAAGTATCAAACAATCTGTTGGTTTAAAGCAGATATTGTATCATCTGTTTTTGAAATCTGATTATATGAGCAAATGTCAAAACAACTCAGAAGGTAGAACTAATAAAGCAAAATTATTAAGCATGCAGAAAAGCTGTGATCCATTTGCTCAGTGAAGTTGCAGGCAAGTATACGTTTCAACAGCATCGACTGGTTACCAGCAGCCACCAGCCTTTGCAGCTAATCTGCATAAAAAAGAATGTTTTGTTGTTTTGCTCCTTCCACTCCTGCATTTCTCCTTGTCTGTTTTTGTTCCTGCAACTTTTCCTATGACTTGGGCCAACATATTCACTGAAATACATGAGGAATCTTTGTAGAGTTAACCGTGCACTTCACATGATGGAGAAGGTGAAGTGCCTGGGTTATCAGTGACAGTGTTTTTTGGGGAGCTGATGGGTTCTGCTGATACAGGCGGCTTACCTGTCCCCCTGAGCATCACTCTGGAGATGGGGGGTGAGGTTGTATTGCAGCCCCTTCTCCAGCTGGCTCTGGAGAGCAGCTGACCTCTGACGTCTCAGGCTCACCTGGTGATTTTATGTGAAGTTATATTTCAACTCCTGATGAACAGCTTTAAACTTGTCCAGCAGCTTCCAGTGCCTTAAGGAGCTGAAAAATCTAAGAAATGTGGAGAGGGACTATTTACAAGGGTATAGAGTGATAAGACAAAAGGAAACGGCTTTAAATTGACAGCAGGGGCATTCAGATTAGATTTAAGGAATAAGCTCTTCCCTGTGAGAGTGGTGAGGCCCTGGCACAGGGTGCCCAGAGAAGCTGTGGCTGCCCCATAGCTGACAGTGTTCAAGGCCAGGTTGGATGGGGCTTGGAGCAACCTGCTCTAGTGAAAGGTGTCCCTGTCCACGGCAGGGTGTTGGAACTGAATGAGCTTTAAGGTTCCTTCCAACAAAAGCAGTTCTGCAACTCTATGTGGCTGAACTGGGTACTTTGCTTCACTTCTCCCCACAAAATGCATATTAGAAAACAATCTTTGCCCCACATTTATTTAGTAAGCATGGAAAAGAGATATTTTTCCTGGGTTTAAGTTTTATGCTTGCTTTAAGATGCATACCGTGAAAGAGAGCATCTTGTCATTAGGCATTTAATATGCAAGTGCAGCTCTTCGCTCTCCGTTTTAGGTGTTAGTGATGGCTTCACCTGTGGCAGGGGAAACACAGAACATTGAACTCCATGCTTTGGTAGGTAAAAACTGTTTCTGTTTCTCCTTCAACCGTTGGTGAAATGCTATTAAAATTAAGTAACCCACCCTCACCCACCATATATATTTATATGGTAAATATTCATATAGTGTATGTGAAGTAAGAGTACGACATACTGTACATTGCTGTCTATAAATTTGTCTCTTGGCTTGTTGCTCTGCAACTCCTCTGTGTGAGGAGACCTGGAGCATGTGCTAAGAGGGCAAATGGGAAAAGTAATCTTGAGTATGCAGACTCGCTCCTAAAACATTTCAGTAATCTCAGGTTCTCCCCAGGGTTTAGCGGTGTTCAGCAGTGTTACCACAACTGGGTGGAACACAGGCAGCAAATGGCACCTATTTGCATAGCTGTCTTGAACTTGGCTCTGGTCTGGGAACAGGATTCAGTTTTTACCCTAGATCTGGTTGGGTTTTGGATGATAGACGCTTAAGTCGTATAACCAAAGTTTATCTGTGTATAGGATGTAGATCAGGTCCATGTGGCCATTGTGAACTGAAGGAAAAAGAATAGGGAAAAGAAAAAAAGATCTCCGATAGGTAAAATAACATTTTTCCCTTCCCTTGCAATTAGAAACTTCTTTTATTTTTAGTTGTTGAGGTGTGGGGTTTTTTTTTTTTTAACTTCTGTTTGTGGGTGGATGATTCAACTACTTGCTGAATTCATTCAGAGGTCTCTGGACTTTCTAATGTTTCCAGTGCCAGTCCATCTGACAGTTACAGAAATCTTGTTGCTGTTTGTTGATTGATTTTATCTAATGTCAGCTGTGCATGCAGCTCATCTGCAAGGGAGAAGCAATTGTGGCAGGGATTATGAAGGTGCATGTGATGTTTGCCTTGACACCAGGGGCTGCAGGTACCTCACGAGGACTTTTAGCAATGCACCCAGTATAAGAAGGATCTTGGGTTGCGGTAAGGGAAGTGGGTGTGCTAGGATATAAGCCAGGAAGAAAGGCTGGTGTAGAAATCCAGATTGTTACGTGAATTGGGTACCTCACATCTCTAGATACAGGAAGGGAAATGGGGCTGAAGCAGGAGAGCCTGGCCAGATTCTATGGGGTTGGATGCCCACTGATGGGGCCCAAAAGCTCTCCCTGAAGCTGCTGAAGTGCAACCTGCGATTTTTCTGCATGGGCAGAGGAACTCATGCCAAACAAGATCTAATTGCAATGTCTAATTCTATTCTGTTAATGCAATGGACAGTTATAAATTCTAAATTACACAGGTGAAAATTAGAATTTAGTGTATTGACTTATTCTAGAGTAACAGGGAGTGACTTTGCCCCAGTGCTGGGTACCAAGTGTTTCGAGGGAAGGAGAAATAGCTCTTATCCCACAGCAGCATCTTGGCTATTCAGAACTGCCGCATGGTGAGATGTCTGTCCTGAGCCAAGGCTGCTCTTAGAGTGTGAAGCACAAAGATTTACACTCCTACTTAGCATAAAAATGTAATTCTCCTGAAGGAGAAGAGCTGTCACACGTCAGAGGTAAAAGGGGTATTAAAAAAGATAACAAGAAAGGACAACACAGCATTACTTAGGTCTGAGAGGTCTTGATGAAGGTGTTTTGTTTGCTCTCCAGGTCTGTTTTATGTGAAGTGTTCCTGTGAAAGAGGACTGCTTTTATTCAGAGAGAGTAACTCTATTACCAGGAAGTAATTATTGCATATTTAAAATAATTATTTTTTTTAAGTGTGCAGAAGGCATTATATCTTCTTCAGAAACAACCAACCCCCCAGAATCCCCACCCAACAACAAAACAATGGCTATGCTGACTCTAAGTGATGCTCAGGGAAAAAGACCTTCTTCCTGATGCCACATATCAGAAAAGGTTTTAATTCCCCAAACCATCAGACCACTGAGGCCTTTCCATCCTGCAGAGCTGTGGGTTCTGTGATTCTCAGTGTGACTGAATTGCACCTTTCCTGGCATGGCACAGAGGTGCTGTGAGGACTTCAATTACATCAGTCCTTCGTGGTTACATTCCCATACCCATCTCGCCCTCCCTTTTAGTTTCCAATTATTCTTTTTTAGTTTATCTCTTTTCAAGCCATTTGAGATCCCTTCCTGTTAAGCAGAGAAGGAAAAAATAAATGCAGAAAAAAAAACAGGTATGCAAGGAAGAAAAAATCTGTTCAAATAATTTTGCTCCATAATTGAAAATATTTTCCTGCAACTCTTCCTTTAATTCATTTGTCCCTCACTTTAGTATTAACTTTTTAGTGTATCCTTTGGCCAAAATCATTGCCCAGTGATTTTAGCCGCATCTTAGCCTGATGTTTTATTCTAGTAGATGTTTCTTAAGGGACAGCAGACTTCAGGATACTAGGCTGAAGATGCCAAGCTTATAGTAGAGAGGCGGTGGGGCCAGGGTGGTGGGGGGGAGTCCAGAGGAGGAAGCCAGGAAGCCCAGTTGGAGCAGCTCCCTGATGAGGCAATGTGAGATAAAAATGTTCAGCTGTCAGTGATAATTTCCGTGATAAAGATAATCCTAATGAATAACATTCTTGGAGAGTGAAGGCGAATTTTTCTCTTTAAATGTCTTACATTTGAAAAGGTTTCTTAGGAAATTAATTTTTTTAAAATCATCTTTTCACCCTGATGAAACCATGTATTAGGTAAAACTTAGAGGTTTTGAGGCAGGATCAGATGGTATATCGGGCTTATCCTCCCTCATGTATTATTTGTAGTCTATCAGATAGACAAGGGAATTGCAGCTAATGTGAAATTTTGAGCAATGAATTCCACGTGCGTTTACCTTTTCCCTGTTTTGTTCCTGTTCTCCTTTGTGGGGTTCTGCTTCTGGAGAGGGGCAGAAGGGAACTACCATGAAAATGTGTTCTCAGCTGGTGTCACAGTATCTGACATTGGATCCTTCCCACTTTTCCTAAATTCTGTGTCAGTGCTGTATCATGAAGCCTGTCACCATGATACATTTTGTGTGTTTCTTGTTATCACAGGATTTTATAGGCAGTTTTCTAAAGTCCAATATAGGACTTAGAGTCCAATTTTTGTTTTTAAAAGCTTACTAAATATCACTTACCTGATAAATTGGTAGACACGCACGCTTTTGGCTTTTGGGCAAAAAATCACTTTATTGATCAAAAAGAGATGCATACAAATGATTTATGTTGAATGCCTTCCATTTTGGCTGCGTGCAAGAGCTTCATGTTCACACCAACGTGCCTTCTATTAAAACTAGTAAGTCCTCCCATTACTCTGCTGCTTTGTCCTACAATTATTAGGAGGGAGTGTGTGTGGGGGGAGGAAGAGGCGCCTGCCGTCTGAAACATTTTATACGGAGTAGAATGTTAGTAGCTGAGATTTAAAGGGTTTTATGGTTTAAATGCTGACACGCCATAGCCATAGTGGTGCCAATAGCAATAGCTTTATAAATAGTGGATGAATATACACTTGTTTATCTTCTCCAAGTGAATTTCCAATGCTGTCAGTGTGCATATAAGAGGGTTTAAGTAGCTTGTGTTTTGAATTCAAATACTGTCATGAACTGCAACAGTTTTGTAATGAACTTGTTTGTAATGAAATTATTGAGGACATCTGATAAGTGAGATTTGATGACGCTTTAAAATATGTTTTTATCAGGGGATATTAAGAAATATGAGATTGAGTTTTGCACTTAATATCCTTTTTCCGATGTTCCATTTTAGTGACTTAAAGGGAGTAATTTGAACCATCATTTTAAGAATATTTATTTAAAAAGAAGTTAACTTTTGAAGCACAATCCCACTGCAGGGTGGCTGGGAGCTCACACTTTAGTAGAAGTTCTCTCTCTGAAGACAGAGCGGAATGGGACATAACCCAGTGTAGAGGATTAAACCTCTCGCGTCCTTTCCTCATCTTGACACAACGCTACATCAAGTTAATGAGTGTATCTCATGCTTTACAGTGTGATGGGGAGATAATGATGTGCGGGTTCAGAAATGGGATTCTGAATGATAGTTTTTCTTCTGTTTTCAGCAGCATCCATGTGCTTTTTCAGGAATGAAAGCATACTTTAAAAATATTCTATACTGTCCCCCCAACTCACAAGAGCTGTCTTAAAAGAAAGCCCCTACATTTAAAAAAACCTTGGAAACATTCGTTTTATAGTTGAAATGGGGCAAAAAATATTTCTACGCCATCCTCTGCTATACAAACTCCAGTGCCTTGACACAGAGATTGCATTAGTATTCTCTAGACCCAGTCAGAGGAAACAAATATCTTTGAATTCTGCGTTTGCTGGGCAAAGCAAACAATAAATCATGTTTCTGAATACTGAGTGAAGTTAAAATAATGATAATAGAATGAAACGGATGTTTTTTCGAAGCTTCTGTGGGGAGGGAAAGGCTAGAATGTCAGTGATCTGGAGAGATCGTAAGGCACTTTAAAATTGTGGATTTGGGAATTATTTCCTTGACTTTAAGGAGATGGTCTTTTATCACCTGCTAGTGCCACCAAGCTCTACAGTGGGATATGGTGAGATGATCTGCCTTTCATTCAGCCATTGTCTTTTCCCTCAATTTTCCTGCTGTTCTAGCATCCTTCTGGAGAAGATCTTCAGGGACACGTATGTGAAGGGTGGAAGGCAGAAGGAATCATTACCTGAATGATTTTGCACTTTTCTGAACAATATATGGGGAAGACAGATGGAGTAGTTAATGTATTTGATGTATACAGTAATTCAGGAGTCACCTTGGACTGAAGGTCTGAATTTAACTTTGTTCCTGGGCCGCTTTTGTGACCATGAATGTGGCTGTTAAAGGGAGATCAGAGACATTGTTTTTCAGATGCCAAGGCAGCAGTAGCTGGAGATCCACAGGGGACCCATCCAGGAAGTTTCATTAACCTTACTTTTTATCCCTTACCTCAAAGGAAGAAGTGGTTACCTCTAGACCATCACCCTGGCCTAACCAGTGATGCAGGCACTCACTTGTACAGTGAAGATGCCCAGCCCAGCTGACGGGTAGGAGTGGCAGTACCAGCACAGTCTGACGCTGGGTAAAAATATTGCTGTAATGGTGGTTCCAGCCACCCAGTTGCAAAGTGTGAGAGCACCAAACTGCCTTGCAGATCTTCTGCAAGTTTTGTTGCTTTATTATTGTAAGTAGAGGGATGTAAACGCATTCCCATTTTCCAGAGATGACTGAAGCATGAGTACGTGATATGGACAAATACAAATGTCTTAGTAGACATATAATCAAGCAGCTGAAAAACTGGAATACTTTTTTTCCTTGTAGAAAATGAATATAGCATTTTTCATCAAGGAGCTCAGAATTGGGTATTACTGTTTTGATATTTGAAAGACAAAGGTGTCTAGTGACAGTGATCTTAACCCTAATAAAAAGCATATGCAAATCAGCCTGTGCTAGTAAATATAAACGATCTACAAATAAGAGGTCTCTGAGGCAGTGGAACTTTTTTAGAGAGAAATAAAAAAACTTGAAAGAAAGGCTGAAGGCACTACTCCAGATTTGCTTCCAAGATCTGTAAATCAGGCAGAGGATTTACATATTTTGCTGTTCCAGCTGGAATTCTCCTTATCCATCAGATTATTTTAGTATTTCATGAACAGTACTGGTAATTAAAGTTTGTCATCAAAGTAATTTTAGTTTTAACAGAAATCTTTTTCCAGTGTAAGAGAAATCAAGTTTGCTTTTAAGCCTCTGTTTACTACACACAGCCCATGGGCCTTCCTCTGAAAAACATGAGTGAAGTGCTTTTGTACCTCTTGGCCAGCTGTTTTCAAGTGAATTCGGAGCTCTTGAATGGTTCCCTTCTGCCAACCTGCAGAAAGAGGGGTTAATCTGGTCACGCAAATGAAGAGGGTGGGTTTCTAGCAATGCCCTAGCAATCTCTTCTATAATGTTATGCAGAGATGAGACCTTTGGAGGGATGTTTGTGCCCATCTCACCTCTGCCACTTCTGAGAAAATATAAAGAAGAGTTGTCTTGCATACAGGAGGGACTGTATTATTCTCTGGGCATTTAAGGGGTGTTGCAAATGCTCTCTGGGTGCTGTACAGCAACCTTGCAGCCCCAGTGCCAGCAGATCCCAGCACAGCAGCCTGCACCAGCATCCCCCAGCCAGAGGCTGGTATCAGGAGCTGCCAGCACAGCCCTGGAGCAGCTCTCATTGCAGGTGCTGGGAGCTTTCAGGCTCAGTTTGAGGTGGTCAGGAAATTACCATACAAATGATATTTCACTGAAAACAACAACAGACAAATAGCTCCGTGGTAAATATTTTTCAAGGGTTTTTAATAAGTGCCTGGATTTCAGGGAGGCAGCTTGCTGATGAAAGGGTTTGTCTCATGTAAATTGCTTGTGTGTCCCAAGGATTCTCCAAGCAAGAAAAAAACAACAGCTTGGTGGTTATTTCTGCCTTTTCTGGGTTCCTTTTTGGGAGGAAATCTGGGACCTTTCATCCCTCATGCCATAGGGTTCCCATCCCCACCCACGAGAGCAGAGCTCCTTCCCCTGCTCCCCGAGTCTGACGTGATATTTTTATAGATCCTTATCTGACACTTGCAAGTGCTGTCTTGCCTTTAGAACTCTTTTTTTGCTTAGCCTTGTTTCTCTCCAGGTTTGATTTTACATCACATATCCATGCAATAATCACCTGGCCTTTAAGTTCCCAGTTTTCGGTAGCAGCTTCTTCATTAATATTTGAAGCATGTGATTTTTGCTTGTTATCAGCAATATCCCGGGAGACAGCAAGAAAGACTATGTAGGAGGGCATTTTAAAAGCATATCTTTAAAACCATGATGTTTTGTGATTTAAAAATTAAGTATGGATTAACAAATGGAGAACTGACACAGTCTGGGGAATCAAGATTGGATGTAGAAGGGAAAAAAGAGCATGACTCAAGAAATTGCTTTATCACAATAAATTAAAGTTATTGGTGTGGATATGCAGCTTGAGTAAAGTGGAACTGTTCAAAATATTTGACATTCAGCTATTACTTAATAACTATGGAGTCAACTTAATTAAAAACATTTATTTTCTCCAAATAAGAATTTTGTAGAACAAATGAAACCAAGCTGATTAAACAAGACTTGCTGGAATCATGTGTATTCTTCTTTTATCCTTTTTTATGCAGAGAACATTGTCATGTTCTGAGAAGGGCATACAAAAGTAAGCTTATTGACTTTTAAAAGGGGCTACTTCATCAGGAAATTCCCCTTCTGGATGCAGGGTCCATTCCTGGTCTGGAACAGTGTTGGATGAGTGGCAGAAAGAGCAAAATTAAGACTCAGACTGTTCCTGATCCTTTGCTTTGGTCACAGGCAAGTAGCAAAGCTGCTTTGAGGACAGTGCCTCACTGTCATCATCACTGCTGTGTTGTGTGTGCCAAATCCTGATGCTTTTGTAGAAATAAATGTGTTTAAACCCTGTCAGTAGTTGAACACTGCTCAATGATACTTGCAAAAAGAAGAGTATTCTGAAACAATCAGGTGCCTGTGTCTGGCCTCACACAGACACAAGCTGCTATGGCCATGCTGCTGACGCATGCATTGTGTCCTTGCTGGGGTCAGAGCATCCAAGTAAGCTTCTTATGGAAGTTTTAAAAGGAGCAGAGAATAAATGGGGATGAAAGACAGGGGAGTGCTGCTGATGAGCAGTTGGGTGAGTTCCCAGCCCTGAGGCTGTTGAGGCCATGGTATCTCTAATAACTGCAAGAGCTAGTGCCTTGTACATTTTATCCGAGAAATTGATAACATTATCTGCAAAGCAATCTGATGTAATGTATTCAGCAGTGACCTGTGCTTTGCTGAGCTAGCACCTATTATCTTGAATTTATCCCTTTTGATAGTGCTATTCTTGACTGGACAGTCCCAGCCTCCCCACTTACCCTTATGTCTGCTCTTTACATGCACCAGGGAACTGCCTCACTGGAAATACAAGAGCCCTTTATCCAAGTCCATACAGGGTTATACATTCCTGCATGAGTGATGGGGAGATTGGATATATGGTTAGCAAAGGACCGTAATGGCTTATCTCGACTTTGATGTACAAAGTTTGAAAAATATCTGTAAATGTTATAACACAGAGATATGAGCCATGAAATGAACTGATGTGTGTGTCAGCTTCGAGAAATAGCATTTTAAATAGGAAATTCAGTGCTTGCTATTCAAATAGATAGGATAGTAAAGCAGCTTTCTGTGGTGCTAGCACAAGCTTTGAGTAGGTAGACATGAAATGCCGGAGAGTAATTTAATAAAATTGGTGAGCTGTCTCTTCAGTGGTTGTTTTGGAATCAATCTAACCAAGTTCTTCCAACATGCCAAATAGTGGGAAGAATGATTAACGTAAAACCTTTGAAACTGAGAGGATTATTTGAAATTAATTTTTCAGTGTTAATTTCTCCTGCGCATATCACAGTAATTTATGCCAAATGAAGAAAACTTTTATCTTCTTTCTGGTCACAGAATGAATTAAACTGAAAGTGGACATCGGATGTGAAGTAAAAGTTACCATCTCTTTTCTTAGAAACTATAATTATTTACTGATTTTTAATTTGCGCACTAAATAATTTAAATTCCTTCATACATGTAGCAGGCCTAACAACTTCCACAGAAAATCTATTGCCACTTACTGCTCATTCCAGATTGACAGTTCGAATTTTAGCTGGTCCCAGATAGTCCTCTGGCTGATTGAGACAGCAAAGGGTGATGAAGTTGGTGTGGTTTTGCATGGGAGAATTCAATGGTATGGTCACATCCTGAAGCACAGGGATTCAAAATACAAGCAAAAATTCCTCTTCGTACTAATTAGTTACACATGTAGGTTTTCAGTTATCAGGTTGAGCTATTTCTCTCTTAAATGCCAGTGAGATGTAATAAATGACAATTGAAATAATGGGCTGCTCAGCGGTGTAGGTGGAAGAGTGTGGAATTTGATCTGCAAATAATATAAGAAAATTTAATTGAAGTTGACTAATACGATGAGTGCCCCAAAAGTAAGGGAAAGGGGTATATTCAGCATAATAATTTTTTCTTGATTTTTTCTTTCTGTGTCTCTTTGGTCTTTTGCATTCCAGATTTGCTACTGTTGCCTTGACATACACCAAGTTTCCACAGGTGGTCTAGTAATAAAACATTTTGTCGCATAAAGATTGTTTAAATATTTCTATATTGATTTGTGGGTCTGGCCTCATTTCTTGCTACCTTAAGTACCAAAGATCAGAAGATAAAAATATTTCAACACTCCAAAGTTCATGTTTTAAAGTGAATTTCCTTGCTTTTATTCTCTCTTGGGGTAGTGAAGTAAACTGGTACCGCATGTAACAGACCTGAATGCACAGTTCATTGAATTGGGACTGCAGAAGAAGGATCTCAGACAAACCTGACACTCAGTCCTTCTCCTGCTCACACAGTGAAAAAGTATCTGTTGGAGTCTGTAGGTTTGTATCAGTGCAAAGACAATCTCTATAAAAGCATAAAAGTTCTTAATGACATTAAATGCCTGATGCACTGGTCCTGCCCTCCTTCTGTAGGATATTCACTGTATTAGTGCAGCCTTAATGGGGTCCTTAAAATGCACAGGATGAGGAGTGAATTTTGACAAATTGGTGGTGGTATTCTCCCCTATGCATGCAATTTGGGGAAAATATGAGCTTTTCTCCATTGCTTGCTACTGGTGCTTAAATTTTCTCTGGCAATGAATTGTAACTGCAGGACCCTGAAAACTTCATCTGATGTGTTTGCTGATACTTTTGAGTACATTTTCACTTGATTTCACTCATTTTAATAACTCGCATTTTGAGTCAGCAAGTAACAAGTTACAAAAACACACACTGTGAAGTCCGTTCTGTCCTTCTCCCCCGTGACATTTTTGCTTTGGTAGTTTCAGCATCCTAGGATTCCCTCTACTGCAGCCTGAAAGATTTTGATCTGTGTGTTTGATTCCCATAAGTCCTAACACTTGGGTTGGGGCTTTTTGTTGTATGCAGCAAAAAGGAAAACAAAGTCTATTTTTCCTTTGTTCTTCCTCCTGTGAAGGAAAAGGATGTTTTCTTAAAAATTGGCTTGCCAGAGATACAGAATACAATTGCCGTAACTCCATTTGTTGAAAGGAAAATGAGGACTTTAAAGATTCAGAATATTTTTGGCTGCTTCGTAGGACAGTATGGGCTTTACTGGAGGGATGATTTCTGAAGCAATCACTTTTCTTTCAGTTAAACACATTAAGCAGTCCAAATATTGGCAAATATTTCATACTGCTCTTGAATTCAGCATCAAATTAAGAGAATCACATTGTCTTTAATGGGCTCTTCATTGAAAAGCCTCTTTAGAAAACAGTCAATGAAAAGCTTTATGCTGAAATGATTTAGGTATAACCATTTTGAATCCATCTCCAGAGGTTCCCATGCAAAGTGAATTCAAATGGCCATAGACGGATGATGGTTCCCAGTTGCTGGGTCAAGCACATTTTTTGTTTATTAAGTTTTTCATGCTTCTAAACCCATACACCCATATTTGACTTGCCTAGGTGGGATTACAGGCAAATTGCAGAGACGAAATGCACTTGCTGGGCAGAGGCCAGGTCTTGAGTCTGTTACAAACTGTATTAAGGTCGCTATAGGAGATACTCAGACATGTCAGGAACCAGACTGTAACTGAGGTTCCAAGCCTCTGGAGAGAAGCTTGGGTTTTCAAGACAGAAGATTATGTGTTTTGTCCTTTGTGTTTACTTCACAGTGACACTTGCACCTCTTCAGTTCACAGTGTTCAAAGGAGCTGCTGCAGCAGGTCAGAACTGTGTGTGTATCTCAGCATCCTACACCACACCAGTCAGGGCCAGTAAAGAAAGCCCAGACTGAGTGTGAAGGTGTGAGGGTGTACACGTGAATCCAGGCCCCTACCCCGCATTGTTTTATGTAACTGCTTTTGGAGTCTAAGTTACTAAATTTTATGTTTTAGTAAGAAAATAAGCAGGTGTTCCCCATTCACCTCTGCATGCCAACTATGACTTAACAGCCTGCTGCATCTCCTCATAGAATCACAGAATAGTTTGTGTTGGAAGGGACCTTAAAGTTCATCCAGTTCCAACCCCCTGCCATAGGCAGGGACACCTCACACTAGAGCAGGTTGCTCAAAACCCCGTTCAACCTGGCCATGAGCACTGCCAGGGATGAGGCAGCCACAGCTGCTCTGGGCATCCTTGCCAGTGCCTCAGCACCCTCACGGGGAAGAACTTCTTCCTTATACCTACTCTAAACCTGCTTCTCTTGATGCAGCCCAGCATAGGTTTGGCTTTCTCAGCCGCAAATGTATATTGCATAATGTATATTGTGTGATGTATATTGTATATGTCATGTTGAGCTTCTCATTGACCAACACCCCTAGGTCTTTCATCTCTTCAGCCATTTCATTTCCAGTCGGGACTGCTCCTGGGGACCAGAGCACCCCTTGGCCAGCAGGCTCTTTCCCCGGGTACCCCCTGCCCTTGACTTTTTTCTGCTGGGCTCATATTCAAAGCTGCTGTCAGTGTATGTGGCCCCAGAGACTTCCTGAGTGTAAAGTTGACTTTCAAATCGCACTTGAGATCCCTCTCTAAGTCATCGTGCCCAGAGCACCTGGCTGAGGTTTGGTCTGTACCTACGATACAACAGCCTTTGTTTTACATGAGATAAGGCTCCGCTGGGATGAAACCTGGACTGCCTTCCAAGAGCTTGCTCCAAACTTTTGTGCCTTTTACCGTGTTTTGTTGCAGCACTCCATTAAATTGAACTGTTCATCCGCAGGCAGTGTATGGGCGGTGGTTTTTGCAATGCTGGGATACTGATTTTATTGAACTATATTGCATTTTTAGTACTCATTTGAGAGAGGGTTATTAAAGCACAGTATTTTGCGTTAAGAACATTACTCCAATGTGAAGGAGATGAGGCTTATGAGAAAGATAAGAAAAGACCAAGGAGTTTAAAGAGCTTTGTTTCTATTTTTCAGTTCCCCCATCCAAGGGCTCAAAACATAGCCTGTTTAAATAATTCGTAGCTTTGCTGAATTTACACATTTTGAGTCCCTGAAGGCAGTGGTCAGTGTACAAGCTTGCAGTAATGACCTTGTATGTAAGTCTTTTGAGAACATACTCTGCAACAAGACTGAGGACTGATCAGAAGCCCAGGTAGGACCTAACAGGAAAACTATCTTTTGATATGGCTGTCATCCGAACTGTCATCCGCAGATCTGATCTAGAGATTATTTGCTTTTGAGACTCTGCAGAATGCTATGCTTACATGTGCCTTTAACAAATGTGTATGTGAACAAGAGCTTTATTCAGCTTTTACCAAAATGCCAGTTCGCTAATGATAGTTAATGAATTTTTCTCTCGGTAACATTAGACCCCATGTAGTTTGCTTTTGCTATGATCTCCCATGTGAAAGGGACCTGCAGCTCTGCAGAGCTGAGGGTTAGTACTGTATGAGAAGCATCACTTAGAGCTTCAGTTAAACTTGGGAAACAGTGAGCAAATTAGTGTGTGCTAATTAGAGAGCAGTTCCCCAGAGGAGGGTTGGTGGTACTTGCTGAAGCGCACAGAGAGACCTTCATCCTGCTAGAAGTTTATAGGAGTAATAAGCAGATCTCTTCTGCCTTCCTTTTTATGAGACAGAATGAACTGGAGGTGAAACCAAATGTTATAGGAGCCATCTTCTTTTCTTCTGACCTTCCATGTGCCCCAGCATGATGTCTCGTTTTCTCTTGTTTCCTACTCAAAAACTGAGTTGATCTTTCTAGCTAAGTGAATTTTAAGTGAATGCCAAATGCTGTTTGCTTTTGGGTGCTTACCTTAGTAGTTCTGTGTTCTGGCCCCATGTCTCACTCTTTTCCCTCAGTAAGTCAAAGCCCAGGAGTTCCTACCAACCTCTTTTCATGTACCTTATCTACTGAGGAGCCTTTGCGAGCCTGATATGGGGTTCATGAAATAATATTTTTCATGTTGTTAATGCTGGTCTCTTCTTGGGTGGAAAAATTAGGAAACAAGTTTCCTCCCAAAAGTATACTGAAATGATGTCTATAATCCTTCATTCCCACTGAGATTTGTCATTGCTGTTCTTCGAATTTTTCATTCCTTGAAGAACTGTCAAGTCTTTACTTGCCCTAACAGATACACCACAACCAAAAAAATGCCATTAACCGAGAGAAGGCTGAAATGCTATGTTACCTCTCCAAGAAAAAAATATTTAGAAACATGGGAACGTTCCAAATTGTACTTGTAAAAACTTCATCATTAGAGATCATTTTGTGCTCGCAGTTTATAATGATTCACTATCCAGAGGTGGCATCATTATTACTAGGGGGGAAATATCCCTGCAAGAACAGCACAGCACCAAGCAGTCTCCTAAATTATAGTGCGGAGCTCCAAGAGGCAGTTCAGACAAATAAAACCACGTCATAGAGCACAGGATTCTTTAGTGTGTGTGAAGGTTGCAGGAAATTGCTTTTCGCAAGGGAGCCAAACCAACCTCGCAAGGTATTGTTTGTGAGAAGTCTTGCATTCAGGCATTTTGGGAAACAAACAAGTAGCTGGAGATGAGAAGGGGGTGAGCTTGGGTGCCCACTGCCCCTATTACTGGATGCTGGGAGGCAAGATGTGGCCAGCCAGAAATTTTCCATAACAGGTAACAGGTCTGATTTTAAATTGCTTTAATGGCTCAGAGGCTCAGCTGGAGAAACCCTGCGTTAACTGTATGTATCTTAATCCAATCCCTATTTCCAGGAAAACAGGCAATGTTTTAGCAGTTCGTTTATTTCTTTCTTGATCCCCTGGAATCCAGTCTCCTTCCAAAGTGGTTACTTTTCATTTCCCAGAGGTAGCATTGCCAGGTTACCCTCTCCTGGGGTTCTGGCATCATGTGCCACCGGTGATGCTCAAGGAAACCTTGGTACCACCAGTGGTCAGTGGGTCAGGGGCTTCCTCCACAGCTGTAGAAGGAAGATCATTGTGTGGTTCTTGCAAACTTCGGTTCAGGACTTCAAATTTGCAAATTTTGAGGATTTCTGTACCAGCTGTTTAGCTAGCGTTTTGTGTTGAGCGCAGTTCTAATTTGTATCACTGCTTGGCTGTATGCTCTGCTTTTAAACATGGTATTTTTGATGCTTTGTTGCTGTCTCTACCCTCAGCCAGAGATTTTACCGCCTACAGTTGTTCCTAAAGAAACTGCGTTTTTATGAAGTGTTCTGACTGTTTCTGAGAACTTTGCCTTTGCTATTTTTATGCACAGTGCACTAGAGCTGGTCTTAGTCTGACTAAATCAGACTTAAAAGACAGGGGGAGGTTTGCATTATTTTTGGGTTTGTGCCATACGAGATTATACAGAGCATTTTGCATCCCTGTGGCTGTTCATCCTGCAGATGTGTCTGGGCTTCCTTACAGACCTCTAATTATAGTCCTTCCAACTTAATTCTGGTGTCTGGATTTGGAATCTCTCTTTTCTATTTGATAACAGGCACTTTTTGTTAGAAACGGATATATCTATCTATAACAGATAAATCACATTTAGCTGACAATCTGCTTGTTCAGACTCCAGCCCTGGGTCTTCCTCTAGTTCTCCAGAGCAGTGGTTATCACCTCTCAGAGGCTTTACAGAGCAGTCCTGATCTGGACTGGGTCATTTCAACGCAACTGGCATGAGGTTGTAACAACAACAGTGTTTTAAATGTTCAGGGCAGAAGTGGAACTTTTATACCCTATTGCCTTTTTTTCTACATGGTTGCACTCTATGGCTCCAATGTACTTTTTTGTAGCGCAGATTTTAGGAAGCCAATAAATCTCAATTCCCTTCTACTGCAAATACCTAGACTAAGTCTGTTCGCAGACATATTGAAGCATTCCAGTGTTGAGCACATGTGAGCTCTGGAGCAAGGGTGGCTGCTGATCAAACAGGATATCCTAATTTATTTTCTGTCTAGCAAACAGAGCTTTTCTAAATCTTTGAAAATTATATTCTTATACTATTCTTAATTTACTTTAATTTAGTGTTCCAGAGAGAGTCTTAATTTTTTGTAGATTGCTGGAGTTAACTGCCATAATAAAGGACAATTTTGAGGTGATAAAACGTACTAGGGATGTCATTAGATATGCAGCAAAGCTATGACACAATAGAATTAAGCATTAATGAATAACATACTAGAGATATCAGTCTTCTATATCAGTTTAGGTCTTCTGTTCTTTGGTTATGATGAGGTCTAATGTGAAAAAAAGAGACAATAAGCAAACTTAGCAAAAACAGATTTTTTTTTTTTTTTTTTTTTTGTATGATTCACTAGAATCTTAAGGTATAGGAAGTTTCCAAGTTAAAGATGTAATATATCCACAAGGATGCTTTCCCTTGGGTAAATTGTTGCAGTTTCATGTTTTAGTGTAATGTTAGTATTGGTGTATGTTTTATTTTTACAATTGAATTACAATACTATGGGGACACAATTTAAATTCTAGGCCATCTGCACACCAGTGCAATTGTAAACTTCCTTTACTGGCATATGCAAGAACTTCATAACTCTTGTTAAGTAGGATATTAATGATTTCTAGTAAAGAAGTTACTTAAAGTTCTTTTTTCTCAAGGGTTCTGCATCCTCTATGCTGATTAAGCCTCCCTGGTTTTGTTTGAGTTTTTTGTATTGTTTTGGGGTGTTTGGGGTTTTTTGGTGGTGGTGGTGGTGGTGGTTTTTTCCCTTGGAATGTGGTAACCCCATGCTCCTGAATTTTCCACTTTTATAGGTCTGCGTTTGTTCTGGGCGGAGCTGTGACTGTGTTAGCAAATGCAGCAGATGCAAGCAGAATGAAGTCCAAACAGTTTTAATAATCTACTTAGTCTGGGTATACCTGGGTCTGTTTTCATTTTTGGGGTCATTTCTGGCTGGGCGGAATGGCAGGAACTTTTCCAACAGTGAACTAATTTCCATAGATTAACGTTTCTTTGCGCGGCATCTGCCAGAACTGGTGCTGGAGCGGGTCACCCAGGGGCATCTCCTCTGGGCTGTGTGTCACTGCCTTCAGGAGGAGATGGATCAGTTTGGAATCCAAACTTTGCTCTTGGACGAGTGCTTGACAGCTTATATATGAAGTGTACTGATGGCCTCAGATCAGGTCGTGGTGTACTCCACACTTGTGGCACCTTGTTCCTTGATGGGACAGGGGAATATTAGATGTTTGGTAAAGTGGTGAGGATTTATTTAGCTAGCAGGTTATGGAATGGGACTGGAAATTCTCCTACGCTAGATTAACTTACAGAAAACCATATTAGTTCTTGCAAGAGGCTGATGACAAGTCCTATAAAGTAGACATTGGTGGGGGGGCGTGGGTTATTCTGGTTTTCATTTAAAACAATAAATGTGAGTTTCCACATATAACAAAGAATCACCTTAAAACTCCTACCTGACACACAGGCGCCTGCTGCATAACGTTCGCTGTTACCTAAAATGTGTGAGTCATGTATTGACTTCCCAGTGATTGTTCTTTGAAGACTTTGTGGCTTTTGTGTCAGTCTGAATAACTTTTTTACTGGTGAGGAGTTTGATGGCAAGCAAGCTGGCAAGCCCAGCTCTATTTCAAGAATATGAAATAATCTTTATCATTCCAGTTCCTTTAGGACACAATTCTGCTTTATCAGGGAAATATCTGTAATTGTGGTATCAGAGTTTTCACATGGGGAGAATACTGACTTCTATAAACTCAGTCTTCAGTGTTACTGTTTTCTTTTTCTTCTACAGAATATATGAGGTTTAGAAGTCAAATTCATTGCAGCTAATAAATTGTATATGCAGGTTATATAAGTATATGCCAAAACCCAGCAGTGAACATACAATGAAATGAAAAAAATACTATGTGCCTTTGATATTTATTTTATTTCTTTCCCAATTAATTCCTCTCCTTTGTGCTATCCTAAACTTAGGTCAAACTGATTTATTTCCCCTAGTGAAATGTGGGGTTTCCTGCTCATTGTGCTCCTTTCACTGATTTTTCAATGCAGTGCTTCACTGAGCACCTTGACAGGGGAACCGTGAACTCCTTTGGCTCCCTGGTGGGTTTCTATCAGGGGGGATCAGAACTCCTCAGAACCAGCTGTTGCTATTTTTGTGGTTTAGATAAAAAAAAATAGGTATCATCTGCACTTAACATGACTTTTTCTTACCCTTCCCAATAAGCTTTCCTTAAAATCACAATTTTAGGGTGTTGTCTGTGCTGGTGTGCAGTGAGATCTGCATTCAATTCCCTGGCGGTGGAGGAGCAGCCAAGCTGTACCATGCTGAGCCGGGCTGCCGCTGCAGTGGGGCTGCCCTCCAGAGGGCCAGGAAGAAGAGTAGTGGAGGAGAAGCCTAGAGCCCCCCTAGCCAAATTAGGGAGAGGGGGCGTCGCAGTAGCTGCAGGCTCAGCTTTCCTTTGGTACAAAACCTAACAAATGACAAACCTTGTAATTACCCTGAGAGCAGCCTCATGAGTGTGATAAATCCATGGGGGAAGGAGGGAGAAAAGTCCTTCAAAGTAATCAGCTGCTTTCTTTCAGAAGGAAGCTGTGCGAACCCATTGCTTTGCATGTTGTTCCCGTAGTTGTAATAAACATCCAGGAGGCAGCTTTTGGCAGCTGCTAATTTTAGAGTAACGTATTAATCAAATTAATTGAGAGTTCCTTTTAATAATTAGCAACAGCAAACACAACTTTCTGAAGCGGTGTTTTCAGTGTTGCTAAGAGTGATTCCCCCCAAAAGATCTCTGTAGATAAATCATCTGAAAAAAGTGTTAAATTGTCTCTTTTGCTACCTGATAATCCAATTAAGTGGTGATAAGAAAAATAGCTCTTGGAGGATTTCAGGGAAGCAGAATAATGTACTTAGTCTTGTACCAGAATCAAAATACCACATAATCATGGGTATCCATGGATACTGAAGCAACACTTTGATTACTGGATACATCCATTACTCTTAAATACCAGAGTTAGGTGTTTAATGCCCCGAACAATTTAATGCATGACTGCTTGAACTTGCACAGAGAATTCTCCCGAGGTTTTGCTTTTCAGAGGCACAGCACAGAATATGTCAGCAGGCGAAAGGGAGGCAGCTATGACATTTTTAAGACTGTCTTCCAAGCTCCTGTGTGCTTTGCAACTGCTGCCACCCAGATGGCTCAATTCGCCCATCAAGCTGCCTGTGAACTGGAGCATTATGAGATGTGGCCCAATCTTTATCCCACGTCTATGGTGGGATTCCCATGATGAAAAGTCATTTGCTAATCTTCTGCAGTGCTTGTGCTGTTGGGGCTCACTCCACAGCAAATGGATGGGCTCAATGTTATGTCTCTGTAACACCAGACCTTTTATCATGGTACAATGAGCATGTTGGCTATTTCACGGCACAGGATCCATCATGAAGTTGATGCTGTAATTTCCCCAGCAGAGTTTTGACTTCTCCGTTTCTTTTGCAGAGCAGGAATGGGAACACTGGGAAGAAGCCTCCTATGGACTGCAGCTGTGGTGCGTCCCAGGAGAGGTGCCTGGTGGGCTCTTACCTGTGTGGTCTGAGCAGGGTCCACTGCCACCAGCTTGGCTTTTTACTTTCATTGCATGGAAGGATCCATTCCTCTTCCCTTGTGTGAGAAAATGAAATGTAGAAAGGAAGAAGTAAAATGGGCATTTTAAAAGCACTTTAATAACGAGCCTTGGAAAAATTGTTTAACCATGATTTTATAGTGATGGCTCCAGCACATTCTTGGTGTGGGCATCTGAGCAGGCAGCACAATGTGGGTATTTTGGTGCTTGATTCTGCTCCAGTTCTGTGATGGGGCTGGGCTTTGTGTCTGCCTTTGACCATTCATGCAACTCTGGGTGTTTTTGTAGCGTGGAAATGCCGTGTGATGCAGAAGGTTGAAGATGGGAAAAGTATGAGCAGCAACTTTTCATTTTTTCATCTTTTGTAAAGATTACTGGTTGTTATTTTATTTTTTATTTTATTCTGTCTTTTTTTACTTACAAAGTGTCTTTTATACGAGTTCAAAACCAACTTCCTTGAACGTCTCAATACAAAGTTTTCACAGCAAAACATTTTTTTGAGTATACTTGTGAGGCAGAATCTCACATATGTATTCTGTTGGAAAGGGAAAAAAATAAGAAACCTGGCATCCTATGTAGTTAGGGAAAGAATGGGTTAGTCTATTGTTTCTGACAGTCATTGAACAAACTGAATCCCTCCTATAAGCTGTTTTGCTAAAACTAAAAACAAGAAGCCAAAAAACGGAAGTCTCATCATCCCACCTGTTGCACAACTAGTCATTTTCAGTCTACCTTTGCTAACCTGCTCATCTTGTTTTTTTAATGAGTACCCTTACTGCTTGTTCCTTCACTGACCTTCAGTGCTGTTTTCTTCTGTTCCCAATTGAATACATACAGGTCTGCAGAAAAAAAACCAACAAACACACAAACATTTCTGGCAAATAGTAATTTTTTGGGGGAAAATGCGATTTCATGCTTCCTAAATCTATTTGTAAACTGAGACTAATTTCAGTCTGCAGCTTTGGTTGAAGGGAGTGGGCAGGAACATGGGGAGGGATGAATGTCACTGGCTCATCCTGCTTCTCTCAACAGCCTCATGCAGGAGAGCAGGAGTCCCCTGAGATACCAGTTTGCCTTCTGTGCATAGGGGTGGCTTTCATGTAATTTTTGAGGCTGTTTGACTGAAAATGCATGTCATCTTCTGTTCCACCAGGTGGGTGCAGGGACTGTGGCCAACCTGTGTATGTAGGCAATGATGTGGTCAAGACACCAAGTCTGAGGTACAAATTCAACACCTTCTCTGGGAAAGGAAGAAAACGGGATGACTGTTTTAATCATTGGGTGGGAAGGAAACACCAGAATCTCCTGTGTAGCTCCTCATTTTTTTCTTCCTACAGGTCCCTAACAATCATTGTTTCCAATTCAAATTAAATGGAGAGTTTTTGGTTTAGGTAAAATTATTTGCATAGTTTTTATTTTAATGAGCAAAACTGAAAATCTAGCAACAAAAAAAAAAAAGTCTGATCTATAAATTTTCTTTTTCAGTCTGGCAGCCAAACAAAAGAGTCAGGTTATTTGTACATCTGTAATTGCCAGCATCCTGAGCAATACCTTAAGATAGATTTCCTCCGTTTCCAGCAACACTTAAATAAAACTCCTCCAGAAGCATGTGAGTAGGCAGGGGCCATTATCAGGATCTAAAGTGAAGCTGAAGCAGGTTCTGTGTGCAAAGATTAACTAGAAATGGCATTTTGAGAGACAGAAACTCCACTAAAATGAATCTTGTCAGTGACTTAATGAAGTTCAGGGGGCTCTTCTAGAAATAAAATCTGGGGGAAAAGCAGTTTTTCAGCAGCCTGGGAAAAAGGACCTGACTTCATTTTGCATTTTGTTTGTTTGCCAAAAGAAGTCTGGAGGTGCTGTTAGTTTTGGTGGAAATGTCAGTATTTCTGTGTGTTCTCAGAGCACTGCCAGGGGTGCAGTGTCAGGAATTTTAATGCCGGGAACAATCCCAAACATTCACGTCAGTTTGCCAATGTGGCACAAACCACTGGAAAACTAGAAGCTGTAAAACCAAATAATTTTCAAGTTATTGTTTGAGGAAATGGTTTGCCTTATTGTATTATCCTTTTCATAGGTGATTGTGATTTTCACGCTTGCCTGTTGGACAAAGGCACATCTGGAAAGGCTAAACCTACTAGGTCTGCTCCTGGTGTTCCCATCCGGATTTGATGTTGTTACGAAAACATTTACTGGCGGGAGGGAAGGATGATAAAGATGTCATTGTGAAACTGCTACACATAGTCTAGAAGAGAAAGGATAATGTTTGAAGGCTAAAGTGGTACAGAACTGACTGCCTCACTATCATTGTTTTGACCATTTTCACATGCTGATTTCCATGAATTTATAAAATCCCATTGTTCAAGGAGTTAAACATTTGCTCGCAGAATTGCTTGAATGATGTATTTTATGTATATTATAGTTCACATCTCTTTTATTCATCTCCAATATCCATTATCTTCATAATGGCCTTTGCACTTGATTGCAGAATTACTTACCTGTTCTGTCCCCTCACTGGGCAGAAATAACCCTAGCAGATAAGGAGAACCCTCTCTAGGCAGCTGTTTTGAAGCGTGGTGCTGCTGGTGGGAAGAGTCCTGGGTGGCTGGGAAACTCCTGGTGCCATGCCGCTGCTGGGTGTGTGTGGAGCAGCACCATCTCAGGCACAGGGTGAAGCGTGGGTTCCGCTCCCAGACTGCCATTAATTACCATAGCAATTTGTAGCTAGTTAGAGCATTTGCCACGTCTCCAGTCTGTCAGGGGGAATTTATTATTGCAGAAATCCTATGACAAAATCTTTAATTTGCAACTTTCACATTTTTGCCACTTAGTTCCCTCTGAGGATTTTACCTCGGGAGCACTGTGAATTAACCTGACCATTTAAATAACTGTGCACATGTTTCCTATTGTAATAAGAATGCAGGTTGGGAATATGAAAGTTAAACTTATTCTGTACATGACAATATACACCCAATTCCTTGGGCATCTCTTATTTCTGAGGAATGAAAAATGACACATGCCTCTGCCTGCCATGAGGTCCTCCACAGAGATCGAAGCACTTTTGTTCAAGCTCATAAGCTCAGCTGTAACCAGAAGCTGATGTGACTAGTATAGTCAGGTGGCTGGAATGGATCACCCTGCTGCTGCAGCAAGAACTTATACTCTGATGTCAAATAATGCTCGGTGTAGACTTGAGCAAAACAAAGCAAATAAGAAAATAATACACGTTGACCCATTCTGGTGACATATTAGTCCATTTGTAATAGCATCACTTTCTTGGAAGAGACACTAGCAGTTTAAAATCAGAATATCCATCAATGTGTCTGAATTGTATTATCTGAATCTTGGTCCTCTTGTATCTTACTTCTCTCCTTTTTTATTTGCCCTTGATCTGCCTCTAGCTGTTTCTGTTCCTAACTGCTCCAGAGAGTGCTTTTGAATGCTGGTGTCTCCTGCTGCTTGATATATTGAAAGCATCATAGCCACTTTTCTGCAGATAAAAATATTTTTGGGTTTAATCATTGATATTTACCATTTATCCATAATTCCCTTGTGCCAGAGATGGCACAAAGAATAACAGCGTATCACATCATCTGCTCTATTTGGAAAAGCTCTTCCACCATCCTGGCTGTAAGATCCACTCTCCATCTAGCTTGGACTAAATGCACAGTGTGTGACTTGTACATGCTTACCATAACCAGCACATTAAAAACGTTGCTTTGCTTCACCAGTGGACAGCAGAGAAACGAAGAGCTGACCCCCTGAAGGAGGCAGAAAACTGTATCACAAAAATGACCTGAAATCTGCCCTCCCGAATTCCAAGCTGTTTCTTTTCTCCACCATGGCACCTCTTTTCTTCAAAAAACTGCATGGAAATTACAGACTTTGAAGCTGTACATTGCATTAGAGGCTTTTTTTTCCTCACTATTGAGAGCCCAGCCACAGCTGCCTCTCTGTCCAGAGATGCTCAGTTCAGCTGTAATCATTATCGGCTATAATAAGATTTTTGGCTTCTCCATCCAGGCAATAGAGATTGCATGACCCACACAATAGGTGTAATTATGGTCAGGGTCAGTTGCCGAGCTATCAGCCTCCCCAACAATTTTAGCCTTTTTTCCAAGCACTTGAATCATGTAGGTCACAATTACTTAATATTAAATACTGTGGGGTTTTTAATAGTAGTTTTACAACAGCAGTGTATCACCTGATCTGCATATGTGTGTGTTCCTTTTTCCCTGTGGATAAGAGGATTCTTTAATATAGGTAGACTCTCAAATACAGAAATATTACTATTATGGGTGCCAGGTCTGAGATCCTTTTGCTTCTGTTTCTCTCCAAATGCCTGGTGGGGTGTTTGTTCTTCTGGTGGAGCCATGGTATCCAGGGATAAGCATCTGTAAGTGTTCTTCACTCCTCATTTAAAAGACTCTTAAATCTACTTACTAGTGCAGTAATTAGAAATCATAAGCTGCTGGGGAATGTTGGTCTGTGTACCTGTCTGCTGGAATCTGCTCTTTGGGACTGTATTGCCAATCATCTCCTGAGAGAGCCCGTCTTTTCTGAATGAAAGCAAGGGAGAGCTATGAAGGATTGCAGAGGACCTTCACAGCAGCTTTAGATGTGTCTAAATAATGGCTCCATCCGGCAGGCGAAAGTCCTTTGGTGTTGACACTAGAAAATATATCCTGTCCTGCCCTGCTGTGTCAAAGTGGGAGCCTCTTTGAGAGGACACCGTGGAAGGAATGCATAAATTTTCAAGTGACAAATCTTGGAGCTTTGTAACAGTCTGTGGGTTGGTTTGTTTGGGGTTTTATTTTCTCTCTCAGTGAATTCTCCAAAGTTGCCATGTCCTTATTTAACAAGAGAAATTGGAGTCTCTCCTGGGAGACTCGAAGTAGCTTGGCTTGGCATCATGGAGTGCCAGGAAGGAGAGGAGTAGCTAATAACTTCAAACTGTCCTGGGGTGTGATGCCAGGATGGAGAGATTCTTCCCTGATGGAGATGTATAGATGGCTCATCCTCAGTTTCTCACTGGTCTGCGATGCCTTGCACTTGAGAAGCGCTGTGGACCTGCTTGTGGACTCAGAACCGGAGCTGTGCTTTTCACCAACACATAATCTGCCAAAATAACTGCTCATGGACTTGGGTTGATTCTGTCTAATTTTGACTGAGCATATTAAAATGTTTAAGCTTTTTGAACCTACTAAGGGTGAGACTTAATTTCCACATTTAAAAATTAATTTTACTTTTAAAAATCAGTATTGTTTTCTTTTAAAGAAAAAAACTCAAGTTGCAATAATTTCAGGTTGTAGTAATTGCAAAAACAAAATTAAATATTCTGTGTTAGTCAGCAAAAGACTTGGGGGTTATTGTTCCGTTCTTTCTCAGCCTTTCCTTTTCACCATTTTATTTCTTCCCATTGAAAGCAATCTTTTTCTCTATGTCTAAAATAAATAAAAAAAAAATCATAGAATAGAATCATGGCATCATAGAATAGTTTGGGTTGGAAGAGACCTTCAGAGGTCATCTACTCCAACACACCTTCAGTGGGCAGGGGCATCTTCAACTAGATCAGGTTGCCCAGAATCACATCCAGCTGGGCCTTGAATGTCTCCAGGGATCTACCACCTCTGTGTGCAACTTGTGCCAGTATTTTTATCATCTCATTGTAAAGAATTTCTTCCTCATGTCCAGGCTGAATCTCCCCTCTTTTAGTTCAAACCCATCACCCCTTGTCTTATCTAACAATCCTGACCTAAAGTGCTTGGAGCTCTGCAGAAGAGCCACATGTTGCAATTTTAAAGCCATGCATTTGGTCTGCATGGCTGTTCAGTGGTTTTCCTGCAGGTGTTTGCATGTCTGATGTGCCATGGCATAGGGTGACTGCATTAGCCTTCGGTAGACTGCAGCAGACTGCATATGCTCGTGGGGGATAAGCTGCCTCCTCTGTATTCTATCCCTGAGAACACCTTATCTATTACTTCATTTAAGAATACTTTTAAATCTGTATTTTAAAGTATGTCTGTGAATATCTCCTTTGTCCTGCTGTCTTTTAATTAACCCATCCCCACTGCTCTTTCTTATTATGCATCTCTGATACTTTATTAATTAACATAGTGTGCAGTATACCGAGGAAGTTGGTAGCTAAGATGCCATAAAAGATGAAAGTATTTATCACTGAGAACCAAAATAATGAAGGCAGAAGTTGTGTTTTCATCTGCCAACGTCGAGCAGAATGTCACTGGAGATGTGATTTTTTAGGGCTTTTTTTCCCCCTGAAGACAAGCTGTATAACTAGAATATGTGAACTGTGCTAAAAGTGAGTGTTTAATTGGCATGGATGTATTTATCACTGTTACAGTCGTGACACTATTTTTGCCATGTTACCTGTGTATTTTTGAGAAGTCCAGTTCACAGACAAGTACTTTCTTTGAGGCTTCAGTTGCTTGGGCTACTCTATCCAATTTGTAATGGGCATTTCAGCAAGGATTTTCTTGAGCAAATTTCCAATTTGCTTTGCCAATATCTCAACTCCTTTGCTGTCCCTGTGCCAGATAAGTTGCTTCAATGGAAATGTTTTCTCTCAATATCCTTCAACCTGCAAAATGAAAAATAATCTCAGCTTTTTACCAAGATAAAGCTTGTCTATTACATTGTCAAAGTTTCTGGGTGCAAGGGGAGGAACTGTGATGTTCCAGGCAGCTCCAGATAAGTTGCTTCAGTAGAAACGTTTTCCCTCAATATCCTTAAACTTGCCAAATTAAAAAGAATCTTGGCTTTTCACCGAGATGATGTTTGTCTAATGCGTTGTCAGCATCAATTGCCTTTCAGCATATTGTTCTTTTTAAAATCAGTTTAACTGTGCTCAGGTTATTGTTTGTTGGGGTTTATTTGAATCCCTCCACTGACTGGTTTATTTGTTTATTCTGCTATTCTATGATACTGGTTTTTCCCATCTGTTTAATCCCTGACCCTACCCAGGCATGCAGACTGTATCGCAACGAGTGCTCTGTGCAAAAAAAATAATTGTACAAATCCCTCAGGAAACTTGACAAGAAGATTAAGTGCTCCGTAAGGGCAGCGATTCGATCGGAGAGTTTCTCTTCCTCCCAGGCTCCCCTTCCAGCCATGTGTATTTCCCACTGCCTTTCCTATGCTTTCCTCTGACATAGTCCTTTTCTTCTTTCTCCTTTCTTCTTTCTGAAACAGGTGGGCTCTGCATTGCTCAGTCCCTGAAAATCCCCCAGGATCGCAAGGACAAGACCATCGACTTTGATAAAATTATCAAGCAGCTCCTAGAAACTCCCAATGCCAGGGCCATCGTTATTTTTGCCAATGATGAGGACATAAAGTAAGGATGACTGAGGGAATTAATTCATTTGTGCTTGATAGCTATGCAGAAAAGAGAAAGCAATTAGAGCTATGAATAATGAAGTGGAAATGCCTGTTGGTAAGAGCAGTGTGGGGATGTGGAGTTCACACTGTGGAGGGTAGTGCCAGGCACTGATTTCTGCTGTTGCTGCCCTGGCTCATGTTGTGCATCACGATAGTGGGGGGACGGGAATGTTAATCAAGGTCTGGAAGCTTTCCCTGGCAGAGGGTTACTCATGCAATGGATGGCAGACCTGCCCTTACCTCTCAAAGAGGCATTAAGAAGATGCCCCTCTCTCCGAGCTTATGCTATGATGTATTCATTAATTCAAAGTATATTTTATGACAATTGATGGTTAGTAGTGATAAAATGGATGCACAAGGTTAAACCGTATAAGGTGCTCAAGGTTTGACCACATACAACTTGCTCATAGTATAAAGAGAACAAAGTGTGACTCTCACTTCTCACTTGCCTGTGTTCCAAATTCTCTCTCCTGAAAATGGTGTTGGCATTGTCAATTGGTGAGAGGCTCAGTTCCACAAAACGAGACACCAAGTTAGGATAACGTTTCAGTAAAGTCGATGGCAAAATAATAAGTTTTAGTGGAATCAGTATGTCAGTCATGGGAACAGGAGGAATTAAAAGAGGGGTCCAATCTGTGCTGTGTGGATCGTGGTCTGGTGTGTTGTGAAATTCCTGAGCTCTGTTGGTTACAGGAATATGCTTTTTCTGTTCATTCCGCAGTTGCAACACGCCATTTTCCCCAAGCAATTATGTGTTTAAATGAAATTAATTTGTGAACATAATGTTCTTTTCTGCAGGCAGATCCTTGCCGCTGCGAAGAGGGCAGATCAAGTTGGTCATTTCCTGTGGGTGGGCTCAGACACGTGGGGCTCCAAGGTGAGCCCGTTGCTTCATCAGGAGGATGTTGCTGAGGGAGCCATCACCATCCTGCCTAAGCGGGCGACCATAGAGGGTAAGAGCTCTCTTATGCTTCAGTCCCTCCTGCTTCCTGAAATGCTGCTGGTACAAAACTGATCACCCATAATTCTTTCTTTCGTGTTTTTTATGAGTAAATGTGTACAGACTTGGTATAGTACAAAGGATATAAAGTACATGAAGTAAGTCTTCATCTCCTGAAATTTTCCTAAATGCCTGTGTTCCTCATACAAAACCTATACATTATTTCCACAGTTGAGAAGCTACCAACAGTTATTAAAGGCACAATTTCAGAGCTTACATTAAGCTGTGGTGATATGACAGGGCTTTTATCACTTGAAAGTAAACCAAAATGATCTGAACACATCATGTATATATAGGAAGAAAAAAGATCTTTTGCAATTTATGTATCATTTCTGAAGCAGTGGATAAGTTTTCTACTGAAGAGGTAAAAATTGATTTTTAAATCAGCAGTTTCAATTCGAACTTAGCTTAACTTCTATTTCGTTCAGATCAAGCACTATATTTATACATATTGCTTGTGTGTTCCACAAATACATGTACGTATGTATGTGTATATAAAAATTGTGGGAAACTTTTTTACATAGTCCCTTTGTTTCTCAACAGTTCTTTGTGTTCTGAAGTGTTTATGGTCAGATCTTACTTCAATTTATTACCCATTATAACTGTACAGATGCTTAACTATCCAAATGGCATCCTCTGGGCAAACCAGACTTGTCAGTTAGACTCAGTTTTCTCTATAATATAACAAGAAAAAGCTCTTTACAAGGGGCATACTGAGTCAAGAAAAGAAACTCCTTGGCTGGCACATGGCATTGCATCAGGCGCGGTCTCCAAGGAGTCCTTGAACATGTTGCCCTCATTAAAAGAGGTTCTGTTGTCTTCACTCACTGAAAAAACAAATATTTACATTCATTTTCACTGTGTCTACACTACCACCTCATCAGTTATTCTTCTCAGGTATATAATATGCTCCATCCTTTTACATTTTTTTAAACCTTAGAGGCATTTTAGCATGTTATTTCTCCATAAATGTGTACAGTTGATAGACAATGAGGTGTTTTCTTTCTGAAAACGAGGACATTTTAATAATCTTTTCATACTGTCTGTTTTCATCCCTGAGGGTTTCTGACACAGAAATGAAAAGTCTGCCAACAGTACACAGAAATAAAAGCTTTCCAAGTTTGTTTGTTAAAAATATTTTCCTTCTGTGTTACACATTAAACACATAGGACATAATGGGAAACGTAAGGTTTGCTTTTAGACACAGTAAGTGATGATAGCAGAATGGAAAATTCAGGTATAGAAAGTTGGGTAAATAACAGGTACAAATATCAGTGGTTTTAGTGTATCTGCAAAAAAAAGTATGAATCTTCTTATTCAGTGAATATATTAGATTATTGCCTGAAAGTTGGCTAGCTGCATTTTGTACTTCTAGATTGCATGATTAGTTGTTTGTGATGCTTAAACTACATTTTGTCTATGTGTATAATTGTGTTCATTCTTAGGAGCAGCTGCCATGCAGCAGATCCATGCTTTGAGGTCCAGGAATTGCATGGAAAGGAAACACCACTCAACCAGGAGTAGGTTCTGTACTTGGTGTTAAAGGAGAGGCAGAGCAAAGTGTCCCAGAATAGCAGCTGCTCTGTCAGTAGCAAATGTTTCCTGGCTGCTCTGTGACCGCTCAGAAAGGTTCAGGCTGGTTCTTACCTTTTTCAGTCCCGTTCATCCATCCCTAATTGCCATCTGTATCTGCCATCTGCTTAGTCCTGTCTGGAGGAAGAATAGAGGGATGGTTAAGAGAATAAATTCCCATTCTCCTGAAGCAGTATTCCAGAACTCAGCATTTCCCCTTTCAGACTGATTTCTGTTTCATCCACTAAGAGAAACATCCGGTGAAATCTGTTATGTATAGAAGTAAGTAATCCTTAGGTATTAGCATTTCTTTGCTTAGGGAGGCTGTTATCCATATGGATTGCCTGCCTTTCTTGCATTTAGACTGCTGTATGTTGGTTTGTTTTTCTTTCTGTTGTAGTAATTTCATTTGGCTATGAAGCCAAGAGAACTGGAAATGGACATTTTAGTGTTATTCTTTTATCATCCAGCGGTGAACACCTGCTTCCTAAAATTTATCAATGCGTTTCTTTTGATGAAGACTTAAATAAGAAGCCTTGATTTTCACTATAAATTGATGGAAACAAACCAAATTACCAGAATGGATCTAAGTTTGCCCCAAAGGACTGTGTTTCGAGCTGTATGGGAGCCTAGCAGTCTCCTTTTGTGCTATGGTGTGGCAACATTTAAGCACCTGCTTAAACACCACTGGATTAGGTGAGAGTTTCTTTATTAGTCATGAATGTGGGGGTTACCCTTATTTTACTCCTCAAGAGCATCTTTTATTTTTCCTTTTTGCCTTTTATCATTGTGTTAAATAGTATTTGTAATATGTTAAGGAAAGATTCCTAACAAACCTCACTGGAAATAGAGAGCTCTGCAGCTCCTGTACCTTAACCTGAAATACGTGACACTGGGAGTCTCTTATGCTTCAGGGGAAAAATGTTAAGCCAAGAAATGTTAAATTGCATTGAAAATTAATGTGTCTGCATGTTCAAGAGTATATGGTACACTTTGGATTATCACATTTTTTAATGTGCCTAAAGCTGCTAGTCCTGTAAGTCATAAACTAAAACAGTCATTATATAGGAAAAGGCATTTTCCAAATTACTTTTCTCCCCCAGTCATGACTTCTCACTTCAAAATACAGATGTGAAACACAGGTGTGTTGGTGTGTTTAGACCTATCTACATAAATATAATTTGAAGTTCCTATTTTGGGAACAGCTGGAATACCCTAGCAGTTTTCAACTCCAGAGGGACTCTGAAGTGCTCAGTTTCTTGTAGAAGCAGGCCCCAGATTATTTGTCTTGATGCTTCATGTTGCTCTTGGGACAAAATTTTCTTTGCCATAGTCCCATGGGGTGATTTAGGAAATCATTACATGAACTGAATTCATTCATCTTAAGTCAGTCTTAATATAGCCCGATTGTGTTTGATGTAATTATGCTGAAAGGATAAAGTTGCATCATATTTGCATAATTGCAGCAGACAGTGAGCCAGAGGAAGTGCACACTTAAATAGTAATCGCTCTATGGAAAGTTGTGTTTGGAACAAGCTCCACTGCCAACTTAACCAAGTATCAACTAAGCTGAACGGCTTCGTGAGGTTTTTTGTTGGGGGGGAAACAGAATGTGTTTATTTCTAGAGCAACTATGACAGCAGAATATTGTGTTCTGTTTACTGTTGCTTTGAACTCTTCCAAAAAAAGGTTGTGATGACATGTTCTCACACTTAGAGATTGCTAAAACGTCAGCTAAACCAGTCCTGAAACTCAGTGTATACTCAGAGGAATAAGCATAGTGTGTTGCATAGCATAAGTGCAAGTGCCTGTGCTTATGTGTGTAAGAGTTTGTTATTTTGAATAGTCTTTTACTCAGAGTATATCTGTGTAACATTTTTATGAAGAGGTGTAATTCAGCTGCAGAGTGAGTATTAGTGCTGGAAGATGAGAAAAATTAAAGAGATTAAACAACAGACAGAAGGTATATTTGCTAATTAAAGTTTGAATGGGATGTATTATTATTATTGTTATTACTATTATATTCATTTTACAGTAATTTAGAAACAATAAACATCCGTGGCTCTGCATACATCTGACATCCATTAAAACAACAACACAGCAGCAAAAAATCCACAAAAGGTCTTTCTTCTCTGAAATGTATTTGGTGGGATTTTAACCTACTGCTGCTGCTTCCCAAACCCCCTTTTTTCTTCTTCATTGGTGGGATTTTAACCTACTGCTGCTGCTCCCCAAACCCCCTTTTTTCTTCTTCATTCACCTCAGTAGAAAGATAAACATTGCACATGGAGATTTCTGTTGTCAGTTTTGTGTTGAAGGACAAGAAGAGTGCCTACTAATTGCAGGGAAGGTAAAATGCCTTGAAGAGAAGCAAGTGTGAGCTACAGGAGGATTTTGGATAAGCAAAAGCAGGCTACTATGGAGTAATGATGCTAAAGGGATCATGGTAAAAATGGGAGATGTTGAAGCAAGTAGAAAAAGTCCCCAACGTTTCATGTGCTTCAAATGGAAGCATGATGGAAAATAACAAGAAAGATTGAGACTTTAAAAAAATGGTATTTTGTTCTTGCAGCTCAGCTGAGCTACTTGCCTTCAGACTAGCAAATGATTGTCTTTTCCTTAGGCAGTGATAGTACAAGAGAAAGTTGTTTATTTGTTGCATTTTTAACTCAAAGTCCCAGAAGCTTTGTGGACGATCCAAACCAGCAAGAAATAAAATATGAAATCACTCTCTGGTTATTTATGGCTTGGGCCGTCATTCCAGCTGTGGACTTCTGCAGATGATGGCTTGATGAACTGCAACCCTGTATCTTTGTAGATGGGGATGAACTTCTTTCACACTAATGTTTTAAATCAGAAACTGACCTTCAAGTATTCCACTGCCACTTTACCTCTTCACGTTTCAGTAGATCTAATGAAATTCAGAGTATTTCCTCCTCTTGTTATCACTACTATACCCAAATCTAATTGTATGTTTTAACGGCCTGGGGTAGTTCTCTTTATTATACCATACAGATGTATATAAGAGTCACCTGGATGACCCTCTGATAAAAGCTGATAATACTACTGGTCCAGACATCAATTAAAGTTCTCCCTGGCGGCAGATTCAGACTCACAGGTTCCTAAATTCTATCACTGGAGAAAAAGCAGATCTTTCTGCCAGTGATAAGAAAATATCTATGGCCTGAGGGATGGAAAAGCCTGATCCTTTTGGAGTAGGTTTGTGCAGTACCTGCTGAGCTCATTATGGAAAGCTGTTAGACGATTCATGCCCAGAAAATACTCAGGTCCAATGAATGGAGTCAGGCAGATGGTCTTGGGTTTCAGACTGATGGTCTTACCCATTTGTGTTTTGATTTATTGTTTGTTTGGGTTTTTTTTTCCTCTTGCCTTTTTTTGTTTTGGTTTGGTTTTGGGTTTTTTTTTTTTTGGTGTTTTTTTGTTTGTTTGTTGTTGGTTTTTTTTACTTTTTTTTTTTTTTTTTTTTTTTATTCTCATTCCCTCTCCTTTTTTTTTTTTTAATTTTCCCATTTTTCTTCCTGGGGAGGATGCCCAGGGCAGCATCCCTCTAACCTCAGACCTCCAATTGGAGGTTTAGCACAGGAAGAACTGATACCTGGTAAGACCTTGTTAATATCTGTTAGTATCTTGTTAACCTACACACATGAAGTAGTGAAAAATAGCATTATCAAGAGACAGTAGTCGTTTTGGATATTCTTTTGTAATCTATCCACATTGAAGTTCACAGGACCTGTAGAGAATACTGAACACCTTTTTCGGGAAATCCAGATTATAAAGTCATGGAAATAGTACTAGAATAGAGATAAGTTAATTTCTGAAAATCACAGCTGTATTTTTAAGAGTCCAAATGACTCCAGAAGCTTTTACATAGTTTCAGAAATAGATATATATAATTTCCATTAATTGAAAATGTCTCTCTCTTCAGGGATAGCTTAGAAATTGTTTTCCTCTTAACCTCAACTGCAAAGAAGATGAACAACTATCTGCTTACCTCTTGCTTTTGTTCCTATGCCTCTTTTCTGTGTGAATATTTTCGAATTGGGTTGTTATACTGGCAGTCATGTTGTTAGCATCTATGCTACTGACTTAGCACTTTCAGATATCTAGTGCTTCCTTTTTTTCTTTCAAAATAGTCTCCCTTATCTTGCTTTACTTCATGTGATCTGTTTTCATGGACACCAGCTCACAGTGAAATGAAACCAAGGAGAGGAACAGCTGTGAGAGAAATACCGAGGCTAATATATACATATATATGATGTTAACTATTTTGAAAGTCTGGCAAAATGCTTTACCAGCAATGAAAACAAATGTTCTTTACAGTCTGAGTTCAGAATTTGATGCAACTGAACAATGGGATTCAACTAGATTTAAGATTAATGATTCAATTCCAGCAAGCTATGGCTGTGGCCGAGGTTTGTAATCTCATGAAGCTCTCAGATGTGAGGTTAAAGGATGGCTCAAATTCAGCACAAGGAAGCACATAGCTGTTTAATAAAAATAGAAGTGTTGCAAGTGCTGCAAACCAACATGACTGTCCTTGAGTTTTTCAGTTGTTTGTCTTCCAAAGGGATGGTGAATCATAGTTTTAATGTTTTGGTTTTATTTTCAAGAAGAATCCATTTGCTTCTTTTTTGTTTGGGCAGTAATAAACCTGAGAAAAAAAATATGAAAAAGTAGTAATTTAAGAGAAAAAGAGAATGAAATTATAATTCACTATTTAAAGGGCTCTCTTAATATTTTACCTTCACAGCCCCAGTCTAGAAAATCAAAGGACTCAGTGTTAATTTTTTTCTCTGTTAGAGTCAGTATTGAATTTTATCCAACATCAATAAATATGGGCATGCTGTTCTGCATCTAGCTATGGCTGCATTTACCCCAGGATGTTTCTCTGGAAACGATGTGCATTGTGCAGCACTTACCCTTACCACCTCCTCCCTGAACAGAACACGAGGCTGTATTAGTCACATAATAGTATTTGTAAAATAGTCAATTTGGGGGGTGTGGGAGGGGTTGGTGGGGTTTTGTGGTTTTGTTTCTTGTGGTTTTGGGTGGGTTTTTTGTTGTTGTTTACAGCCTGACTCAGAGTTTTTCTCAGTGCTCTATTGTTCTCAAGCTCTTTCTCTGTGTCCCTGGGGCACAAGTGTGTGGTTGTAAGAGTACCTTGGATGGAAAGATATGGCTCAGGGGTGGGGGGGTGGTTCATCCTGGGCTGTGGGACTGCCAGGGCAGCAGAGCCCGTGGGCACCAAACACCACAGGGGCACCAATCTATAAGGGAAAAGACATAGGAGAAGTAGCATGTACCATCACCTGCAAATTTCCTCATTCTTCTCATTACCTCCTCTGAATTTTTGTCTCATCTCCTTGCCACTTCCCAAGTGACCTGTTTTACTTCCTGCACTGCTGGAAAGACTGCTGCACTAACGGATTTGTTCTTCCTTGGCAACACCAGGTTGGCTTTTTGAGAGCAGTGGGACCTGATCAGCATCTTTCCTTCCATACTGTCAGCAGTGAGTGGGCTCTAGTGCCTGGAAGGAGGCACGTCCGTGGTTTCTGGGGCTCTAAATAGTGCGGTTGCAAGCAACAACAAGCAGATATTACACTTCAAGGCTGGTGTCTGTCTGTAGTTTGACAGTGATGTGGCTTTGGACACTTATCTCTAAGAAGTAATGTTTACATTGAGGACAACAGAGGAAGCTACAAAGATAATCCTAGGGCTGGAACACCTCTTTTATACAGGCAGGCTGAGAGAGACGGGCTTGTTCAGCCTGGAGAAGAGAAGGCTTCGGGTAGACCTTAGAGAAGCTTTCAGTGCATAAAGGGACTGACAAGAAAGCTGGAGAGGGGCTTTTGACAAGGGCATGGAGTAATGGAACAAGGGGGAATGGCTTTAAACTGAAAGAGGGGAGATTTAGATTAGAGATAGGTTCTTCCCTGCGAGGGTGCTGAGGCACTGGCACAGGGTGCCCAGAGAAGCTGTGGCTGCCACATCCCTGGTAGCGTTTAAGTCCAGGTTGGGTGGGACTTGAAGCAACCTGCTGTAGTGGAAGGTGTCCCTGCCCATGGCAGGGGTTTGGAACTGGATGAGCTTTAAGGTCCCTTCAAACCCAAAACATCCTGTGATTCTATGATTCTATTCTATGTTTCTATGACTATAGATAGATAGATAGATAGATAGAGAGACAGATAAAGGTTTATTTGCATTTTTTTCCCATGAGTAAATTGTTTTTTCCAGCTTTGAAATTAAAATGCTAAGGGAGTTCTGTACTCACATTATTAAGTAAATAAAGAAATGTATTACCTGTTGAAATAGTTTTTATATTTAATCCAATACATTTTGTCAAAAAGAGGCCTTCAAATGGCACTTCATATTCCCAGAGGACAAGTGGGTGTTTGCTGGCCAAGTGCAAGTGAAGGAAGAATTTACCTGTTTGTTCTTCTGTATCAGTCATGCACTGTTGGAAGTTGCTTTACCTGCAAACTTGCTGGGAATGTATTTTTCCCAATGCTGATGAAGCCGTTAATTGAATTTAAATTAATACCGTGGTTACCTGGGAATCACAGCCTTGAAAAGTTTATTGCATATTGATTCCAGCCTGTTGGAAAGTCACTCTGGGAGTTAAGATCAGCTTTGATTCCTCCTGGCTTGGTGCTGAATTTCATTGCCATTGGCTTGTGTATGTATGGACTCATGCTATGGGAGTGGAGTGTACAGGGACAGACAGATGGACAGACGTGTGGTGTGGGCTGGGCTGAGCATGACCAGAGTGAGCTTCGTTTAGCTAGAATGCATCATGTCTTGCTTGTCTTAGATGCTCTTTCATTGCCTGCCAGTTTGAAGTTTCATGATGAAAAGTGTGGTGCAGTTAAACGCTGGCTGAAATACCACTGCACAGTGATGGCTGGTCTCCTGAGACTGATGGATGTCATGATGCTGGCAGTTCAGGCAAACAGGGTCTGTTCCCTGACTGTAGGCAGGACTTGTAAATGCACTGTGGCATTGTGGTAGGAAGGCTGTGCTTAATTTTAAAGGGCTGAAGTGAAAGCTTTGGGGAGGGGTTTAGTAAGTTCAAAGAGACAATAGCTTAAGGGTAGTATTATTTTTTAATATGCAGATACAGAGAAGTTAAGAAAAGCCATTTTTGTAAAGTTTCAAATTCGTGTTATTTTTGTGGATTTTTTTTTAACAAAATCATTGAACACTCTTTTATTTATACATTTTTTTTCTTTAAGATTCTCTAGAATTGTGAATTGCTGGGAATTACAGTTTCAACTGTAATCTCTGTGCTGCTGCAGACTCAAAGGCAGTGCCCCATAGCACTCCAAACCTGAGCACCCGTTTGGCAGCACGCTTAGAGAGCTCACATACCATTGCAACTCAAAATGTAAACCTCTACATCTTTTTAGTGTTTTGCTAAAGTTACACACTTGCCTGTTTTATGGTGTTCAGGTATTGGTGTTCTTTTGGGGTTTTTTAGACACTTTGAAGGCGGGATCCTTTTAGAGTACAAAAGAGAGTTATCTGCCACTGCTCAGGGCAAGCACAGCTCGTAAGCACAGCAGCATTAAACAGAAGTTCTATCTCAGATGAGGCTTGAAACCAGTACCTCTTCAAATGGCTTTGTTGCTTCATAGCAAAGAAAAAAAATCAGGTACAAAACTCCAACTGGACCATAAAGAAGCATTATAAAATAGAGACTTAGGGAGCTTTTTCTTTGGCTGTTTGAAGTGAAATAATCTTCTTGCCCAACATGCAACAGACCTGGCTTGCTCAAAATCGAGGGACTTCTCTGACTGGAGCCAGCTGTTATTTATTCTGTGGGTATATTTCTCTCTTCCTCTCTCCTTCTGCATTTTAGGTATTGCTCCCAGGGCTTACGTTGGCGTTTTCTCTTTGATGTTCATATTCAGGACACTGGAGATTGTGTGGGTGGTTGTTTTGAGAGAGGGAGATGTGTACACACACACACACAGACAGCCCAGAATGGCTGATGCTGTGAGAAGAGATAACTCACACAACCGTATCTGGCTATTGATCAGTGTTCAGATGTATCACCAGTGGTCTTTGTTTTGGGATACCCTGAACTGCACCTTTTGATGAACAATTTTCCTCTCAGTGATCTACCACTGAGGTTGTCTGAGCTGCCATTGGACATGTTTAGGCAGAGCGTTTCCATCCAGAAGGGAAGAATTTTATTTTTAGAGAGCCTCCTATGTTTGTGTGCCAGCTCCTGATCTGCCTCTGATCTGGTAGGAACCTCCAAGCCTTCCTCTGCAGGTTTGCTCTGTGAAGAAGGTGTTACTGGGTGTCTGTGCATAGAGAGACTGCATGGGGAGGGTTTCTTCCTCCGCGCAGCAGCCAGCCATATGCTGCTTTCCAGTGTTTTTGCAAGGCAGCAGAGCCAAGGGCAGCCTGGGCTGGCAACCAGATTTCCCATCCTTGCGAGGGGTGTTCAGCACGCAGACAGCACATGAGGAAGGCAAATTACAGTTTCCTATACAGTCCCACCTCCCCCAGATTAGGAAATCCTGGTGTTTTCCAGTGCTGTTAGTCTTTGCCTTTGTGCAGAGTTTCAAGCCTCATTTGCTGAAAGGAATTTGTTTCCTGCTTGTGGGTAAAATTGGCATGATTTCCGGGATCTGGGGAGTGATGAAGCTCAGGGGACCTCACCGGACGCTGCATGAGAGAGCCCCTTCTGGGACTACTGAGGCAGAGCTTGCTCATAGCGAATTATTAGAAAAAGTGATATTTTAGTTTGGAATCCTGTTTAGGCATAGAAACAGAAGTCAAAAAAAGGTTCTGTCACCTTCTCCCACTCCCTGAGAGCAGCACTCAACACCATGCCAAGCACAGCACTGGCACCGTGTTTGCCTCCTTAACACAGCTGATGCAGGGAGCTTGGAAGGATGTTACTGTACTGAGCTGAGAGTACAGACAGTGTCATTGCTGAAACAATGGAGCAGGAGAAAGGAATTAGGAAGAGTGGGTGGAGAGGTGTTCCCATAGTCCATCTGAAGCATTGTACCCTATGTCTGCCAGTACAGCAGGGTCCACATCTGAAGCTGCTTTTGTGGGGATGGGGAGGGAGGGAGAAGAGCTCCCCTCCCTCTCCTCTTTGTGTGAGAATTACATCTCTCCTGATACGTCTTATGCTATCTTAGAGGTTAACACTTTTTTTTTCTAAGTCAGGGGAGCTATATTGGCAGAGTGTCCTGGGTTCAGCAGCAGCAGTCATTTTTCTCCTTAGTTGCTGGTGCAGCGCTGTGTTTTTGACTTTCGGCCTGGGAACAGAGCTGATAACACAAATGTTTTAGTCTGACCAAGGACTTTCTGAGCCTCATCCTGTGCCGGGGAGGAGGGAAAGCTGGGAGGAAGCAGAGACAGGACACCTGACCCAAAGTAGCCAAAGAGATATTCCATACCACAGCACGTCATGCCCAGGATGTAACGGAGAGTTACCTGGAAGGCCTAGGGCACTGTGGGGTTGGACGAGGTATCGGTTGGTGACCGGCTGGAGGGGGAGGGTGAGTAATCGGTCAGCTGTTGAGGTGTTGTATTCTCTCCCCTTGTTATTTCCCTTATCATTATCATTATTGGTGGTAGCAGTAGTGATTTGTGTTATACCTTAGTTACTAAACTGTTCTTATCTCAACCGGTGGGAGTTGCATTCTTTTCGATTCTCCTTTCCATCCCTCTGGGAGTAGAGGGAGGGAAAGAAGAGGGGGAGTGAGTGAATGAGCTGTGCGACTTTGTTTAAACCACGACACAGAGCATTTGTTTTGCATGTGTATTTCATGTATTTTTCAAGTAAACAAGAAATTGCAGGAGCTTTCTGAAAGGAAGTGTTCCTGATTTAGGTTAAAATGGCAAAATATCTGGTTTTAGAAATGCCATCCTGCAGGAGGGCTGAGAACCAGACTGCTCCTAATGGAACAGATAATTTTTCATCTCTGATATAATGCCTTGACACAAACCAGAAAGACTTTAATAGAGTATGTAGCATTTCCAGCCCATGGCCTGGTGAACTACACAAAGATACTGCGAAATATGCAATGAAAAATGGCAGATGTTTGAGCAGAAGAGCTGATGGTCTCTCTAATGTTCATGTTTGTGATTAATTTGGGCTTAAGAAGGAACTCTTGGTAAAGACTTTGTGATTAGATCCATGGATACTAGGTGGCCATTTCCCTTTACAGTTACTACAGCAGTTTAATTTGGGAAGCTTTAGATACCGAAATTGGGGCCAGCGGAACACAGAATACAAATACAATCTGCTAGCACCATAAGGTGATGGAGGAAATAAAAGGTTCAGTCATCAACTAGAACGTATTGAATTCTGTCCGGGGTCGGATGAGGAGCAAGTGGAATGTCTGTGGGTACGAATTAAGGGGTAGACTGGCACGGGTGATACAGTTGTGGGGGTCTATTACAGACCTCCTGATCAGGACGAAGGAGTTGATGAGGCTTTCTACAGGCAACTGGAAGTAGCCTCGCGACTACATACCTTAGTCGTCGTGGGGGACTTTAACTACCCCAATATCTGCTGGAAGACTCACACAGCCAGTCATTCACAGTCTAGGAGGTTCCTCGAGTGCATTGATGATAATTTCTTAATGCAAATGGTGGAAGTACCAACTAGGAGAGCAGCGCTGCTAGATTTAGTACTCGCCAACAAGGAGGGTTTGGTCGAAGTGGTGACGGTCAATGGCAGCCTTGGCTGCAGTGACCATGAGATGGTGGAGTTTAGGATCCTGTGTGGGAGGAATAGAATACCTAGCAAAGCCACAGTTCTGGATTTCCGAAGGGCCAACTTTGGCCTCTTCAGTCAACTGCTAAGGGAAGTCTCATGGGAAAGTGTACTAGGCGGTAAAGGGGCTCAAGATAGTTGGTTAGCATTCAAGGACCGCTTCTTCCAAGCTCAGGATCGGAGCGTCCCAATGAGTAGGAAATCAAGTAAGGGATCTAGGAGACCGGCGTGGTTAAACAAGGAGCTGCTGGGCAAACTCAAGTGGAAAAGGAGAATCTATGGATTATGTAAGGAGGGGCTGGCCGCTTGGGAGGAATATAGGACAGTTGTTAGAGGATGTAGGGAGGCAATTAGGACAGCTAAGGCCTCCTTGGAACTCAATCTTGCTAGTCGGGTTAAAGACAATAGAAAGGGCTTCTTCAAATACATAGCAAATAAAACTAACACAAGAGGCAATATAGGCCCACTGCTGAACGAAGTGGGTGCCCTGGAGACAGAGGATATAAAGAAGGCAGAGGTGCTGAATGCCTTCTTTGCCTCTGTCTTTACTCCTGCAGACTCTCCCCGAGGGCCCAGGATTTCTATAGCCCCAGAAGGAGTCAGGACAAAGGAGGAGTTTGCTTTGGTAGATGAGGATTGGGTTAGGGATCAGCTATGCAATCTGGACATCTGTAAATCGATGGGTCCGGATGGAATGCACCCACGGGTGCTGAGGGAGCTGGCGGAGGTCATTGCTAGGCCACTTTCCATCATCTTTGGTAAGTCGTGGGAAACGGGCGAGGTGCCTGAGGATTGGCGGATGGCAAAGGTCACACCAATCTATAAGAAGGGCAAGAAGGAGGACCCGGGTAATTATAGACCGGTCAGCCTTACCTCCATCCCTGGAAAGGTGATGGAACAACTTATTCTTGACTCCATCACTAGGCATATCAAGGATGAGGGGGTCATTAAGAACAGCCAACATGGTTTTATGAGGGGGAAGTCATGTATGACCAACCTTATAGCCTTCTATGAGGAAGTGACTAGGTGGAGGGATGAGGGTAGAGGGGTAGATGTAGTTTTCCTTGATTTCAGTAAGGCATTTGATACTGTCTCCCACAGCATCCTCATAGATAAGCTAAAGAAGTGTGGGCTTGACGATCAAGTAGTGAGGTGGATCGAGAACTGGTTGAAAGGAAGAAGGCAGAGAGTTGTGGTCAATGGCGCAGAATCTAGCTGGAGGTCTGTGACTAGTGGAGTCCCTCAGGGGTCGGTGCTGGGACCGGTGCTGTTTAATATTTTCATCAATGACCTGGATGAGGGAACTGAGTGCACCCTCAGCAAGTTTGCTGATGACACAAAACTGGGAGGAGTGGCTGACACACCAGAGGACTGTGCTGCCATTCAGCGAGACCTGGACAGGCTGGAGAGTTGGGCGGGGAGAAACTTGATGAAATTTAACAAGGGCAAGTGTAGAGTCTTGCATCTGGGGAAGAACAACCCCATGTACCAGTACAGGTTGGGGGTTGACCTGCTGGAAAGTAGCGAAGGGGAAAGGGACCTGGGGATCCTGGTGGATAGGAGGATGACCATGAGCCAGCAATGTGCTCTTGCGGCCAAGAAGGCAAATGGCATCTTAGGGTGCATTAGAAAGGGAGTGGTTAGTAGGTCAAGAGAGGTTCTCCTCCCCCTCTACTCAGCCTTGGTGAGGCCGCATCTGGAATATTGCGTCCAGTTCTGGGCCCCTCTGTTCAAGAAGGACAGGGAATTGCTTGAAGGAGTCCAGCGCAGAGCCACAAAGATGATTAAGGGAGTGGAACATCTCCCTTATGAGGAGAGGCTGAGGGAGCTGGGTCTCTTTAGCTTGCAAAAGAGGAGACTGAGGGGTGACCTCATCAATGTTTACAATTATGTAAAGGGTAGGTGTCAGGATGATGGAGCTAGGCTTTTTTCAGTGATATCCAGTGATAGGACAAGGGGCAATGGGTGTAAACTGGAGCATAGGAAGTTCCACGTTAACATCAGGAAGAACTTCTTTACTGTAAGAGTGACAGAGCACTGGAACAGGTTGCCCAGGGGGGTTGTGGAGTCTCCTACACTGGAGATATTCAAGGCCCGCCTGGACAAGTTCCTGTGTGATGTACTGTAGGTTACCCTGCTCTTGTGGGGGGGTTGGACTAGATGATCTTTTGAGGTCCCTTCCAACCCTTGGGATTCTGTGATTCTGTGATCAGTCTTTTCTACAAGGGTTAACACTCCTCATTTCTGCTCCTCTGAGAAACTGCGCTTATTTCATCAGAAATATCTATTAAATCTCGTGTAATTGATTCATGTATACTAAATCCCCTCCCAAGATAACTTTAAGTCTAATATATTTACATTAACGTTATTTCCACTCTGTTTAAATTCATGCATCTCAATATTTGTCTTAGCAGCTATTCCATAGCTCTTTACAAATTCTAAGAAGTATTACTTGTTTAATATTCCTCTTCCTCTTTCAAGACAGTTTTTCTCTGTCACTGAAAGAAATGGAAAGCAAAAGTTCCTAAGTTCTCACAAGAAATCTTTTCCTTATGGCATTTCTGACTTGGTAACTACTACCTAAAAAGGTTCTCCTCTAGGCCACTTAAAATTAGTCTCTGAAAGTCTCTATGACTTATTCTTTCTCTTTCTTAATAAGCCAGAGAAGATATACTACTTCACAATCCCTCAAGCAAAGTTAAATAAAAAAGTTTGAGGCTTTTAATGAAATACAAGCATGGCATCCCTGTTTGCAAATACCAAATTAATATGCCTACGTTATATATTGAAAATGTATTCACTGTGTTACATGTTTATTAGTATCTCTGTTTTTCTGCATGAGTAGCTAATGATTACTGTCATAGTTCCCACTGTGGGGATGTGGAGCATCCAGGAAAGATCTCTGGGGGGGCTCCTGTGTTTCTGCTGCGAGGAATCAGTTCACACAGAAACACATGGATTGGGTGTTTCTGAACCGGGCTTAATTCTGCTTGGTCAGAGAGGTACAGACACATAAATAAATGTGGCAATTTTAGGATGTGGACAGATGTGAAAGGGTTTTCTTGTTAGTTTGCTTGGGTTTTCCTTTTAACATTTGGGTTTTCCTTTTTTAACATTTCCTGTTAATGTGTGAATGTTTATAGGCTTTTGAAAGTGAGTTTGGTTTTTTTTGAAAGTAGTTTAGGAAATAATACACATAATTTCCTTAAAGATGGCACAATGAATGCTAAAGTGCCCACTTCATTCATGCTGGGTTTGCAGATCTTCTTTGGGAATATGTTTTTATTTTGATGACTTGACTACGTGACAACAAAGGAAATGGAAAATAATTTGGAGGCAGCTCCTCAATGTAATCACATATGCTAGCTCTTTAGTAAAGTGAAGCAAAGTCAATAGACCAATGATCTGGATCTCCTGGTAAGGACAGAGAAACACAAATGTTTTGCCTCATAGTTAAAATGTAATTGTAGGATGGTGAAGAACTAGATGTTTGCAAGTCAGAGTATCCTTCTGTACAGTTTAAGGTGATATGTCTTGAAAGCGTAATTAATTTTTTGTTTCAATTCCATTATATGGTCCATCTCGAAGTTAATTCACTTAATAGCTGTAGTGCAAGCAACATACTCTGGTTTGTCTTTGAGCCTGATGCTCTGCTTCAGAGTCTGGGGCAGAAAGGAGATTAAGGATGTGGTCCTGGGAAACACATTGCATTACTTATGCAATAATATGCTTACTGTGCAATGCTATAAGATGCAATGCTTCTGGTGAAGTTGTCACACTGCCTCTGACCACTTTCAAACACGGTATGTGGAGGAGTAGGGTCTGTGGACTCAGTCCAAGCTCAGGTACTGTTTGTCCACTCCTGCGGCTGACTGAGCTGCCTTCCTCAGGGCTGCTGTCCCCTGCAGCAGCAACTGCTTTTTGAAGAGTTAAAAGCCATTATTCTCTGTTTGCAATTCAGGCCTGCACAGCTGAGTGGGCCAAGAGCTCCCATACACAACTAGAATCAAGCTGCAGTCAACCAAAGCTTTTTACACCTGTAGTCTTTTCTCCCTGTTAACTAAGTTAGGACACAATTAATAATGTGATTAATCATACAAGCTGTTTAATAAAGGAGAGCCAGGCACATGAAAGGTTTCTACTAATGCAATATATAAAAATGCAGGGGAAAAAAGAAAAGATAAAAACTCCCACATGGCTTGCTCAGCTCTGCTGGTGGCTCATCAATAGCTCACTGTGAATGGTCTTGATGTAGCTCTTTCCAAAAAGTAATTGTGTTAGAATTTCTAAAAATGTAAGTATGAAGCAAGTGAGTGGCCTCAAATTCATTATTACTACTGAAAAGAGAATGGTGTAATTGCTTGTGAATAATGATTAAGCCTAATTAGAGTCAGTGGTTTGCTCTTGTACTGATAACAGCCACCTGTAGGGCCCAGGCTTCAATATATTCTTCATGAAGAGGGATGGTATCAGCATCTTTACTTCTTTGCATGGAACAGTGCAGATGAAGTTCTTGATGTTCTTCAATTACGGCATGCATATGTGCCTCTGCTGTCCAGGAAGCTCTCACAGGTACTTTTGAAGTGAAAAGAAGCTTTTGTTTCTATTTCTCTAATTTCTTTTCTGGGGCACTTCCAGTGGTTAACCTGCTAGGAGTAGCTTTTAGCTCTCCTTGCAATGAGGAAATACCTTTAGTCCTTGTTTTCAAGTTTAGTGTTTCTCAGTTTAATTACCACTTCACATAGCCTAAATTTCCAAAGAAAATTATTTTGGGATCTAACAAAAGGAGTTGCTAATGACATCTGGAAGTTATTGACACCCCTTCTGTTCTGCAGTTTAGGTGTGTTGAGGCTTTGTTGCCAAAGATATTTGCATTTGGCTTCATCCCTTGGTTTGTAATGTGTATGGTTCCGTGATGGTTACAGCCTGCTGCTGTGTAAAGGAGTTGAGGGCAACAGGAAAATGACTGGGGTATTGAAGAAAGAAAGATGTTGAAGATACTCTGTTGTGTATCAGTAGTAGCACACAGCTGAGGCATTGGGGGAAACAAAGTCCGCTGGGTGGCTGCTTCCAAGCAGAGTCTGTTGGCCCCTTTCAAGAGCATCCAAACCTCCCTGCCAGGAATGTATGTTGTTTCTGGCTGGAAATGGATTCTGAGGTTTCCCAGCTGCAATAAATAATTACTTCAGTCAGAAACTAAGTAGTGAAATAGCGTTTTTGTGAGGTTGGGTGGTTTGGGAGGCTTTCTGTTGCTGTTTTGGTGGGTGGTTTTTGTTTTTTTCCTGGAGATCTAGTGGATGTATTAGACAAAAGCTAGAAAGAAATCAAGCCAGATTAGCTGGGAGCACATCTCTGTGCCTGGCTGGTGGTGTGGGGTTTCTGCCTGGTGAGATGGCATCCAACTCACAGGAGCTGGGGACCGAGCTGCTGTACCACAGGTTTTATGGACTGGAGCCCTTCAGAGACCCAACTCTGTCTTATAATAATTGTCAGCAACATTTGTAACATATAGTGGATTGTCAGTAACAGTATTATTTCAGATATTTGTTTCTCATATGCTGTTAAACTTTGTGTTAAGTAGTTCACTCTCACAGGTTCAAGTACAAAGTTTAATACAATACTGCAGCAGCTTTAATTTGTGGAATTAAATTGGTGTGCTTTGTTTATAAAAAAAATCTTAATCACACCTGAACTCCTTCCTTAATGCCTCCTTAGAATTTAAATTATGTTTTTATCTTTGGCAGTTCTTTAAAATGCTGATGTGTCAATCCCCAAAGAGAGAATACTTGTCTCGAGTATTGCCACTTGAAATTTTGGGAAGCCACACAGATGTTCATCTCCTCATTATGGAAATAATGTATTTGGTTAATGTGTTGGTATGAAGAGAGGGGGAATACAAATTATCTTGCAACTTGAGAGCCATTTAAAAGTTTCCTTATATTTAGACTGCCTTATTTATCTCAACTAAGTCATCTCTGAAAGAGGTTCCCCTCGAATCTGCTGGATTGGGAAGTGCCTTTGCCCTGGTTGGCACTCAGCGTTTGGGCAGCAAGGTGTGTGGGGTTTGGACTCAGCACAGCAGCCAGGGGATAAATCTCGTTATATGTCTTCTCAGAAGGTCTATGTGCTGCTTCTTGGATACAAGGTTTGAGTTTCTCTGTTGTGTGCTGTGATTGCAGCCTGGCTTTCTGGATGTTCATCGGAAACACAGAGCAATGGTGAGGGGATATGAAGCCACAGCCAGCCAAGAGCACTTTCCTGATGGTCCCTAAGGCTGACCAGGATCCCCAGGGGATGATGAACTAGGGCTGAGCATCCTGCCAAATGGAGAGGAAAAAAAAATAGAGATGATGAGAGGATGAGGAATGAGTCCACAGAGGGTATTCTGCTCCTGAAATATTTAAATCAAATTAGAAAGCTCTTTTGCTTTCCTTAAAAGACACAGGGTGTTCCAATGACAAGTACTCGAGGTGATGCAGGTGCTCCTGTGCAGAGCTCCATGGCCTTGAAGCCAGCTCAATTGTGCCATATCCCCCAGCCTCAGAAATTATCCTTGTTGTCTTAATACTTTCCTATAAAAGTCTGAGCACTTGTTCTGGATAGTACCATGTGGTTTGATGGTATTAATGTGCACCATTGGAATGGAAGCTGAAACTTTATGTTAGCAGCTAAGAAGTCTGTCAAAAGGGAGGGAGGGAACAGTGGTTATATCGCTCTGTCTCACATCATAGCTGACATTATTAAAGCTGCCTTATAATCACAAAGTCAATTGTCAAAAATTAGGAAGTAGTATTTTTTCTTCTGAAGACTAAGAAAGAAAAGGAAAGGAAGAATGCAATGGAGTCTTCAGGTAATATATTTTTGGGGGATGTTATCTCAAGCAGAATTAGAAGATAAGGTTGGTAACATACACAGTAATTTAAACTGAGACATGACCTAGCTGTGCACAGCCCATGGTATTAGCTCCCAGCGCAGTATATGACTGGCTGCTGTTATGCCAGTTTGTGTGCAGGCTTCCCTGGCCAAGTGGCTGCCATGTGTCTGGCTGAAAAGGTGCCCCCAGAAAAGCACTGTGTAAAACAGCATTTTGGAAGAGCATTGTTACTTTCATCTAGCCAGTGTTACCATGTCAACAGCAAAAAATGAGGCAACTCCCAATGTCAGGACTGGGGGGGAGGAGGAAGGGTGGTGGTGTGTGTGTGTGCTGTGAGTGTATAAGTATGGGGCTGTGAGCATGCCTATAGATTTTAGGATACACAAATATATTTACACATGCTGTAATTATTCCTGTCGGCATGGTAACAAGGCATACGCAAATGTACACAAAGAAAGAAAATTAATTCTGCAAATTGAAGGGATTGAATGCAGTATAAGGAAATAATACTTGAAACACTGTGAGTTCTGCAGCCCAGGGCTTGAGCTCCTTGTGATCCCTTCTGTATGCAGAAGCCAGGTACGTCTCTGCTTCTATTGGTACGTGTCTCAATTTATCCTCCCAGTGCAAGCAAGAGGAGGACGGGCTTTGATTTCCTTTCATGTATTGTTTGCTAGGGAGGTATAACAATGCAACTGAGCATTGATTTGGTTTTTGCAATCTGATTTTAAGTATGTGTGCCAGAACAGCATGGCTGGGGCTGCGCATTGTCCATCGCCGGGTTATTTATGACTCTACGTCTTGGAATTTAGGTCGTGTACCACAGAGTGATGGAAAAGCTACCTTTTGTGTAGCATCATTGTTGGTCCTGTTCTGGGCTTGTCAGCTGAATTAGAGCATGTGTGACACAGCAGCATGGGATGCAATCTACTGAGTGGTCACAGTGCTCTGGGGGGGTGCTGCATTGCCAACCTCAGCCTTTCCTCCACAGCCTCTCCTCCATGGGCAGCTCTGACTTTCCACTTAGCTTACTGTGGCATGTTCGTTCGTATTTTTTCATTATTACTAATTTTAACCTGTTGAGCATCTTTAGGGGGTACTCCAGTTGCTGCATTACAATGTAAAGGCATTTCTGTGTTTTTATCCTCACTTTAAATTATGCAAGCTGATGACTTGAGTTTAAATGCTTTTAAGCATTTTGTCTGTTGCTGCTATCAAAGGGAGGAAAACCACTCTCATGTTCTACATTTAGACCTTCTGTATCTTTCTCTGATTTTACTGCTCTGCATTATTAAAATGAAACAGGCCGTCAGTGGAACATCTTCTCCTGTTTAGTCCAAAAGGGTAGGAAGGAAGAACTCAGAAAAAGAAAGGAAGGAGACATCAATGCATACAAAGGGATTTAGTTCAATAGTTAATTGCAAATGAAAAACTAAAATAAGAGCTCAGAATTTGGGGGTGTTATTAATGGGAAAATCTGTATCCTGACCTGTGAGCCTGGCTTGCTACCACTTTGCTTCATGTGCCTGAGTGATACTGTTTAACTCTGCTTGAGTTTCGCTGCTGCTGCATCAAATTGTTGCAGAAGCTGATCTATTTTTCAGTAAAGCAGAAAGCAACGGATAATTTGAGGAAGACTGAGTATGCAGGCGAGAGGGAAAGCAAGCTGTTAGCTAAGTTGCCTTGTGATAAGTATTAAAAAGAAAAGCTTTTTGCTCATCTTCTGATATGAGCAGTACTAAAGGTCCTGGCAAGACAAATGGCCCATTTTCAATAACTGGGCAGTGCGAAAGGGTGAATTACTGTGAGAAACATTCTGCTTCTGGATGTATTCTTAAATGTGTCCTGTTTGTCCTGACTCTGATAATCATCATAGCAGATGCATATCCTCACTTGCAAGAGTAGGCTTATGTGAGCAGCGCTTCTTCCTTGACTGGGACTCTGCATATTGCAATTCACAAAAAGTTATTCATTCCTGCAGCAGGAGTTGTTTGAATAAGAAGTGGAGTATTCAGCTGAAAGGAGAGCACTCTATACAGGTATCAACCTAGAAAGTCCCTCTGTGGCTGAAAAAGCAAGAGCCTTATGAAGCCTGCAGTTCTTCAGGGGAAGAGGAACACAAGCTGCCTTCATCTTCTGCCCCGTAACAACTCTCTTGATGCTTTGAGACAGGGATTTCGTCTTTTGCTCTTCATAAAGAAAACAGTGGGTCCCTCTTGGTTAGAACATCAGCATCCTGCTTGGGCAAGAGGATGATCCCAATGCCATCCAGAAGACCATGGCAGCAAGGGAAACGAGATGGGGCTGAGCAATTTGTTGTGTGTGTCCTGCTGCAATGGGAAAATCTTATCCTCAGCTGAGATGTCTAGCTGGTATCACAATAAAAATAGCACATAGGAGAAACAATTTTAGGGGGTTCTGCTGTTTATATTGATAAAAATAAGAGCTCTGTGAAAGTAAGAAGCACCTGAGGGCAATAAAATGTAGAATAATGAATAACAATATACTTCTATATTAACCTTTCTATTGCAGCACTGGCTAGGCACCACCTAGGTCATGATCTCACTGCTGTGGCAGCTGTATAACTTTATAAAAGTGACAGTGAAGATACTTCGCCAATATCTGTTTCAATAATAAAAGCTTTATAGTTTAAAATCCCAAATTTGCCCTAAGTGTGGCAAGCTGAATTTCCTTTATATGTGATTTATGACATGCCTATAAAAAGTCAAATATGACATCAACTAAAGTACCCTTTTTCACTGTTATAATCAGCAACTATTACAAAAGAAAATAACTGCAAAGCATTTCTATGGCATAAATGAAGTTAATAAAATCATTTAATATTATGGCCTTTTTACTGACTAAGAAGGTCAAGAAAATATCTGTGGAGTATCTTAATGGCTCCATAATACATAACACTTATGTGTGGCTTGGGCAACATAATAAAACCTGAGAAAAAGACTATCCATCTTAAAATTGATCTTATCCTTCCACACCTAATGCTGTTATCCCAGATTTAATGTCAGTAAATCAAACTCTTTTGGCTTGAACACTAGGAAAATCAGAAAATTGAATAGCTGCTTTCAACTCACTTGATATCAGTCATTATAGTAAGTGATGGTTTAGTAGCTGGGTAAATAAAATTTGTATAACTAGCAATCATTAGTGTGGATATACTGTGAACAAAATGGATAAGAATAAAAATATTGGAAACTGATAAAATCTGCTCATATGAAATTGGGTCAATATGCTGTATTTGCTCCTGAGCCACTTTGGCTGAGAAAGAAAAGGCACATGAGAAATGTGGTAGGTCAACAACTTTGTGTTTTAATTAAGCTTAATTATTTTCCTTATTCAATAACCTGAGAGCCCTTGAAGTCAATGCTGATACATGAAATAGATGCTTCACAGCGTGTGCTAACAATTTGGTCAACGAGAAGTGACAGAAGCGCTCTTAATAAATATCTGGTTCGTCCATGCCAATGGCTCGTTATCACCATGGATCTTCCCGAGCCACCCGCACACAGCTCTCCTCCTGAGATACTGGGAACTTCATTTGGCTGCTGGTAATTTCACTGGTGCACAGCATTGCATCCTCTAAGAGAATTTTAATCTCTTTCTTTTCCTCTCTCTCTCTTTGGGTACCTCCTTGCCCTCCTGCATCTTTCTCGTCTGCAGCCTGTCCTTTCCCCATAGGTGTGTGCCTGATGCCTTCCCATGATAAATGCCTCCTCTGCAAGCCTACCTTTTTTTTCCTCCCCTCTGTAATGCAGCTGACCATGGCAAACCACATCATTACTTTTGAAGCCTGGTTTATCCTCCAACGCACGTATAATTCCTCAGCCATCTCTACCAGGAAAGCTGAGCATTATGCTTTCAGGCAGAAAATGGGCAAGATGCAACATCAAATAGAAGGAGAGATGCAAGATTAATGTTAAAAATAAATCCTTTGGGTCTGGGTTTTTGTTTGGTTTGGGGTTTTTTTGTGGAGGGTATAGGAAACAACCACAAGGCAGCAACCTCATTTTCCATTTGAAAATTGAGGTGCTCTAAAAGTCCTCCTGGCTCTGCAGCCCTGTGGCCTCCTTCCTTGGTGTGGTACTCTGGTCCAGGATGACTTCAGGGGTTTCTGAGAGTGAATGGGGCAGCTGGAGGGCAGCAAGAGTTTCCTGCGGCAGGGCTGGGTGCTGTGCTGGCACTCTCCATCTGGGTGACTAACCGTAAACAGCACAGAATAAAATGCTCAGGTGAAATCTGACATGCAGAGTTTGACCCCAGCCAGCTGGGGATGAGGCATGTGAATTCCCCTTGGAATTTCTAATGTGCTTTCTCTCGCCTGGACTTCACCAGCCCTCCATCAAAGGGAGAGGGTCCCTTTTTTATTTTAAGTCTGTTTCATTGCTATGTAGTTAATGTGTACAGTAATCCTGGGGTGGAAAAATAGATGAACCCATTTAGGTAGTGTCATGTCTGTATGTGTAAGAATAATGATTTAATCAAATGACAGTGATTTAAAGTAATAAAAGATTTGTTTTAATTTGTAAAATCTAAAAAAAATACCATCTATGTCTCTTAAAAGTATTTGCTGAAAAAAGTAATTTTCTTAATTATATGGGGAATCTTGGGAAATCATTAACATAACATGTCACTTGAGTGTAGCACTTGACCATGTACAAGGGTAAGAGCAGGTGCTTGTGCTTGCCACAGTTGTGCTTACACCTTAGGAGGAGCCTGGGAGAACTGGAGAGCTACTGTAGTTGTGGCTGTTAAACTTGTGTGACTTAAATCCTTATGCATTAGCTCATAATCTTTACATAGATCCATCATAGCCTTAAGATTCAAAATACAATAACATAGATATGTAACTACTTTACAAAGTTTTCCTTAATGGGAATTTAATCATGAAACTCATCATGGGGATCCTAGTGTTTAAGTCCACTAACGAAGGTGGTTGCATGGCAGCAGTAACACTAGCAATTGGATGCTTGGGGTTTGCTCTAATGTGAAGCTTAACAATGGTAAGACCTTTAAATTGATCCTATTTTCTCTTAATTTAAAAATGTATTTTTCCTCTAGGTTTCTTGTTCGTTTGTTTGTTTTTAAGTTGCTTTAAAGTGCATTGAACACAATTACCCTTCTGAAAATAATGGTGGGATAAAAAATGAAATGGTAGGGATTTGCTGGCTCAAATCACAGAGCAACAAGCGTGGTGTGTATTCATTTCAGCCAGTGTATTTCAGCAGTCATAATAACTGCTCTGACAGGATTCTCGAGAATGATACGGAAAAAAAAACGAACAAAATAGAACAGGAAAAACAAAATGGCTTAGAAGTGGTGAGATTCCACTGAGCATTCTTTGCTAACTCTTAAATTGGATGAAAATCTCATCCACTGTGAACTGTCACCATTCAACTCATTCATTTGATAGGATGAAACATTCTAGGTCTTATTCTGTGGTGCATCAGACCCCAGCTATGCACATGTGCCAGAGCTTTGTGTAAAAACTGAAAACATTTATCAACTAGAAAGTGGTGCCTTTGAGTACGCTCCTGGCCTTGCTCCTGTGGAGCTGTGTAGGATTCTATCCACTAGGTCCTGGCTATAGAGATGGGAGGTTTCTTGGTCCTGAGTATGTTGGGAAGGAGACTATTTGCAAAGGTGACGCCTTAGAGGTCGTCAAGATTTTGGCTATGTGGGAGCAGTAGTGCAATGATCTACAATGCAACCGAAACAGCAAGTGAGTGCACAGTACTTCCACTTGGTAGGAATTAATAGAAGTTTGGTATTCTGCATAACTCCATTCCTCAGTCAGTCACTTGCCTACTTGTTTTGATCAATACAAAATAATGGTAAAAAATGTACACACTTTAACAGGGATCTGTATTCCTTCTTGAGAATGCAGAAGGATCATTAAAAAAATCAATGACAATGTTGTTATTTGTTATTAAATCTGTAAAGGTTTTGAGTAATTCTCATGGAATTCTATTACAGGTTTATCAAGACATTGATTTTTATCTTATTAGTTGTAGAGCACTTTTCCCAGAGGTCAGGTAGTTTGGCACATTGGTAAGGTATAATTTTCTGAGCCATGTATGTATCTCAAATCTTATGACTCAATATCCCCTTTGAAATGCTCTTTTAATTACGAGTAAAACTAATACACATAGTCTTACAGGAAAACAGGTTTAGCTTGCATTTACAGTGTTTTCTACATTTTCTTCTCACCCATCCGCTTAAATATTTTCCTTAGGACATTTCATGCCAGTAGTGCAGAAATTGTGCAGTCCCTTCTAGAGACCATGCACAGAAACATTCCTAAGTCGCTAATTTGCTATTAATTGAGTACAGCAGTTGTGGCAGGAGAGTTTTACTAAATTGTTTCTTTAAAAGAAGGGAAACCCAGGTTAAGTCCCTGCTTGAGCATAAATGCAACAGATCAGGGGTCTCTGCCATCAGAGGTCAGCTCTTTCCCTGCAGCCTCATGCAGCTTGATTCTGGGAAGCTGTCCTGGGTTCAGCAGTAGCAGTCATTTTTCTCCTTCTTAGTATCTGGTGCAGTGCTGTGGTTTTGACCTAGGAACAGCACTGATAACACCGCTGTTTTCAGTTGCTGCTCAGTAATGTTTACTCTGACCAAGGACTTTCTGAGCCTCATGCTCTGCCAGGGAGGAGGGGAAGCCGGGAGGAAGCAGAGACAGGACACCTGACCCAAACTGACCAAAGAGGTATTCCATACCACAGCACGTCATGCACAGTATATAAACTGGGGGCAGTTACCCAGAAGGGTGAGATTGCTGCTGGGTTCGGCCTGGGCATCGGTCAGCGGGTGGTAAGCAGTAGTATTCTCTTCCCTTGTTATTTCCCTTATCATTATTATTATTGGTGGCAACAGTGGTGATTTGTATTATACCTTAGTTACTGGGCTGTTCTTATCTCAACCCGTGGGAGTTGCGTTCTTTCGATTCTCCTCCCCATCCCTCCAGGAGCAGTGGGAGGAAGGCAGGGGGAGGGAGTGAGCAAGCGGCTGCGTGGTTCTGGGTTGCTGGCTGGGCTTAAACCATGACAGAACCTTTTATTCCAAGCTACAAAATGCATGTTAAGGACAGGACAAGCTGTACTGAGTATATGGAGTTGGCTCAAATATTCAGTAGTACTTAAATACACCACTGAGCTTTTCTCCTGTCCAGTTCTGGTGTTTTGCTTGCAGGTTTCCGTGATTTGGTTGTAGTCCTTCAGGTGCCAGCTACCAGCTAGAGAGCGTGGTACTGAGTTGGTATGGCCTGTCACTTAGGGTTTGTCACCATCCCAAAGCACTGAGATATTTGTTGCAGGAGAAATTAACCCATGTTTTCTAGTGATGCTGGAGGTGAAATTTTAATTTGCTTTCAGCCCGCTTCTGGAAGACCCCAATACTTATTTTTCTGATTTGATTTTTGGAGATGATGTCTTATGGAGCAGTGGGCTTTGAATGCAAGTCACGAACAGTAGGTTCAGAATTAGGAAAATATATATTACAGTTGGGTCAATGGTACACAAAACTAATACAAGGAGACAGATTGACCCCACTCCTAATCTTCTTTTTTATTTGAAAACATCTGTTTACATGCTGTCTATTTTTGTCCTACAGCGGATGGATTGCTATGCTAATTTAACGATGCCATATGTTTTTCCTCTGACTCAATTTCATTGTGTGGAGTGCCAGATTGCATCAATTTACCCACCTATTTCAGTGAGAGAAATTGTTGGCTATGGTGCAAGGAACTTTTTTCTCTCTTTCAATGGAATATGTATTTACTGTCATTTCTAACTGCAAATTCAAAAGGAACCATGTGATCATGCAATATAGAGAAATGGTTTAGTATGTGTAAGAGCTTGCTGCTTCAGTGTTTCCACCCTCTTCTGCACTGCTAGTACAGGCTGTAAAGCCAAGTAAAGGGACAAAGTAGATATTCCGAGATTTGCATCTTCAATGGATTTGCACTGTAATTTAGCTCTGAGCTTCTCAGTGTGCAACCAGCATTTTCAAGTCCTCTTTCTGATTGATCTGCTTTATCCAGGTTTCAGATTTGTATAGTCTGAAAACCTCAGCAACATTCATAGAAAAAGAAAAAAACTCTTTTGTAACTGAACTTGACTGGGATTACAGTTCTGGAAGGTTGCATGAAGAATACTGAATTTAACTGTCTTGGTAAGCAAAAGCTCTGATGTTGCTCATTCCAGGCTAAAACCAGATAACTAGAAAGACTTAGGAAAAGTATTCAGCACTACTGATAGTGGTGAATATCCTGCTATTTGAATATGCTTTTGTAAGACTGATATAACTCTCTGAAGAGAATGGGCATGGTGCCCTTATATCAGAAGGACTGTCAGATTTAGCGAAATCTGTAAAACCAACGAGGGATTTTGGCTGACAGGAGCTTTTAAACTGGCAAAAGGGGTGGAACAACGATTTCTTGTTTTCCTGGCACCTCTGGTGTAGAGGTGATAAACCTTTTCCATGTTCTGTGCCAAGAATACTTGGCTGTGTCACTCCATGTGCTTTTCCTTCTGAACAGATGAGAGAATACAGCTTCTGTTGGCTGCAATAAGAAAAAAAAAAAAGAGAAAAAAGACAAAAGACTTTGTGTATGAGTGTGTAGATGTGAACTCGTATATTTGTCCTTGTGCAGATCATCTGTTTGCCAAGAAAAACCAAAAGTATCCTGGGATAGCAATGCAATAAAAATGTTGTGGGAGGGTGGTGATCCTCACTGGTCATTGCCCTCATGCTCCTGAGGACTCACCTCTGTCCATCAGGAGTGGGTTGTCACAGTGAGATGGGTGCCTGAGTCACTGCCCTACAAGTCTGTTGTCACTGTGCTCTTGTAGGATCCTCAGTCATGGCAGCACCAAAGGTCAGATCTCGGCTACCGTGCTAGTACTTAGGACACGTGTCTGTTGATTTGTGATTGTTTGCACAAAGGTTTCTTTAGGCTTTTGGGAATTAACTCAGTTTTGGAAGAGAATGAACGGTAGAAGGGTGCTTAAATACAGCCACGTGAAACGAGGTGCCTGGGATAGTTAGTAATGTGATGTTTCTTTTGATAATCTTTGATGGGGAATAATCTGAACTGGGAAAGGGTATCTAGCTCAGTTTTAAACTACAGAGTTTGAAAATTCAATAGAGAAAATCCGTACATTATGGCAGATGTAATTTGTGATCAGAATTAAATGGATCAGGATTTAATTTTGTAGTAGTTTTATTTTTTTTTCGATTAGCTTTCCTGATTTGTAAGCCTTTAGATAAAGCTTTTCCTTAATCACTATACACATGCATGTGTTTCCATAGATAGGTGTGTGTATATAGTGATATACATTGCTGCAAAAAAAATAAAGCCAAAGTATGTTTCTCTTCTGGCAAGCTGGTAAGGTGCTACGGCGAGAGAGAGAATATGGTTAAGAGCAATATGAAAACTAAGTACAATTTGCTGCTACACAGCTACTCAATAGTTATGCAGTTTATTTCAGCAAATAGAGGACTATGTTTCTGCAATAGAAGACAACTTGGGGGTTTCAGATATCTTCATTGCCCTTCAGCTCAGGTATTGAAAATCGTAATGTTTCTCCCCATTATTTTAATATTGAGGTTGTGTATCATTTTTACCCTTGCAGCATTGCAAGCTGTTTGTGACTCCACTAGTAGACTGAATCTCACAGGTCTAAGGAAGGAAACCTTCCCCTCTCACTCACCGCAGGATGTCCAATCCCAGTAAACTGTGGTGATTCACAGTTACCTCTTAGAAGTTTTGCTCTCTGAGCTTATCTGTACCTTTCTGAAAGGAAATGAAAGGAAAAATTTATGCTCTGAAACCAATAAGGTGGACTAATAATGACCAGTTTAGATGAAACTGCCTTCTCTGGAGGTCTGGAGAGGTTAATTGCAAAATTAGTTGTGTTGAGCTCAGCCTAATATCAGCTGTACCATATCATTTATTTTCATTCCTTATTGGTATATATCTAATTGATGCTTTCAGGTTATAACTCTCTTTTATATTAATCCCTGTTTTACATATATCTTGCCTAGTTTTATACCTCAGAGCAGCAGAGTAATTGACTTGCAAGGTGTAGCTGGTTAGGTAAAATGTGCAGTGGACTTCCTTCCTTTCCATGACCATCCCAAGTGGGTAGAGATGTGAATGTGTGATGGATATTGAAAAAGGTACAAACAGAAATACTTGTTTTCCAGGCTGCAGTAGTTCCTGTGCATTACGAACTGAACTTCAGATTCCCACCTGTCTCCTTCTCCAGGGTTTGATACCTATTTCACCTCCCGCACCTTGGAGAACAACAGAAGGAACGTGTGGTTTGCAGAGTACTGGGAGGAGAACTTCAACTGCAAGTTAACCATCACCGGGTCGAAGAAGGAAGACACGGACCGTAAATGCACAGGTAACTTAATTTGCTTCACCCTCCTTGTGCTGGTGGATGTGAGCTGCAGTGGAGTGGCTGCATGGCTGATGTAAGGAAGCTTGGCTAGAGACAGATTGGAGAAATAAATTGTGTTTTTGTAGGTTGTAGAGAAAATGGAACAGCAGCATCTGCCTTGCAGTACAAAAGAAGTAGATGAGACACAACAAAAAATACATTCTTCTATTTCTTCCTTTTTCTGGCTGTCCATCCAGCAGGAAAATCAGTATTTTCTGTGGGACCCAGACGTGCTTTGGATTGAGTACAGGATGGCTTGAGTGGGTTTTTTGTTAGTTTGTTTTAGATAGCAGAATATTTCCAGAGCTTGTGCCTTGTCACCCACTTGCAAATCACAAATTGGCCACCTCCTGTGTCTGCTCACGGTCCTGTACTAACCATGTGCCTTTGAACTGAGCTTTTGGAGGAAGTGCACCTGTAGGAAAGTAGTAGTACAGGGTGAGATGTTTTCATTTTAGGTAGCATAAAGTTGTTACTCAGATTCTTGTTCTCACTAATGTTGTTTGAGAAATTGGGGTTAAATAATTCATTTTGCAACCTCAATTAGGTAAGTTTCAGTCTGTAGCTGTGACTGAGGTTCATGACTTTTAGTAGTGTTTTGTTTGGCCTCTCATTTTCTGGTGGCTGACAGATTCACTCCTTTTTTCCTTGTATGAGGTACTGCCACCGTTTGTAAGATCATATTTTTCCAGGAATTTCTGTTTCTGATCACATGAAGGCTCAGGGACTTTTTTTAGTACAGAGATGGCCAAGGGTGATTTCATTTTTAACTGAGTTACACAATTCTTAGCACAACCATCTTGATGGCACTGATGTGTTCCTGGAGTTATCCAGGACTGAACAAGTGCTACGGTAGGGATAACAGCAGCATTGCCAGTTTAATGATCTTGTGCTGATTGAAGATACTGAGGGTACTTGTCTAGAAAAGTACTTCTAAAACTCCATAATGGGGTGAGTCTGCCCTCAGACTGCCAATTCCTTGATGAGCTGGTGTTTGTGACGTGAATGACTGTAGTACAGAGTTGGGCATTTGCTCAGGGCTTAAAAGGCAGCAGAGAAGCTTTGACCAGAACATATATCCCATGATACAGATGGTAAGCCAATAACACTGTCTGACATCTGCCTTGCCTCTGCCTTCGCCTTCCTTTGCCTTTCCTTCCCTCTCATTTTAATTATTCATGACAGCAGTTTTAATGTGTTATGTTGAATAATTGCCTTGAATTTTGATCAAAGGAAATTAGTTCATAGGGAGGATATGTTTCACTTTGAAAATTGATGAAAACTTTCCATATTTCATATAATCTGCGTTTGGTTTCAGTTCATGGATGGGAGTAGGAGTGTTGTTCATAGAAACAGTGCAGTTACCACTGGGAATACACTGCTGTTAAATTTGGCATTTGGAGTCTCCCCTGAAGGCTGGAATTGGACTAAAAATTGCTAAAAGATCTTTGGGATAATTTCTAAAAGTGTCTTCTCACCCTTATTGTTTATGCCATTATTTTATTACAGTTGCTCACAGCCTGTGCTTTCTGATGTGAGCATAAAATGGTGTTCTGCTTTCCCTCAGCAAAGACTCAGCAGAAACATTTGTTTTCAATGGCTAACTTACCCTATCGAACTGAAATGCCGCATTATAGCTCGATATTGTACCAAATGACATGCCCTGACATCTTCCTTCCCTCTTCTACAAACTGAAGTAAATTGTGCATCAGAAAAAGCATTAGCTTTGAATTATATTGCTAGTATGAGAGTCGTAACGTCTCACTGATGTAATACTATTATGAAGGATCATCATCATTATTTTAAAATTTGATTGGTAATTTGTAATGCAGCAAGGTAGTAGGCTACAGGCCATCGGTTCCTGACAGCAGTCGAGCTCCTGAGCACCGGCGTGAGGTGTGGGAGCTCCTACTCTAAATTGATCTGCTTGCACATAGCAGGGAGCTCAGTGTTCATGGAACACAGACTGCGACCATGAAGAGAAGCTTCTCCAAGAAGGACCCTGCAGGCAGCTTACCTTTTTGTATTACAACTTTCTGAAATACCTCTACATGCACAACTTCTGCCTCAATGACATTTGTATTTATTTAAGCATAAAAGTTTTCCCTAACTGGGTAAAAATGTTCTCTTACAGGAAAGGATTAACAGAAGAAAACAACTATCTTTGCAGAAGAAAACAGCACACTTGTTTCATAGCTGTGATTTTGCAAAGGAATCCATGCTGAATGCTCTGCCCACATTACGTTACATGCAGAGATGGGATCTGGGCTTTGTGAGCTCAACTGAAGATACTTTCCTGTACAAAACCATGTTGTAATAACATTACCAGTGCCATGAGATTTGGGGATATAGAATTAACAGATGATAAAACAAGCTTTTTGTGTATATATCGTCATGAACCAAGATGTTGACAAGTTTCAAAGTGATTATTGACATCAAATATACAGTGCTGAGAATTTAATAGTATTATACTATGCTGCCTCTGTGCAAACAGCCACAGTGTGCTTGCAGGTCTCTCTGCTAACAGCAGCCATCAGCATAGGTACCATATAGGTGCTCTTGCTTTCAACAGGAATGTTTCCACCTGAGGGTATGGAATATTGCCTGTGCCATCAGAAGCACCTGCACCCACCTGTAGCAGAAAGAGGCAGATGCCAGAGAGAAAGACAAGCACTTGGAATACACAGAGGCGTCTGCTATACCCAGAGTGCCTGCATTTTAATGGCAGGTACCACTACCTGCAGAGGAAATTGCAACACTTGACTAGTTTCCCTTATTAAACATAGCTTTTAATTCAGATAGCTTTACACTCAAGGAGACTTAATGAAGTGATATGAGGGTGATGTCACCTTGGATGTCATTTATCAGAATGTAGATTACTCAGAGAGCTTTTCTAATTACCTGCAAGTGTAATCAGTCTAAAGGTACAGCCCCAGTGATGGCTCAGACACCGACTTGCTCTAGAGTAAATGCTGTGAGAATACTGCCTGCAAGATGAAGTGACAGAGGTTCAGCAAAAAGCTTCATAGAAGTGGGACAGTTGTGTTTAGAATTTAAATTGGAACAAGAGAAAATGCCTCAGAGGGACCCAGACTCAACTTCCCAGGCAGTGTGTAGGCAGGCGCAGTATCAGGACTCTGAATCTTCTTGGTCATTGTGCACTGAGCAGCATCTCCCTAAGCCTTGTTGTGAGCAAATTCACATGCCATGCTACACACAGAGGAAACTCCTAAACCTGCCCATCCTGAGGCATCTCTGAGCCCTGGCCTGTGTTGGGTCCTCATGGAAGGCTAGAGGAAGAGAAGGAGGCTTTGGAGGAGGGTGATGCTGGGGGGGGGGGGGCTTGCTCCATCAGCAGGATTTTACCGGGCTAAGATTTAGTGGCTCAGAGGCCAAATCCCTGTCAAATGTAAGGAGCATCAATCATGAAAGGCTACTTTAAGGACTGAGTTTCTGTCTGAAAATGTTACAAGGAAGGATTGAAAGACCCAGGTGTCTTGGGTAAAAATAATAATTAAAAAGGCAGCAATTTGAATGTGTGTATATCCACACACACTTCCTTCTGAAGCTGGGGAGAGAATACCTCGTGCCAATGTGCATCAGAGACTATGTGCAAGATCAGTAAACGCCTTGCTTATCAGCCTGCTTTGGATACAACTGTTGTTTACTGAGGGAAGAAGGGATCAGATTTCCATTTAGTAATGAAAAAGGTTAAAGTTGAAAAGGAATAGTTCGATGTTTACACTTTACTGTAAAGTTGTGTGGCATTTACCATATGTCTGTCAGAATTTCCTGTAAATGCTTTTTCTATATGGGGATTTACCCTTTGAAGGGGAGGAAGCAATACAAAGTGCTGAGAGCTGCACTTGGTCTCGGTTTTCTCAAAACAAAAAATGCGCCTGAGAAATATATCAATATACCCAAAATGATGGAAGCCCAGCTCTGGATACCTGGCATGTTACCCTCAATGTGGCACCGTACTGTGTTTCCTGGCCATGGAAAATAGGGATGGGAGAAGAAGCAAATTTTGGCAAACCACTTTGTTATCTGTAGTTTGGTTTAAAATTATACCAAAAGCTGGGATGTGGTAGGTTTGGGGGTTGGGTTTGTTTTGGGGGTTTTTTGAGGATAAGGAAGCTAACAGCAGTATTCTGTCTTTATTTCACCAGCAGTTGAGATGGTTTGCTCTATGAAGCCATATGTTAGGGAAAGACAAATAATGAGAAACAAAAGATATAGTAAATAGCAGAGCCTGAGGATATCTGATTATTATTTATAATTTGACTACAAAGAGTGATCTAGTGCACGAATAGATTAGCAAAGTGCAATTTACTATGGAAAGGAAAACGGTTCTCAAAAGGCCATCAAAATTCCTCATCTCGGGGAAAAAATAAATTGCCTGAGATGTTTCGAGCAACTTACTGGCAGGTGGCCAATAGCTAAAGCATTTTTTAAACAAATGCCAGGAGCCATGGTGTGCGTGATTCACTTTTCATGAGAGCAGCTTCATGGTCTTCATTAGAATAAATATATATTGGACTTGAGGGTGTCAGAAGCCTTTAACTGTTCACAGTGCCCTAAAAATCATGTCAGGGACAGGGACTAAGTTTAGACTGATTCCCACTGATGGTGTGAAGGGCTGTGAATGCCGAAGGTGTTCCATCTCCAGCACTGCTCAAGGTTCAGGATGGCAGGTTTATGCAAACAAATGTTTGCGGTCGCTAGAATGCAAGGGTGAAACCAAAGCTTCATTAGAACACTGCTGGTGTTTGCAGGGAGCAGTGCAGGGCTGCACTGCCGGTTGCTCCCAGCTCTTCTTAGCACCCTCTTTCTATTCACTGTAAGGGTTGTGGATATCACTGGATCTGGGTCCTACACCAAATATCAAGAGTTCTTCAGAAATTTGTAAAAAGCAGGTTTAGGAGGATCCAAACCATCCTCAGTACATTTTTCTTTTGTCTGAGAATCTGCAGCTTGAGAATTCATTCTGTCTATTGTTGCAGGTGTGCTGAACACGATGAGCATGCCTTGAATTGCCATCCCAAGGCGACACGGGGCTGAGCAGTTTTGTCAGCTCCCTTTAGTTAGCAGGCAATTTTCTGTGCATCAGGATGATTTTTTTCTGCAGCTACATAAAAGTGAGGGAACCTTATTATTCTATGTGTAACACAAAGACAAGTTGACCGACTTGTAAGCTCTGTGGTTGAGCAGCCAAGACTGTGGAGGTCCAGACTTTGTTGCTATACCTCTTATCCCTTTTACTATTTTATTTTTTTCCTCGTCTTTCCCTTTCCTTTCTTCCCCCCAAATCTTGGCCAGTGATAGTAGGTCTTTCTACTTAACCAAGTCCTTTTGTTAACACCTACTGTTGTCATCTGTAAGCAGTCTTGCCTAGGCAGTAGTCCTAAACCGTACTGTAGTCCTAAACCGTACTGTAGTCCTAAACTGTACTGTAGTCCTAAGGAGTGGTTAGTCAAGGAACTGAAATACAGAAATATTTAAAGTAAAGCTGGTTGTCAACAATCCTCTATAAAAATTGTAAAACAATTTCCTTTAGGGCAAACACTGGCCTTGGATACCTTTTCCAGCTGCCACTGGACACAGCAAGATTTGCATGCCTGTATCTCAGGGTGGATTTTTGCCCAGGATTTTATGGTGTGTGATTGATGACATAGGCATGAGCAAAAAAGCTTTCAGTTAGCTATTGTTACAGAGATTGCTCTGCGCACTTTCTCCTCCAGGCTCCAAGGTATGGAACAAAATGTGTGCTAATGTGTGTGCGTGAAGGTAGATATTATTTCAGTGCAGAAAGGATAAAGACTAAAATTTATCTTCTTTTGCTTGCCCTGCAAGCTATGAATAAGGTTAAAGGGCACACCAGGAGGGGAAATTTATCTTTTCAATTACCTCCTGTGCTCTGATGCAGGTAAATAAGTGGCCTGGGTAATCATTTTCCATCTTTGCTAGTATAGCCTGCCTCTTCCTCCCTTCTTTCTCAGGACACCTACATGGTGTTTCCTTGCTAGGGAGTGGCTGATCTATATTTTTGTAATGTTTCCATTGACAGCTTCTGCTTTTTCCTCTCTTTGTGGTGATGACTGTCTTTCCAGTAGTATGTGATCTTGGTTATAGACAGGCTTCTTCTGAAATTACAATGTTTAAAGGGGGAAACAAATTCAAGGCACACCTGAATGAAGCAGTATGCTCTCCAATAAACTGCTTGTTACTAAGTCCAGCTCACCTTTGGGTGACTCCTTTAACTTTTCTGAGCCAACACAGATGTAGCCACAGCTTGGAGATGCTAAGATTTTCATGTATGGTTAGAGAACCATACATCTTAGTTTTGACTTACATACATACATAGTTTTGATTTCTATTTGAAATCCAGGATTTCAGTTCTCTGTTCTTTTACTAGATTGGATTGCATCTTATCTTGTGAATACTTCAACAGTCTTCAGACTGCCAATACATCCCAATGATAACACCCATGAGAAAAAAAAAAAGTCAACTTTTTTGTCTGAAGAATGTGATGTGCACAAGTTTAGGTGCAAGTAAGCAATGTTAAGCACTAGCAAGTTGACTGCGTATGTGTAACTCTTCCTAAGCAAAATATTTTCCACATAATATTGAATTTTCCAAGTATGCATTGCAGTTTGATGACTGTTATGCTTTGATTTTAAAAAGTGAATCTCGTTTAATATCATAATACTTCAAAATATATATACACATGAAATTCCTGAAATAATCGTGCAAGGGTTAGTTCATTAAACCAACCTTGAAGAGTTTATTCTTAAGCTTTATGTTTTTCTAAACTCTATTATCTTTCAGAAAGACATTTCTTAAAATCGCTTAGATTTCTAGATTGCCGAGGTGAATTGCCAACAAATCCCCGTGATTCAAATGACTGTCGTCTTGCTATTGACATACGTGTTCCTCTATCTGCAAACTGCATTTTCATCCAAGTGCCCAAACACAAAGATAGCTCCAATTTAGGCCTTCTCATCTTTAAGAAGTGCTTTTTCTACACTTTTGCTTGATCACTGTCTTCACCAGCAGTTATTGCTACAGGAAGCTTGCTTTATTTACGGGTTAGCAATACAAAGCTGTAAAGTGTCTGTGAGTTGCATTGGTGCTGGCTAGCCTGGTGCTGATTTTTTTCTTTATGAGTGTAGTACTTCAGCACTGGTATATAGTTGAGACCTATGGCATGTTTTAATGAGAATGTTGAATGCACAGAGGACATCTCAGGTAAGAAAATTAGGTCAGTTTTCTAATCTAAAATCTACTCTGGTGTACACATGCACACCTGAGAACAGAAACTGTTATGGTGGCTTGAATCAGTGTAATTGAGGGAAAAAAAAATCATTGTCTGACAGATGGAAGTGGATGTAGCTTCACAAAACTCAATGCATCCCTGTAAATTTTCTGTAAACTGCTGAAGAATTATCATAGTTATTATTATCACCATCATTATGATGTGATATTGATATTTGTGGTATTGGAATAAGAATTTTTCAGTAGGACTTTCATGAGCACTATGCAGATGAGCACTATACTCATTTTGGTTTTTACTGTAATACTTCTGAGTGAAGTCTAGTTACAGTGCAGGGATTTTTTTTTTTTTTTTTTTTTTTGTCCTCCTAAATGAGGAATACAGTGTAAGGCATTGTGAGAGCCTGGTTTCCTAAGTTTGATTGGAGGCTGTTAGTGTATTGGGCTTAAAGCTGACTCTATCTGCTTTCTGAGGGTTTCGGTGATAGAGTCACTAAGTACAGCTGTATCTCTGTTTATCTGCTGCTGCAGATGTCTGACTGTGGGTCAAGTGTATATCAACTTAGGAAAAAAAGCCTTTCTAGTTAAAAATGGCTTCCCTGCCTGTTACTGGTATAGAACAGTTGGCCTGACTTCCAAATTTGTTGCGCAATATGAATTTATCTCTCTTCATCAGAGTCATAGAAGGCTGCAGAGCTGTGCTGACACCACAGGTTGCAAAGGAGATTAGGCAAGAGTTCTCTTTAGCCATTAGAAGTAAAGCAGAAATTTTGTCCCAGCACAGAAGGATGTTCTTGTGTGGTTAGCAGTAGAATCTTGAAAGCTCATCTGCTTTCCCGAAGAAAATCCACGAGGATTGGTTTGATAGGTTTGAGATAATGGCTTGTGTCTATAATGAGATCTTCTGAATTAGGATGGGCTGGATAGATGACTGTAACTACATAGCTGTGTTATTGAATCTTGCATTTCTTTGTAAAATGACAATACATGGATTATATTGAAAAGAGGGCTGATTGTCATACGCTACTTGTTTAAATTACAATATTTACTCTAGCATATTGTTAGTTTTTCTCAAGCTGTAGTACTCAGCTACTTTCAAATCAAGAGCTTATTTGGAGAAGCATTCAGACTTTACACCTCCTTGTATGTAAAGTAATGTCTATATAATGACTGAATATCCAAGGAGTGATAGCTCTGATCTTATTCTGGAGAGCCCTGGATGTGGGTACTTGTCTATTAAAGATGGTGGATCCGTTTTTTTTTTTGTGCTCTTATGCATGCTTCTGGAGTACCACAAGTACAGCCGTTGCAGCTGCACAGGCTGAGCATTCTATGTGTAGCTGGAGGAAGCTTCAGTATCATTACGGAATAGCATGTATAGGCACTTGTACAGTTACAGACTAATAATTGTAGCTGTTGCTTCATGGATGTCTCTTTGCTCACAGGCATCAGGCTTCTAATAACGCTAAATATGCCGGAGATGGATGAAGAGTATACATTTTTCTGTCAGCACTTAACCAGCTGCTGAATTCTAACTTGTACAAATAATAGCTGCTTGTTTGAGACTTTGAGCATTCCACAATCTTTAAATTAAATCTCTTGCTAATGATGACTATCACTAGGTTCTTAGCAGCACAGTTATGTAAGTTCCTTCGAAAATGTGTTTAATCCTTCAGAAACTGAGCCAATGTCTGAATTCAGCTAATGTAAGCACCAAAGAAATGGGATTTTGATATCTATCTGTATCAATTTTAAGTGATAAAAATTGTCCTTGCAATACCATGTATATACATCATATCACATCCCATACATTATGATCAGTGATGAGTCCAGAAAAATCAGTTGAAAGGGAGATGGTGAGAAAATGCAGTACGAAAAACTATTTTGTCAGCTCCTTCTCCATACAAGGAGGTGTTAAGCGTCACCCTTGTGGAGGTGCAGAAAGGGTGACCAAGAGTACTTAAACTTGCATTTAATTTCTGTCATCTGAAGGAGATAGTACAAGAGGACCTCTTTCTCTCTGTATTGTCACTACTCCGGGTTTGGGGCTTTTTTTTCCTCTTTGTTGCAGTATTTTTCTCTTGTGAAGATTTGCCTGAAGCAAGAGACCTAACCACTCAGTCTCATAGGAATCATAATGATGGGCACTTGAGACTCTAGTAACAAGTGAGGTTAAATTATTTGTCATCACCTTCAAATGGATCTTTCGGAAGCAAAAACTGCTCATGTCAATAAATTGCCTTTGTGTTTCATCCTTCTCCTGACATCCCAAGGTACTCCATTTCAATTCCATGGAGCAGAAGTGCATTCTCTTGAAATCGCTTTGTGTGCATATGTCTCAGGTGTCAGCTACTTCATTGCTGAAGAAAATAATGTTACCGCATGGCTCCTGAGATCACCAAGTTATGGGGAGTTAAAAAGGAAAAGATAAAAAGGCAACCTGTAAAGAACAGGGCATGTAAGAGGAGCAGAAGATTCTCATATCATAGTGCAAATGGGGTTTATGTTTGCCTTCTGTGCTTTTGGTGTCTTCTGAGAGCATGGAGGGTGTGTGTTTTCTTGCTGCACCCAACACCTGAGTTCATCTGTTGGCTCTTTCTCTTGCATCAAGTTTTGCTTCTTTGAGATGCCCACAGTGCCCTGACAGGACTGGGCTGGGGGTTCAAGACTACCCCTTTGCCAGGAGGCATATGCAGCACTGGGATTGCTATGTTTAGCTGTAAGAACCTAATGACTTTTGGGGTTTTTATTCCAGGAATAATTAATAACTGAATTTCTATACAGCCATATATGCAGGAACTAGTCCTGAAGCATGTGGTAAATTTTTCTGCTTGGTTTCTTCAGCTAAACCAAGGAGGGGGAAATAATTGCCACGGTAACATTGAAGTTGGAAATAAAATTGTGCCCATCACCTTGGTTTATTCCTGTCTGAGAACAGACTTTGGGCCTGATTTGCTGCTCACTGGATTAATATGGTGGTAGTTTGATATAATCTAGGAGGAGCACTGTTCAACTGGATATTTTAATTTTTTTTTAATGTTGAAGCCTGGAGGCTTTTTGTCATATGTAAAATATGGGAATTGCTTTGCAGGTTCTTTTCTAGTTCAAATTTGGGCTAAATTTCTAATTTCAATAAAGCCACTTTGAAAGGTACCCTATGTTCTAGATGAAGGACAGCAAGCTGTCGTTCCAATTGTATAAGTTTGTGTATGTTTTCTGGGAGGGCAGTTAGATTTGACTACATATCTGGATTTATTTTGCACAAATTCTTGAAAATAAACTCAACTAAGTGGCTGTTTCTAGTACAAGAAAGCATTCTTGTTACTGGAAATTCTATTGAGTTTTTCAAATCTTTATTATTTTCATACTGGGACACTGCTAACGTTGTTCTTGGGGTTTTTTTTTTTACAGCGGATTTTGCTCAGGTTCCTTTCACAGATATTTCACTGCTAAAGGTTTTCTTTCTGCTGTGCATTTGGCCAGCCATGCTTCTGGAACTTAACATGCCTAATTAGTATTGTTTGTGTGCAGCATTTCAATCCCAAATTCATTTCCGTTGGTGTGCGTTTCTGTTGCATTGCTAATTTGGTTATTTAGCTGAGCTGAAACCAGTTAAAAGCATTTTCCTTGTCTGGGCCTGGAAATGTAGTAAGTTTTGTAGTCAATGAGAGGGGAGTGAAATAATGAAAAGGACAGTACATGGATCTTCACAGTCCGGTAGCTGTCTTGCGCTGCTGAATTATTTGCAGGATTTCAATGTTTCCAGTGTAGCTGAGATCTAATATTGAGGGGCTGTGGTAACGGGTCTCTCAGACATGGTATGCAGGTTGAGTGGATTAGACATCAAAGGTGCAGTTTGGTAATTACAGAGGTAACCAAAGAAGGAGGAAAAATTTGGATAAAGATATTCATATAAGGGGATTAACATCTTTGCTTATCTTCAATCACTTTTACGGATATGTAGACATTATTTGTGCAGGTAGAATTTCTGTTACAAGGTGGTGATTTCTGTGTGCTTTTTTGTAGTTCTGGTCTACTTCCTCTCAGAAAAAAAAAGGATTTTTTGGGGGGAACTGCCTTTGTCTCATGAGCTGGAGCAAACATTTTAGCTGAGCAGCAACAGGAAAATGGACTTTTTGCTTCTGTTAAAATCCATTACTTTCTCACATTCATTAAGAACCTGATTTCCTTTTCTTATTGGTATCAATCAGCTAATTTAAATTCACTCATCCCTATTTCTAATTAAGGATGTTAACAAAGAAATTTCTCCCACTTGTGTCCTCCAACTGAACATTTACTTTGATTGGATGTCTCCCAAAGAGTTGCAAGAGATGACTCAAGCACTGGATTCTTGTAGCTCCTGGCAGTAGGCAGACTTGCAGGTACTGCAGGAAGGTGATCAAGCCCAACGTGAGGTTAGAAATAACTGTGATGTTGCAGGTAAAACAAGTGGAGTGTGGCCACCCTTGGAAAAGAATAGATTGCACTTCTGCTGATTTCATTGATGCAGCTCAGAACACTTCACAAGCAGTAATTATGTTTCACAAAACCCTGGTGAGATGGGGAAGTATAATCACACATCTTTCAGCTGGACAGATTGAATCATGCAGGTGTTACTTGAACAAGGTAAAACAAGAAGTGAGTGGACAATGTCATGAAAAAAGAAATAAATAATCAGAGATTCCCGATTCTCTGTTGTGCCTTCTTCAAGCTCCGAATATACTGTTTGGTTTGCTTAGTTGCAGTTCACACAACCATAAAAACAAGAAGACCATCTTCTTCCCTGGTTTTACAGTCATGTTACATATCCATATCAAGTCTGAGAGGAAGAGAATGGTTAAGGCATGAGCCAAACACCTGAAATACTTTTTTTGTCACTGCTATTGAGTTCTTTTGGTCCTTTGTGGTTTAATTTCTGTGTTCCAAGTTTCCATCTGCAAATACGCCTCCTTTCTCTCGAACTTTTTCTCATGTCTTGGCCTGTTGGATGAGAAGATCTCCAAGGCAGAGAGTTTGTAGTTTCAAACATGCTGGGTGCTGCAGCAATCAAGGAATGACTCTAAAACCACTGCTTTTCCCCTGTTGCAGTTGGAATGACATTAAGCATTTGGATTCCTTAAGTTCTTGCCTGCTAAAATATTTTAAAGGCAATCAGTGGATTCTGAAGGACATTTCAGTCTCTGTAGGTTGGAAAGAGGAAGGGTGCGTAGTTAATGCAAACAGACTGAGCTACCCGAGGTGGCGTTAATAGCAGGCGTGTTTCACTCAGCTCTCTGGAGCACCCCTTCAGTTGCATCTCTGAAGTGATTCTTTCTTCCCTCAATCTGGCTGTCTTTCAATTAGAGACTGGGATTTGCAGCAGAACAAAACATCAGACTTTAAATACCAGCTGTGCTTTATTTTAAATGCTTTCTTCTTTCAAAGACATACTTTGGGAGCATACAGAGTCTGATGTTTTCTCTCTGTAAGACAGTCCCTGTAGGTTAGTTTCAAGTTTGTGATTATGGCAGGATTTGTTTCTCTGGACTATGGTAGAATAACTTGCAGGAAGTGCGGATTATCCTACTATCAAGAAAGGCTTGGTTTTGTTTCAATTAGTAAAACTATAACTTAATTTTTTTTTATTATATTGAGCAAAGCATGCAGTTCTTTAACTGTACTCTAAGAGGATTCATTTGTATTTCATATCAGGAGATCGCTGTTCCTTACTGTCCTTCTGTGTGTGTGTTTGTTTCTAACATGCAGGACAGGAGAGAATTGGCAAAGACTCCCACTATGAGCAGGAGGGGAAGGTTCAGTTCGTGATCGATGCTGTGTATGCCATGGCACACGCTCTGCACCACATGAACAAGGACCTCTGTGCCGACTACCCAGGGGTCTGCCCTGAGATGGAGCATGCAGGAGGCAAAAAGCTGCTCAAGTACATCCGCAGTGTTAACTTCAACGGTGAGCAGAGACCACTGCTTCAGTAGCATGTTGACCCATGTGACTTTTTTCCACTTTATTTCATTTTATATATTTTTTCATATAGTGCAGATCAAGACTTTTCATTGTTATGCTAGTTTGTGGCAGAAGACCATGTGTTTTCATGTTTTGGCCAAAGCAAACAGGTTGCTACTGCCCAAAGACAGAAGTTGCTGCTGCTATTTTGCGTTACCTTCCAGAAGACTAATTTCCTATGGGAGAAGTAACTGGGTAAAAGCCTAAGCTTGTCTCTGACTAAGTAAGCCTGTTGAAGCCCTAGAAATCTGTTAGCATCACACATCTTTTTTTCTCTTAATTCATGTTGGTTTTGTACCTAGAGAAAACTATGAGGATGAACCTAGCTTAACTGCATGCTCAAGACATGGGAGGTTACAGTTTAAAGGGCCAGGTCTACTTGCAGAGCCAGACCTGTGTGATTTAGACAGAGTAGTTACTCCAACCTTCCTTCCTCTAGTAAGACTTCAGAGGAGACAAAACATCCTGGGAATTAAGGTGGGAGCACTTTGTCACTCTATCTGCTTATCACTTATCCACCTATGCTTCCCAAGTGTGGCAGTGATGGTTGCAATACCAAGCCGCTGTTTCAGACAGTGTAACTGGCTTTCATGTATTTTCCCTACACTGCACTATATAAATAAGGCCTAAATATTAGCACAACTTTCATGCCTTTATATGTTTTACTGTAATTGTTTGGTTTCATAATATATATTGTTTTATAATATGAATGTTGTTTCATGTAACAAATATTTACCTGCAGTCAGCCCAGAGGCACAAGAGCAGATTGCTTCCAGCAACTTAGAGCAATTTCTCCTTCATAAACCTTGTGGATGTACTTACCAGGAGGTCTTACTGCTCTAACCTTAGCTCTGTGTAAGACTGAGATCTGAGATTTAACCAGGAGCCAGAAGTTAGACCTCCAAATCCATATTTAGAGCAGATTTAGGAAACTCCTGAGAAAAACATCCTTTTGAACTGGGTGAGGCAGCCAGGGCTGTCACTGCCTAGGAAAAGGTTTGCATAAGCTTCACATTCTCCTCGGGCAGCACAGTGAAGCGTTCCCTACAGTGATCTACTAATAAACATTTTTATTAGTAAACTTAACAAAACCCACACATAGCCAATAGGACCTGAGAGATTTAAAGGCAGGAACGCAGCTGGTATCTCATGGTCAAGCTTGGTAATTTGTGCCAAGGATATTTTTCTTTATCGTATAAATCATATGAACAACAAGGTGAATATGAGGAGATTTTAATTTCTTTCCTTGAAGTAAAGAAAGGTGAAGTAAAGTGTTAACTACAGCCAGGAGCAAATTTTGAGATGGATGATCTGAGGGAGTTCTGGAGTTCTACTTTCCTCATTTTTGAAGGTTAATTATATTATAAAGGACAAAGCTCCTGTAAAAGTACAGCATTCATGTACAGTATTGCACTTGGGCCACGTTAGTACTGACAAGCAGCTCACACATGGTCATCTTGACAGTTCTTGCATATAATGATGCTGAATGGTCATCTAATCATTCTAACAGAGCTGAGAAATCATTTATGAGAAACTGGATGTCCAGCTAATGCTGCCTAATGTCCAGGTCCAGGAAGGGGCTTGCACCTTATTTGAGTTTCCTTGGTCAGGCTTTTAAAAGATTATTTTTTCCCTCCATTTGTGATTGATTTACATGGCTGTATGGTGTTTTTCTCTGCTTCTATATGTGTAATTCATGTCCATCACAGGGACTGAAGTAGTCATTTGCTTTTTAGCATGGGAAGGAGAATGGTGGCAAAACTAGGATAGCTTTAAACCTTTTTAATTTCACTTGGCTGTATGGGTGTTGGCATTTTCCATGGGGAAGGAACCAATTTATTTTATGGTTGATTATCCAGGGGCAGAGTTTAGCTTTTTCTTGTGACATTCATAGTACATAAGTGCATGTGTTTCTACACCCAGGCTCTGTGTTCAGCTGCAGCCCTCTTTGGGCTTGCTCCTCAGGGTATGGAAAGATGCTTTGAAACCAGTTTCTTCTTGGTATTTTATAAAAGCAAATTCCCAGCATTGCAGTGGGTTAGCTTTGTCTTCCTACTGGTTCAGGATAAGCAGCCATCAAAACTCACTGAAAGGATTAGGCCAGCCTGAAAAATGCAGAGGGATGAGGCAATGGAAGAAGCAGTGAAGAGAGGCTTTGGCTGGTCTGGGTAGTGTATTCCTGTTGATAAAATCTGTGAGCTCCTGGAACACGGGTGCTGGTGCTTATATGTTCCTTGGCCATCATGTCATGGCTGGGAGAGCAGGGTCAGAGGAGTGTGCTCCTCCCTGCAGGCTGCTGTGAGAGGACAAGCCACCTAGGAGTGGAACCAGATCAACAAGCCCTGGGTCTTCCTGACATTCACATTTCTGAAAACATGAAAATCATAGAATCACAGGATGGTTTGGGTTGGAAGGGGACTTAAAAGATCATGCAGTTCCAATCCCCATGCTATGGGCAGGGATACCTTCCACTAGACCAAGTTGCTTGAAACTCCATTCAACCTGGCTTTGAACACTTCCAGGGATTTTGAAGCTAGGACTTGAAAAGCAATGTGTAGTCCATGCTTAAAATCCTGTTCTCTGAGGCTTCTGTCTAAATTTGTAGTAAAACCAGAAAGCAGAGCAGTGAGAGTGCTTTGCCCAAACTGTGTGTCACAGAGAAAAAATGTAGCCCATTTTCAAGCATCTCGAGCCCATGAGCTCAAGATCCTCTTTGCATGTAATAGATCTCCTTGTCACTGTGCAGTTAAAATCATCCTTTCTGTACCTGCTTTTGGAGTCTTTTCTTCCTTGCAAAAGCATAATGACATTCGTGCAGAAAGAGCTCAAGCAATGCTTTAATGAAGTGAGACAGGATTTGTGCGAGGAGCTCAGTATGCATTTTGATATCATCACACTACATTGAGAACAAAAAAGCCCAAAGTAAGGAAAACTTAAAACCTCAAGTGCAGTGAGATTCTGATAATCTCAAAGTGCAAAGTGGTTGTATTTTTGTCAGTGTCAGACTAACAGTACTGTTCGTATGAGCTCTTCAGGTCCTCAAACTGCAGTAAACGTGAACTGAATGATAAAGAAACACCTTAGCTATTTACGCCTGTCTAGCACCCTGTCCTTCTTCTGTTAATTCATTTCTCATCTTGTGGTGATTAAGAGACTGAAATCCTACAAATTCAGTCGGTAATGTCTTTTTTTGAAGGCATCCTGCGGGTGAAAGGGTGTCATATACTCTCTGTGTCTGTGTAGTGAGAAGGCAGCTTATTTCTAGGGAACTGAAGATGAATTAAATTGTCATAGCCTCTGAATGAGCAAGAAGCTGCAGTCTGGAGGCTAATAGTTTCTGAAGTGCTCTCTGGGGCTGAGCAAAATCCTTGTAAATCCTAATAGAAGGAAAATAAATCCTAAATTATCAAAAAACAACTAAACAACCATGTGTTTTAATAATTAGAAGATCAAGAAGTCAAATAATAAATAGGATCATGTTTGAAAATGTTGTTTCTTCTCTATAATGAGGTTTTCATACATGAGTTTTTATTAGTTTCGTAAGTGCACAAATGAACTTGAATTGTGAGTGGAGGCTGAAATGCTAAAGCAATTTCAAACAGGACTGACAGGTCCCTACAGACAGATGGTACAAAAAGGGCTCCAAAGCATGTGCTAAAGCCCACACAAAGGTTAAGGAAGGCTTGCACTTACTAAGCAGATCCTTGGCTGGGAACCCAACTTCAAAGTCAGAAAATGGAATGCTTGTGCTTGACTTATGACCCGAGATTATCAGTTCTTTGCGTTTCTATAGATACTCGTCTTCCCTACAGATCCCAGCATTTTTTTCACAGCATTTCTCAGTATAATTTTAATGCATAAATGGTGATTTAACCTGAAAACAGCAGCAGGTGTTTACTATTGACTATCAAGTATCCACATCTATGCAGGAGGTCAATGTCCCAAAGAATGCACGTGTAGGGGTTTCTGGAGGTGACCCAGCAGACAATGCTCTATTGTGCCATGTTGCTGTGGAGTCTGCAGCACTGTAGCATCCAAATGCATCCACTGACCTTAAGGATTATTTTAAATGTCAGTGTCTAAAATCTGTGTGCATGCAGCTACGCAAAGCAACAGTTAACTGTAACCTACAAAAACCTGTCTTGCTCCTGCAAAACACAGAAATTGCACATTTTGGAGTGATGGTTCCTGATATACTTTGTCACCCTAGGACCTCTGAGGTCCATAACAGCACCTGTCCTTCATGTTGGCCTTCTGCTTAACCTTGTTGTCCACTGCCTGCACCAGCAGGGAATGGGAGTCTTGCCAGCACCGTCTGCAGGCAGGTGGGTAACCTCCTCTGAGGGCCCAGGCAGGGAATGGAGAGGCTTGGTTCTACTCAATGCAACATGGTGGGGTGGCCAGAGCTTAGCTGGGAGGGTTCTGGGCAATGTTGCTGATGGCCCATGCAGGTGACTATAGACATGCTCTTGGCCGCTTACCCTCAGCCTGTGGAAGACTGTTGACTTTGGCATGGCTATGATGATGGCATCATCTCTCAGGCTGCCTGCTGATGTGCAGGCATGGACCTTTCATATCCATGCCAGCGTTTTGTCAGGATGTGGGGAATCCACAAATTATGTTGCATTCTGGGAGCCTCACTTGAGCTCCTGCTCTTTGAATTGTACTTTTTTGTGAGCTCTGACAAAACCAAGCTTAACTAATAATATATAGCCTTTTAAGAGCTGTGATTAGCTAAATCCCATTTTACCATTTGTGCTGACTTTCCAGAAAAGCCTAGGAATTACAGCCATTTCTTCTTATTCACCCTAAGTGTTTTCACTAAATGTATTCTGGCTACATTAATCTGTAATGACAATTAAGTATCTGCCTAGCGTTCATAAAGGAACTAGTGAGGGGAGATTTCAGTGGAAGATTTTCTGTACCAGCCTTTGAACTGCATTTTTGTCTGATCTCGAAGGATTGTAGGGGTAGACAGGAAACAATTTACCAGCGCTAGAATGGAAACTATGCTAATTCACTTCAAATCTCTTTTCACTCACTGGAATTCAATGAAGAATGGGAATCATGAAGAAACCCATAATCTTAAAGTTCAGTGGTACAACAGGAGAGATTTTTTTCATTGCTTTAGGGAAAAAAAAAGAAAGAAGTTGTGCAGGAGGAAGAAGCTTTGAATATAGATATGCTGGAGTATTGTCATAATCTTCAATCTTGACACAATATTACTCTACCCTACTGAAACCTATTTTAATATGTCTTGAAACAAATGTCACCCTTGAAATTTTCACCTAGAGATCTAAGGAAATGCAGCGCTGTTTTGAATTCTCATCTAAGAAAGGGTTTGTATCTAATGCCATGGTAATAAAATACAGACGCTCTGGTGAAAACTCACCTGAATATCAAGAGTCATCCGTCCCATTGCTCAGCTGCTGGTGTTCCTTCAGGCTGCTGGTTGGTTTTGCTCAGCCAGGCACAAAAGAAGGGTTTGGGGGATATCCTTGCCTTGTTGCTTGCCCTGTGCTTCATTACCTACGTTAGTCACCTTAATATATGGCAAATTAAGTTACTTTAGGAACCTGATCGTGAACTGTTCCTGACTGAGATACTTCTTAGCCTGTGTCAGGGTCATAAGAACCTAAATAATAAAGTACACAAGGATCAGTCTTCTTATAGCTTAGTCTGTTCTTTTCCATGCATGCTGATTATGGGAATAAGAACATATTGTGGAGGAGGAAGCTATTTCTGGATGCTAGTCAAGATTCACTAGACCTGGGCTGACTTCTGACAGCAGTATCTCTCAGAAGCAGATGGAATATTTTTGGGATGGGGGGTTGGTATCATTTAGAGGCTTCATTCACAGGAGCAATCATCACTAAAGAACTCCCTGAGAAAAGAGACAGGAGGGAGGGTGGAGGGCAGGAAGAAAAGCCTACTGGTATTTCTTGCTTTGTGCAAAGCAAGAGTGAAGTAAGGCTGATTTAGTTTTGCTTTGTTTTATTTTTAGTTAGGAGGTTTGGGCAGTAATAATTAATCTCTGGAAGAGGACTAGGATGATGCCACTGTGTTCTGAAATACTCTTTTTAGATGGCTGGGTGATGGATTACCTTTGCCTGAAACACATTGCCAGTCTGTAAGCTCTCAGTCATGACTAAATAAAATAGATCTTGTAAAGAGTTGGTGTTGGTTGGATTTTGTCTTGTTTCCTTCACCTAGGCAGTGCTGGCACTCCAGTGATGTTCAACAAAAACGGTGATGCCCCAGGGCGCTACGACATCTTCCAGTACCACACCACCAACACCAGTACCCCGGGCTACCGCCTCGTTGGCCAGTGGACAGATGACCTCCAGCTCAACGTGAGTCCTGTTTTATCCTTTGCTTGCTCTCTGTTGTCAGATATTGTCTCTGAATGCTGCAAAACTAATACGGAGCTTTACTATTTCTTCACAGCTGCATAATGGTGTTGAGGTTTTTTGTATGTTATCTTCCTTTACTCTGTCCTGCAACCTTTTCTCTGCTCCCTGAGTACCAAAGCTCATCAGACTAATAGAGACATTAGGTGATCATGCAAATTTTATTGCTTTTGTGTGTCTAAAGTCCCTAGTTGCCAGCTTGGAAAATGAGGCAATAATGCCTTGCAGTTTGAAACCAATGGGCTTTCTTTTGCAGATGCTTTTCAGTTTTCTTACTTTTAGGAAAGCTGAAACTAAATTAATGTTTTTTGAGTGACTCAATTTTTTGGCGTTACTTTTAAGCACATAGCAAAGATATCCATGTGAGATATGGCCATTTTATAATGACGCCTAAAGAAAAACAATCGCATAAGAGCAGGTGGGCAAAGACCTTCAAGACTCATAGATGTTTCCCAGATGAAAAAACTGTAACTGGTGGCTGAGAAAGCTGGAGACACTTGTGTTGTCTTCGTCCATACAAGGATGGTCTGTATCAGGTCTTTGGAGATCTGGGTTCAGGCTTCCTGCTTGATTTTGTGCAAGTTGACTGAGCCTCATATTCGTGGAGAAGTGGTGCCTCTTTAACTTTACAGTTACTTTACTCCTTATAGATTGTTATTAAATCACAAAGACAATGTTTTGAGTTCAGTTTGACTGCTCTTCAGCAACAAAGCCTGAATAAAATCAAGTTATATCTGAAGCAAAATGACAGTTGCTACAGAAGGTTTTTCCTCTCTCAGTCAAAGCTTCCACGCAAGGTTATACCTCTCCCAACATTGTCCATTCTTGGTGCTTTATGTTTCCTTCCCTTCCTGTGCTGCTGGATTTCCTTTGGAAATAATGTTTTTATGTCTTTTGTGAAATGAAATAATAATTTGGATTTCCAAGAGTCCAGTCTTTGAGTCTGACCACAACATTTTTTGCTCTGCTAGAATTTTGGCTCATTTTGCTGTACACTCTTTCAGTGTTTTTCAACTTTTGATGTTCTATTTAAGGAAAACTATATTAACTTGCAATTTACAGTTCTTTTAGTAAAAATGCTTTAGTAAGTAAATCCTCTTTATGTAAACTACACATCCTGATTCATTAAAATTTAAATATAAATTAATGAAGCTTGATTTGTATTTCTGTTGCTGTATTGTTTCCATTAAAAACACACTTTCCTCACCTTTTTACCCTTGTGGCCACAGGGTTATATCAGTAGTTGAGGTTCTCTCACTAACTTCCCTTCTATTCATTATTGGTCCTGGTTTCTCACAGTGGATTAGTATTGTTATGATAGTCCCTGTTTGTATTTTCTTACAATAATAAAGATAATTGCAGAGTTTATCAAAGTCAAGGATTCTGCAAAACAACCAACCAGAATAATAGCTGCTATTAAACACATCCCAGGAAAAAGTACCAAAGGCTACAATTTGTCTTCAGTACTTATTGTGAAGATAACACTTTGGGATACATTTCCCCAATTCTTGTTTCTTTAATACTAACACAAGAGGGGAAACAAAAGGATGTTTGGCGAGAGTGCTATTTTTGATTTAGAAAATGCTGAGGAAATGCTGTGTTTTCTGAGACTTGTCATCTTGGGCAGTCTTGTTTAGACCTGTGTGTCTGGATTTCCTCAGTTACAAATGAGAAAAGTTGTTCTACCCTGTGATGCAGGACTTAACAGTAGGGACACTCCAGATCTCAATACGGTAGGTAAATTAAGTGCCGAAAAGTGATGAAGACCATCATAGGTGAGTAAATGTTTTCTTCTTTTCCACTGTTCTCATTCAAAGAAAGAGCAAGAATATTTTGCCATTTTATATCCCTGGAAGTAGTGCTACCATTCAGGCTGTTATTGGTCTGATCTACAGCAGTGTGTATCGTCTTGCCATTCACAGTATTTTGGAGTAAGAGGCAGAAGTAGGAGGGGCATGGGTCTCATTAATCTTGATGGCTCTACCAGGTTTTTTCATGTAAAATTACAGAATAACTTATTTTCACATTTCTCTTTCTATTGCGTAAGACAGTAGATAGGCTGAAGAGATCCTTAACATATTTGCAAGTCTTAAAATATGCTATATCAGATTGTTTTATTTTTGTTGCTATGAGTTTACAAGCCTGTATCTTAAAATATCTGAGACTGTATATTTCTCTTAATCCTTATTGCTTTTCCACATCTTTGTATCACCTTGGCTTTTTTATGTCTGGCAGAAGTATTAAGTAAAGGTAGATGTGTGCTCCCTGCACGTACAGGAGCCAGGCTCTGTTGTCCCTTTAGGACTGGTATCTGAAAGAGTCTTCTTTACTGCAGTTGACTCACCCTGGATTTACATTTCTGTATCTGTGATCAGAATTTGGTTGATAACCAAGAAAATATCTTATGACTTTTTGCTACAGCGAACTTGGGACATAAAGCAGTTTTTACATGAGGACAGTATAATCATGACATTTTCTTGCCTGATGTCAAGCAGCCTAGCACAGCTTTCTTAGTACCCAATGCATGATTTAGTAACAATTTTGGCTGTATTTCACAGATTGCTACACAAGGATGAAATGAGCAGATGTCATATTTTAAATGGCTTGGCCAGTATTCCATGAAAAACTGTTGCAGTGCTTTGTTTTCCCTGCAGTGAAGTTATGATTACAAAATGCCCACCCACCTCCCATACAAGGTCATGGATGAGCACCCCCTGCCTTTCCCTCTTTATGAAGATCTTGTCAAGATCTGTCAGCCCCTTTTCAGCCTTCTGCATGCAAATTTCTTGTACAATATTTATAGTACATGTCCTCCTGCAATTTGAAATGCTTTGTCCTGAATGTTAGGATCAGAAATTTGGCCAGCTGCATCCTTACTGAAATCCTGTATCAGAACCCCCAGAGCCTGTTGAGTAACAAAGATACAGCTAGTGCAATTAGACAGTAAAACCATTGACCATAGTAATACTAACGTCTGAAACCAGGATTGTACTTTACTATGCTAGTGTTGAGGGTACACTTGTGTATTACAAGGCAGTTGCATCATTCTGAGAGCTACTTTGACTGTCTTTCATACGATTCAAAAGCCAAAAGTGCTAATGGGAAAAAGGAGGAAATTACCATGGGGAAAAGGAGGTGTGTCATATACCATCTGTTTTTTTTTGTTGTTTCACTTTTCAAATGAGTAACTTGCTTTTTGGGGTTGTTCTTGTTTGCTTTGTTTGTTTCTTTTAGCAATAACTAGATCTCTAATGCATGTGTTTAAGCAATAGAAAATAGTGAGGATGATGCTGTGGCTTAAACATGAAGGCAGAATGGCCAGGAGACACAGTTTCTGCTTTCATGCCTTATGTTTCGCTTTGAATTTTAGGCAGGTAATTAGATCTCCATGGTCTGTTTTACCCCATGTACATCATATATCCAATAACAATACATCCCTTCTTGACACACATGCCATTATTTGTTAGTCTCTGTAAAGCACTTTTACTGAGATTGCTCAGTAGGAGGCCCTAGAAGAAGTCAAGGAACTGGCTGATGAGCTCTGATACCTGTCTGGCTTCTATAAGTGCAACTTCTAATGCTTTGAGGTGCCTGACAAAAACAGAAATGCATCTCTCCTGGAGGAACTGCTGTGCCTGAAGGAGAAAGAAATGGATCACTCCTAGAGGAACTGCAGGTTCTCATGGGAAATTTGGTAATCCTGCTTCTCTTTCTGTATACAGAGTAAACTCAGCAGGCCCCAGATTTATTATCATGTTTTCACATCCAAACCCCTGCAAGTATCCCTGAAATGTCAAAAAATAAAAAATAAACAATCCCTGTGGAACTGCTGAATCTTACTTTTCCAAGGATTTGTCTTCTTCATATGTCAGCAGCACCCTCCATCATGTTCCCTGTGACTCCTTCCCCATAGTTGTCTCCATAATTTCCCTGCTCCATCCCACACCCCTGTATCATCTGCCATGCAAGTGACAGCCTGTCTTTGAATTAAACCTATGCTAACTGGTTGGCTGGCTTTCCAAACCAGAAGGGTGAGAGAGATTCTCAGTGTCGGGTGGACCTTTCTGCTAACTATCCACTGAGTTTTACTAATCCTGCAGACACAGGCTTCAGAAATCTTTGCCGTAGCAAATATGCTTCAAACTGGCCAGCAAGTTTAGAAGTTATTAGGAAGGAAGTTGGTACAGACAGATGGAGAGAGAGACAGAGCATACATATGTTCCGCTTCCTTCAAATATTCCTCTAGAGTGACAGCAAAAATTAGAAATTCCCAACAGTTATGCAGAATAAAAAGTAAAGCTATTCTTGTTGTTAATATTTTCTGTTAAAAATGTGATTTATGCAAAAGTACTGCCCAGTAAGTAGGCTGTTACTGCATTTGGACAAGCAACACAGCTATCATTGAAGTGAGTGACAGACTTTCATTGGACTGAAAAGACGGAGTTTTTGCCTTTTCTTCCATCTGTACCCTGTTTCACATGGACTGGCTATTTAGGGGTCATTAAAAGGCTGAGCTTGTTTAAAGTTTTCAGTTTGAGTGGCTTAGTCCTGATTTGCATGTGTCAGAGCTGTGAGCAGGCTGGAGATACCTGCCTGGACTCCTGTGTATGGACTCATGTTGCTTTCTGTGATTGGTAATAAGTGAATTGTGGGGTACTGAGATCCTGCATGATGGACTTGAGTTCTTGACTGAATACCGAGAAGGAAGCTCTCCATAGGAGACATGCTTATTGCCTCAGCTATGGTGGAGCGCCCAGCTGAGATGCCGTGTTCATCTCATACTAGCCCTCCACAACTTGCAACATGGTGGCAGACATGGTGCCCTGTTTCACCTTCAGGCTTGTCTTTGTGAGCAGTGAAATGGTTACAGGAGACCTATTTATTTGCCATTAGAGAGGGATCTCTTCCTAATACAAGCTAGTGCAGGGTTTTTTTCAGTTTGATAGTCTAATTAATGCTGTATTTTCTAGGCTATTAGTGTCCACATAGGGTGCATCGTGTTGCTTTAATTACATTGGCATCACCAGCTTGTCAAGCGTGCTCTTCCAGCTCAGGGTTATGGCTCATAAAGGTACCGCTGGGCACTCAGATTCAGGTCTGATGCTGCAGCGCATTTTCAGGATGATTGAAGAAGGTGTATCCTTGACTGTGAATGGAAAACATGACGTTATGGATGGAAAACATGATGTCCCATCCATTATTACCCTGTAGAGATTTCAAGTAGCTCTTACTTAAAACACGTTTCACTTCCAAAGCATCAGACAGGGTTAACTGTAAGCTCCAGGTAAAATATATTTCTAATTAATTTGTTTGCAAACAGAAGCAAATACATATTAAAGGTGTCTAAACATACTGTGTGCAGAGATAACCAAAAATCTGTATTGTTTTATAGATGTGTCCTGGAATTGTAGATTGTTGAGTCACATGAGGCAGTGTACAGCTTGAAACATGACTCCCGGTTATACGGGGCGTTTTGCATGCAGTGTCGGGAAGGCTGGCTACTTAGCAGTTCCTTCAGCTTTTATTAATTTCCTCCAGCAATAAGTGATATATTGCTGCAATCTTTCTAAACAAGTGCTTAGAAGATTAATAGTATTGATAATTATCAATATGGTTCCAGAAACACACAGTTATGTAGATCTAACTCCCCTTATAAATCCTGGCTCATGTTATACGTCGCGAAGGAAATTGCTGTGTACTTATTAGTAACTCCCTCCCTCCTTGGGGAAATAGCTGTATTATGTTGTTTTCTTCACTGGAGGTTTGGACCAGTATTTTAGAGGAGCATGAAGAATGGGGGAATAAAAGCATCTTGCTTTAAAGCAAGTAATATTCCTGTACCTCAAAGTCAAGCATCTTGCTTTAAAGCAAGTAATATTCCTGTACCTCAAAGTCTGGTCTTGGAGCAAGGAAGTGCACATAGCTTGAGGCCAGCTTTCACCCTACAGAGGACAGGAAGCCGTTGCCGACCCTGACACAGGCAGGACCTGCCGCACAGCAAGTCATTGGCAAAGAGAATGGTGCAACTTCCATGCTGCAATTCCCCATAAATATAAAGATACTAAGTATGTTTGTAATCATCTATGCAATTTATGTACGTCCTGCAGACTTCAACACCTACTGAAACTGTTTGGTCAGACTAATCTATTTACCTGCCATAAACATCTCTCTTACAGAGTTTGGAGATAAATGTTATGAATAGCAAGTTAATGAAAAGAATAATTAAATCACTTACCTTATGGGAAGAGAGCTATAGGTACCTGACTTTTGGGAGGAAATATTCAGGATGGCAATTAGAGCCAAACCACTACTCGGTGAAGTTTTATGCTTAGGAATATCCTGCAAACAGACAGTATTTTTCCTAAATAACATGTTCAAATTTATTGCTGTTCGTTGGGTTTTGGCTTTGTTTTGTTTGGGGTTTTTTTGGTTTGTTTTTTTTTTTTCTTTGAAGTAGGGAGTATTCAGAGCAGATGCTGAAGCAGATACAAATTTGATACAAATTTCCCAGGGATTTCCCCAGTTTCTGGCAGAAGGAGAGCAAAAGGACAAGTACCTGGCCAACTCTTAAGTTTATGCTTCAAATAAGAAGGGATGAGAGAATTTCACCAGAATCACCATATGGTTGTTCAGATGCTTTTAAAATACTGTATTTTGATGTATTTATCTGAAATGTAGAAGGAGATATTTGGCGTCTGCCAAGCTAAAAAATTTCACCTTAAATGATTTCACCTTAGTGCAGATGTATATAACTGTAAGTACAATTATTGATAGCAATATCAATTCCAGCTCCTTTATGTGTGTAATGTATAATCACAACCCCTCTATTTGCAAATATATATAAAAAGGTGTGTGATTACGTGTCTTTGCATGTGTATATGTGGATGGATGTATATCCGTGCGCAGACCTTTGCAATATATAATCCTAAAGATTTCAGCTGGCTTGCAACATCTGAGTAAGCTCAAAATCATGGTTCAAAAATTACATCAAGATAGATAAAAATTGGTATCCATTTCACTTCTCATTTCAGTTATTGTCACATAAATTGGCCCTTGTAGTGTCATTTCCTATTCCTGTTACAGGCTGTAATGAGTAGCTGGAACAAAGATAATACATCTCTCTTACAACCTGGAGCCTGGAATCTTGTGAGCTGATGGGTTGACAGGAGGAATGCATTATTCAGGTGTTAGTCTCATTAAGCAAATTCAGCAGATGAGGTCAGGGTATTAGTTAAAATGAAGATTTTAAGTATTAAGCATGATTAGCGTGTTTTATTTTCGTATGTCAATGCAGAACCTTGAGCTTTCAGCTGCTGCAGCCGCTTGTTGAAAATTAGCACCATTTACATTTTTAATGAAATTGGCTAAACCCTTAGATTTCATTAGCTGTATGTTACAGCACATTGGCTTACATGGAGATGTAGCTGTATCCAGAAGTAACTGGATATCTGATAGCTGCAAAAATATGAGTTATTTTAGCTGCTATGCAATGGCATTCCTTATCTTCTCAAGGCACTCTGGAAGTGTTATTCTCCCCAAAATAACTAGTTTTATGGTACATAAAAAAGATCTGGGATGCTTCTTCAGGCATTTATACCCTACTGAGATGAATTAAACTTCCCCTGTGGCACTGTTACCGACGCTGCATCTTCTGCTTCCCTGACCCTGGTCCTGTTCCTCCACCTGCTTTTCAGTCCTGCATCAGACACACAGCAACAGTTGCACTCGTGGGGCTGTGGGTGCCTGGCTTCATAGGACTCATTTCACAGCAGAAATGCTGCTGAACAACAAATCCTTCCAGCAAGGTCTGCAGCCTGTTTGCAAAGCTCACTGCCATAGCTGGCCATTTCTGAGCTCAGCCTCCATTACACCATATCGAGCACAGCCAAATTGTGTTTGCAGTCCAGTTATAATGTAAAGGTGAATAAATACATCAGGCTGTTACTAAAATACATCCCAATTACATGTTTTGGCTAGTGAGTTACTATGCCCAACATGTCAATAACTATAATGTATAGTGTAATAATAGATGTTGTTTGTTTTGTTCTGTCATTAGATTCAGCAATCTTTCATTGCTCATGTCAACCGTGACTGGCATGAACACCTTTAATTATCTTAACTTATGGAATTAACTTTCAGCCAACTGGAAGGGAATTTTTCAAACCACTGGCCCGCTGAATGACCATATGCTAATTCCTTAGTCCTCCGTCAGGTCTCTAAAATGTATGCTAGCAGGCAGCAGGACTGAAATCATGCAGGTCCTGCTCACAAGCTGTGATTACAGCCTGACTTGGTAAGTGCTCTTGGAATAAACCCAATTTTTTGGTTTGTAGTACCACAGATGGTTTTGATACATTAGGTTTAGAAACGGCTGCTGTAAATAATTTTTATTCAGATAAGGGCGCAACCTGAGAATACATGATAGTAACCGTGTGAATCAAGCAGCACAACAACAGAAGAGAGTTAAACAACTCATCACAAATCGCCAATAAATGCAGATAATCCTGCTAGTACTTATGCTTTCTTTGAAAAAAGTGTTAGGTAATGCATGTCATAATCCAGAGAATCTCAGTGTGTCTCCAAGTGTCCTTCAATACATTCATGCTAAACGTTTGGCTTGTAACGCCAAATTAAACCAGGAAATCTTGGGAGCAGCATGATGCTGTCTGCATTAACATTGGCATAGATGACATGGGCACATAGTTGGAATGTGTGCTGTGGCAACTGGTACCCAGGTGGGAGTCCTGTGCAACTGTTCTACAGCAAGGCCGTGTATGAAGTGAGCCACAAATCCTGCCAGGGTGGCAATTTTGAAAAAGCTTTAGGAGGCTTTGCTAAGGTTGAGTGTGAATAGCGATGACAAAGCCATCGGAAGAACAAGTACACATGGCCATGGTCACCACTCTCTGCAGAACTAGAAAATAATCCACAAAGAGAAGACACAGACCAGTGTGGGCCCCTTTCCTCTGTGTTATTTACCACACTTAAGAATCATGAAAACTGTGGGGTTTTGGAAAAAAGAAAGGCTATTCAGTGGGTTGAGCTTTCTATATGCCCTTTTGGCTATATAAAAGTAGGAAGGCAATAGTTAAATCTCACACCTCACTTTGAAAGCTAGCTCAGAGTGGGACTTAAAGACCTGAAATGTCATTTCCTCTTTGTTATTGACCCATTTTGCCAAGGCAGTAATGCATACTGCGTGAGCTGTACTACCTTAGGCAAAGCAAAGTGAATTAAGCTATATCAGCTTTTGGCAGCTCTGAGCGTCGGTATAATTTTCCTCTAGGTCTGAGAATGTCACAAGGCAAAATGTTTGTAGAGATATAAATGCTAAAACAAACCACGCTGAGAGAATATCTAAGATCTATTACATGTCTTTTCAAAGATAGGAAAAAAACAGAAATGTAAGGAACTCATAAAAGCTATAATGGAAAAAAATTACATAGTAGAAGACTTGGTGACTTAAGGATTTGCTTCATCTTGTGTTGTTCTCTTAAATGTCCACGAGCCTGTAGGCAGGCAGACTTATGCTCTGAGAGTATCATAAGAAATAGAAGGCCAAAAAGTAAATCACTATGTTTTTATAATAGGTGAAGTTTTTGCTCCTGCACATCACTTCGTAAATCCTTTTTTGCAAGACTAATGTATTTTTGTCAGCAAATATATTCAAGAGCAAATACTTGGTGAATATTTTACACATTTTTAACAGGTTTGGCTGGTTTGGGCAGGAGTAATAATGTCAGTTTGCATGTTATTGAGCACAAAATACTCTATTTTTTTTCTTTTAATACCTGAAAACAGAAAGATGTTTTTCAATGACAGATGTGCTTTGTTGTGTTTGGAGAAGTCCACGCAGCTACGTAGACAAAAACTCTGCATATGTGCAGCAAAGCTGTTCTGTTTGCCAAGCGGCTACTCTTCCACTGCTCTAAGGGTAGAAAGCAGGATACACCAAGGCTGTGCATGAAAAATAGTGAGAATCTAAGATATCAGCAACGTAGTGATTGCATTCCTGCCTGTAGATCAAATGCATTTAAGTTTTGTCTTTTCCTTTGCAAAATAAGTGTAATCTTTTGTCCTGGAGGTACTGTACGGCAGCATGGAGTTTCACATCTAGCAAGCCCAGCAAGGCAGCCTTCAAGACCATTGATATGTTTTTTCCTGATGTCTCCTTTCTTATTCACTTCATATTCCCTCTTGCAGTTTGTCTGGTGTGGTAGAAGGTGTTGCTTAATATTCTTGTCTCTGTGAGTTGTGAGTACCTAAAATTCCTCTTCCAGAGGTCGGGATGAATCTGGGGACCCATGGCTGCATACCACAGGCAGAGCACATTCTCTGCACTATGAGGGATGTTGAGGGCTGGTTGTTAAGCTCTTCCAGCAAAAACTTCCAGAGAGTGCAAATCCACAGCGCATTCTGACACAAAAAGCAAAAAAGGTTTCATTACTGTACTTGTATGCAGAGGACAAGTGAAATACGGTCTGGTTTCTGTTAATATGTTCATGTTTAGAGGGTTGAGGTGTGCTTTCCATGTGCAAAGCCTGGAAGTCAGAGTAGCGAGCAGGATTACAGGCTTTCGGACCATACCTGCCTGAGATTTTATTTCACTAGATCCTCAACAGGTATGGGTTGGATCCTCCAGTCACACCAGTAGTCCAGTGACTAGTAACAGCTGCCAAAAGCTTGCTCATCTGTCTCCATTTTTATTTACCAAATTTGCACGTAAATGTTTTTAATGTGACCAGTCCTCAGAGTTTCCAACATTTAAGCAAAGCGTAAAGGTTCCTGGCAGAGCACATGTATTGAGTGGGTCACAACTAATCAGTTTTTAAAAGTTCCTGAATACTGATTTCTGTAGAAAATTGACAAGCAGCAAGACTGTCATATTGGATATATAGCATGGATTTTAATGTGTCTCAAGCTAATCATTCACATGATAGGCAATAATGGCCCCAAATAAACAGCTGCAAAGGGTCTTTAGCCTGCTCTTAAAACATGAGGGAAAGCCTTTTACTTGCTCTGTTTCCCTTTTTTATTTGTTTCTTCTTCCACTAATCTGAAAATATACATTTTATATGAAAATGCTGCGTTAAATGATTCCCATGAAACAACCTTGTTTACTTGTTAATTGCACCATTAATGGGGTGGAGGGTGGGTTTTTGACCATTAAAAGTAGAATCTGAGCATCTGGCTCCCAGTGGTAACTGTAATTAGATATTTTATTCCATTCTTGAAATGTCTGTCCTTTAGGCTGGCTGGTGAAGGATAGGACAGATTTAAAACTCCCTTTCTAAAAGCAGATCTTGGATCCCTTTTCCTCTCAGAAATACTACTGGAAAAGGTGGTGGAGGCTTTTTTGCCTTGATCACCGTTACATGAGGTTTGAGTTCACTCAGGACATGGGAGTTTTACACATGGTCCCCCCCTCAACTGGGAGTAAATCCATCTCCCCACTGCCAGATATTCCCTGCGAGAGGGGAGCTCACCAGGACGCTCTCCACAATTTTCCTGAATGCATTACCATGTTTGTGGGAAGGAGTGGGGAGGAACATTCACTGCACTGGAAGGTGCACACCTGGGAGTATGTCTTATGGTTAAATATTTAAGCTGCTCAGCTGGAGGGAATAAGGTACCAGTTCAAATCCTTTTGTAACCTTTCAAAGAGCTGGAAAAGGATAGTGGGGGGGAAGCTAAGTGTTGTGTTATTATTGCCTTAGTGTGCAAAAATAGGATGAGGCACAAAATTCGTCAGGTTTGCAAGGTTAATTAAAAAAAAAAAAAAAAAAAAAAAAGAAGAAGAAAAGGCTCTGAGTTTTTTTTGCAGAATTTCTGTGGAATTTCAACTAGATCAGTATCACCATCATTTCAGGTAGGATGTGATTGGAGGGCCAGTATTAACTGAGAGTCTAAAGCCGTGGAATGATCTTCCTGTTCAACCTGTGCTGAGGCGGGTTGTGTTTTGTCTTTACCTGATGCACTGTGCGGTTCTGCGCAGACCAAACCAGCATCCGTTGCAGCTTTGGAGTGGAAATAGATACCATGGTCAGCCCTTGGCCACCTCCCCCTGCAGCAACCCACTTCCACAGCCACATCACTCTCCTTTTCCTCTCCCACTCAGTCTCAGGGAGACGTGTCTACAGTGATGGGAGACTGGCCCCAAGTGTGGGATAATTAAAGTCCCATCAGCCAACCTTAATTTTCTGTGTACCATCTACAGTTCTTTTACAGACCAATTGACTGAGTAAAACCTGAGCAAGATAATTTGATAGTATTAATAACGCTGCAGCAATCTAATTAGGGCCTAAATGAGTTAGGTACTGAGTTTCACTCAGAATTTTGTATTTCTTTCATCTTGCTTCCGCGGCCTGAATGTCATTATGCCATGCACGCCAGACATGATGAGAAAATTATTGTACCATTGATGCTGATTCTTCAAAAAGGGAAAACCAGGACCAAATAATTTGACTAGAAAATACTGGTCTTTGAATCAGCTTGGGAATTAGGAGGATAAATAAACTAAAGCATTTTGAGTTGGCAGGCACTTCAAGATAAATGCTATCCAAATTACACACATGCCGTTTGGTACATCTCTAGTTATTACCCTTTCCGTTTTGAAGGACATATATTGGATTTGGTAGAAGTATTCCTTTTTCCCAATCCTAAACAACAGGGAAAAAAAAAACCAAACCCCACCAAACATTATTAGCTCATAATCAGAGATAAACAAGCATAAGGGGCTAATCCTTTTCTCAAAATTTGGGTTAAGGTCAGCTCATGGCTGTGCCATGAGAAATAGCTTGGAAAAGGATGTTTTACTGAGTTCAGCCACCAGGACTTTATTCATAGCCAGAAGTGTGACAGTCCCTGAGTGTCCCTTTGCAGAAGTTTAAATGAGTCTCAGCATTTTGTGGTGTTTCACTGTTTTCTATCATTATTGAGGTTTCTGGAAGCTTGGCTCACAGAGGGGACAGCAAGCTGGTGTGTAAGCCTACGGGACATTCCTCCTGGTGTCTTTTGGATATGCAGATGCTGAGTGCTGGGCAGATGCTGCATCTAGCCCTAAGGGCCATTCTTGGGATGAAATGTCACATGAGAGGGGAATGGCAGGAGTTTCCTCAACCTTGAGAATACAGGGGTTTAGGTTCTCCTGAGTGAAGCACATAAATATTTTGCTTTCTGCACAGCATGGCTAAATGTGTTCTGGTTTTGTTTGGGGATTCTCGTTTGGCCTATTAGTTAAATGATACATTTAAACTAATATAAATATCAAATGAAGGAGGGTGATCGTCTCCTAGAATATTTAGATCTGTAGCTGGAATCAAAGAAGGAGTTTCTGACTTAGCAGGTTTGTTTGTAAAGACGAACTGAGACGGTATGTGTAAAAGTGTTTGTTCATAGCTCTTATTTTGAGCACTGTGTGTCCTTTGTGCCTCACGGCTGCTGAGGCAAAGTGCTTATCACCTTGCTTGTATCATCAGCTTTCAAGCACTGCTGTGCATGAAGGCTATTGTGTTGCTTATTGGTAAAAGATGTCTGATGCTTTCAGTTCTGTCAGTCACTGCCAATCTTAAATCATTGATCTTTCTTCTCCACGGATACCTGAGAAGAATATTTATTGAAATATTTGCAAAAGTAAAAAGTAGCTATTTCTGAGATTCAATCTAGGAAAAATCAGTTTCTCTGAGTAATGCAAAAGAGCTTGTCTGAATCGAGGATGGCCGCAAACCTTCATGGCAAGGAGCTGCCTTTTGTTATGGCCATTAATTCCATCTTTATCAGGCCAAGCCAGAGGACTTTGAAGAACCACATTTGCCCTGTACTGAGCAGAGAGTTTCTTTGGTGATTCTCACAGAGCATCCTGGTGAGCAGGGTTCTGGCTAAGGGGGCTGCCAGAAGTGCAGGTATTGAGCCAGGAAACTGATGGTGCTTCCTGAGAGTGGGGTAAGGCACCTAATAAATGGATTTGCAGGACTTCTGACACTGGTAGACTTCAATACTGGCAGGTTAGTCATCTGTGGTCTCTGCAGTATGAGCCAGTAGCTGGAGTAAAAAGAGGTTATTATTTTTCATAATCTCAGCACCACATCAGTTAGAGCTTCTCCCCCCCCCCCCAAAAAAAAAAAAAAAGTGTTAAGTGTTAGCCATTTTTAGGGTAAATTCTCTCTCATAGCTGTGCCTCTTAAGTAACCTGCTGGTGATTTCAAGGTGATTTATAGTACAATTAAACACCAGTCCATCATTCCTCACTGAAAGAAAGCTCTGGTTGAAATCAGTGGGACTGTCACTTGATTAAGGCATTCCAGGCTGGTTCCACAGTGAGCTGGCATTTTCCCTGTATGAAGCTGAAACCTGATGTGTAAATTATTTAATTCCACGAAAGTGTTTCCTTTCCTCCCCCGACAATGGATGTCTTTAGAGCACCCTTCATAAAAACCAAAAAATCAGATAATTTATCAGATAATTTATGCTCCACAGGTTTTGCCCTGTGCTCGTTGTAGCAGGAGTTGAAGGAAAGCGCTTGGAGACCAAACTTTCCCCTAAAAATATCTGTTGTTTGTTGAGGGTAAATAAATGTCTGCAGCAGAATGAACAGCGATAGACAGTGAAGACTGGTCTTATTAATTTTCACATGGATAGATGATACTCTGAAATGAAGCCCAGCATGTAAGAATGGCAGTGTTGCTCCCCATGTGGGAGATGTTATTTTCTGCATGTGAAATATTAAAAGCACCACGAGCTTAGTCTGTTTTGTGAAATATGGAAAAGGACTATTAGCGTGGATTCTCTTTTGACCAGTTTGACAGTGAGATGTGCTGAGAAACAAATGAGGGGGCACAACACAAAGGGCAGCATCAGAACGCCCCCAAACACCCTGCCATTCGCTCCTGTGCTTGGGGCTGATTACAGCTGCTCTCATTCTAAGCCACTTACTTAAGGATGAAAAATTGTCTCAGATTACCTCTGCTTTCAGAAGATAGATTTGCTCCAACCTACCAATTTAAATAGATAAGAATTGTGTATTATAAATGCATGTTTGGAAGAACATGCTCTTTTTGTAATTAAATAAAATTACACAGGGGATGCAGGATGAATACTGAAGACGTGTGGTCCGTGCCCTTCCATTAGTGAGAAGACAACATGAAGCTGTAGTCAGATATAGAAGCATTAAAATAATTAATTTTCAATGTTATTGTGTGTCAACAGAAATGTATGATAATAAGCATTTTTGCAAAAATTGTAGATCAAGCATTTTTCTCTAGGGTTTGTGCTAAAAATGTCCTTGCTTTAATGTAGAACAAATAGCCTTTGGATCTTGTTAAAGATGTCATTATAAGTGCTCAGTGTAAGTTGCTTCTGGCATCCTTAAAGCAGGTAAGATTGGTAGAAAATGATGACAAATACTAAATGAAAGAGAAAGCAAGATTAGGAAAAGGGAAAATGAGGTTTATATGAGGGTTAAGAACTGCTTATTATGAGATCACCAGAAAGGAGTTACAGGGTAGGGAAAAAAGTGATGTTTTTAGTTGAAGTTTAAATCATAATTGATGTAATGTGTTAAGTAAAATATGACACAGATGCTATGGATATTTATACCTGTACCTGAATACCCGCTGTCCTTTAGGGGGCAAAAAACAGGGCAGGGGGGCTTTTTACCCGTGATAGGTAACAGACAGCTGAACATTTGGTATGAGAAGAGCGAAGTGGGAGAAGGCCTCTCCCAATTCACCTACAGGGCTTAAAGGTGCTAATATAAAATCAGTTTTCTTACTAGGAAAAAGTGCAGACAGGTGACTGACCTCTGGTATTGCAGGGTAAGCCTCTGCCCTTATGCAGTGAAACACAGTTATGCCAGCCCAGAGAGCAGTAGGGACAGATGCAGCTCCAGGGCAGGTCTGAGGTATCTCCCAGCCCTGCACAGGATGCCAGGCTTCCCCCCCATGGAGCAGCCCCCTCCTCCTCATAGGGGAGGAAATGGGGCAGCCATTCCAGCACCTTCCAAAAGCTTTAAGGAAAGTTATTTTCAGCACGTGTTCATACAGCAGCTTACACTGTGGGATCCCTGCCCATGCCAGGGCTTCCCAGGAGCTGTCATAGCATTAATGAGAGAGAGAAATTGGAGCTGGGTGAGGCTGATCCTGAGGTCATTTTGCTCATTAATGGGTGTCTGAACCAGCAGGTGTGAAGATGTGGGTCCGGCATTATGGGAATGTTGTCATGATTTCTTGATGTTTCTGTTTTGTGCTGACAATGAAAAATTGCAAGATTTTGGCTGGAAGACTTTGAGAGGTGATGAGTTTCCATCCCCTTTAATTAGAAATATGTGATTTGCTTGTCCCGTGGTTTATGCACAGGACACTGTCTGTTCCCGCAGCAGTTGCTGCACCACTACAGCAGAAACACGGAGGGCAGCAGTAGGAGAAACCAGAACAAAAAGTACATAAGGACATTTGACTTCTGTTTATAAAGAAGAAATATTGGAGGGATTTAAGATAATTAATGCAGCAGAGCAGGAAAACTTAGGAGATTTTGCTTTTCTTCTAAAGTAGCTTTCTTTGAAGTGTCCCAAGGTACCTAAAAACACTCACTTGCTCACACAAACCACATCGTCCCTGGCGACAGGAGGAAGCAGCGCCAGGCTGCTCTATCTCGCTGATGAAGTGTTTCTGTGGAACGGCACTAAAAGTAGGGAGAAAAAACAGCTGTCACGAGGCAGGGGTGAGCTGCAGAGCTTCAGGACCACGTTCTGGGTGCTCTGTGGGGAGCAGGGGTTCCCAGGCTCTGCTGGGGCCATAGCACCCCCCATCCCAGCAGAGATGCTTTGAGAGCAGCTGGAGGTCAGGATCAGACACTGCTGTCTCTGGGGTTTGGGGGCCGCTGGTTAACGTGCCCTAGTTCTGCCCTGCACAGATTTTAAAAGCTGCTTTGAAGTAGCTGGATTTTGACTTTGATTTTAAAGCCACAAAACGTAAAGAAAATGAAGAGGCAGGAGTGAGCTCAGTTTTAACTTCATTCCAGGGGGTTGAGGTGGAAGTGGGCTCAAACCTGTGCTGCAAGCACCCAGGTGAAGAGGATGACTCCTGAGCCAGGGGCATAAGGGCAAGCAGAGCCAGGTCCTGTGGAGTAGCTGGGGTTGGACCACAGCTTTGGCTCTCATGGGAAGGGGAAGGAGCGCAGTTGTTACCCAGAGAAGAGCTACCACTGTGAAAATCATCGTTCTGTTTAAATAGAATTTTTGTAGTTTCTGGGGATTTTTTTGCGTATCCTGAAACTGCACAATACCTGCACTGCTCAGAATGCAGTGATTTGTTTGTGGCAAGCAGAAACTGTTGGGATTTTTTGCCTCCCTCACGCTGTAGGCTCTGCTCTTGTCTTAAGGCTGTTCTGTCAATTCCATGCAGGCAGTGAAATTGAAGTTACAGTATGAGGTGAAATATCTTTACATTGCCTGGTCAAGCCAGTGTAGTAGCTTTCCATCCTTACCTGTAGTTTGGCTTATCGTTGCTGTTATCAGTTGGAGGGATTTTGGTTGATATTTTGCAGAAGGCTCTGTTAACTATGTGTTATTGACATATTCTTAGCTTAAAGCCATTAGCATGTTAAAGCCCTGGATTTAGAAACTAATTACAAAACATTAATAGCTTAGCCCTAAGAGCTAAGTCATGCAAATACTGCTATCTGTAAAGTTGAACATACAAAAACTGTTTGAACTGCTGACTTAGTAACTAGAATCTAAAAGCAATCTGTAAGGTGGAAATAAATCTGAGCACAATCCTCCACAATTGTTTTCTAATGTGTCCATGAAATTAATGGCACAGTTATGAAAGTCGTATCAGGGAACTTGGCCATTTTTTTTCCCCAAGTAGGTTAATTATCAGTAATGTAATTATTTTTGTACTGATTTTTATTTTAATCAAACATTGCACAGAACAATTTAGTTCCGAACAAATAGCTCATTATAGAAATGTTTGTGGTGGTGAGAAATAAAGCGGCAATGTTTAAATTATATACACATGTTGAGTTACTTTATTCATTAAAATGAACAATTATGATGGGCCTTATGAGACAGACTAAGCATTTCTTGTTAATGTTTGTTCTGTAGTGAACATAATGAGGGTTTATATTGGAAACAGATCCCATCCTTCTAGCTCAAGGTGTTTATGAACTGGGCCATGCGTAGGAGTTGGGACAGCTTGAGGAAAATATGAATTAGAGTTAATCCCTAAGTGAGACAGTTCATTGCCCTGTGGTTGTGGGGAAGGCGCTGGATCTGGGAGGGAGCTTTTTGGTTTTTTTGTTTGTTTGTTCAGTTTTGAGTTTTTCCTCTGTACTGTAGTGGTAGGGCAAAACAGAGTGCAGCAGTTAAACATAGTGGAGCCAAGTACCATGAAGCAGGGCCAACTTTGAAGTTTATCGTTAGCACAGTTACCCTCTGTGTGCTATTTCTATGTATGACTGAAATGGAAAATTATACATAAAAGCAACTTTTGTACTAATTGCAAAAGAACTGTCTCATGATTTATGAAATTGTTTCTTATTGCTTTCTAGATTATGATTGGCATTTTCATAATCACTTTTTGATTCCGGGTTAAGAGTTTATTATATTTGCTCATAGAAATGTAGGATTTATAAACATATAGCACTCTTCCTCTGTGGCTCTCAGAGATTTTTATAGGTCTTTGTTACAAACATAAATGACAGTACCTCCAGCTCACAGGTGGGCAAATGGAAGAAAAAACATATGTGAAGTGCCTTGCCCAAGTTGATCAAACTGGCCTGGGGGCAGGGTCAGCAAAAGAGCATGGACCTCCTTAGTGCTGGGTCTGCCCTGCCTCTAGTTAACCTTTTTATCCGTGTTTTTAGTAGATGTGATTTAGTTGTGAATCTTGGCAGGTAAGACTGTGCTTTGAAACAATGGGTTTGGAAATCATCATTCTCAAAACCATTTTTACTTCTGTTGCATCTCTCCCTTAAAACCAAGAAATTTAGACTTGTCATGGCAGTCTGTGGCTCCTTTTTCTGTGGTTTTTGTCTCCAAATGCTGCTCAGATGTTCATGCTGATGGTTTGCCATCAATGAGAGCTTGGGTAGGACATGGCAGTGGCCTGCACCATGGCTACCTTTCTGTGGAAGAAGCTACCCAACCACTGCTGCAGTTCCTGCCCCTGAGTGAAATGCTGTGCTATTTCAGTTTTGTCGAACGTCCTCTTACAGTAGTAGTGAAGAAAAGTTATCCTTGCTGATTATCAGAATTTTATGATCCTGATCTTGAAACTCTGAACTCAGCAAGAACTTTAAGTAAGCAGTTTCCAGGTCATAGTGACTAAAAAAGTCATTGAATTTGAGGAGGTTTAGATCTAAGCAAATTAAAGAAGTGGCTGAATATAATGATTACTTGCTGCAAGGGAAGTCTTTGCTAGATTCAGGTTCTCAAAAGCTAAGTTATTTCAAGGAAACTGCAGTAAAAGATGGAAGAAGGAGGGAGGGGAAAACAGGGACAGGAAAAAGTACATCAGGCACAATTATTTAATCCTAAAGCAGCCAAATACACAGATTAACATTTTATTAGGTTTGTTTGCATTCTGAAAGGAGTGATGAAACAATTATTCATTTCAAAGATGATTTTTTGTCAAGAATATTATTTTCTGGGTGGAGAAAGTGTCTCTAGTTTGATTCTCATATCTCAGCACCAGGCTCTTGTGCCAGATGAATTGTCAGACAGGCAGTTTTCATCATTAATTTTCTCTCCAGAAGCAGCAGAACGCTGCAAATCTTTCTGAGGGCAGTGATGCAGAATTGGCTTGGCATCATCCCAGGAGATGAGAAAAAGGACTTTCCATAATTCTGCCTGATCTTCTTTTTATCTCTTTACGCACTGTATCTGTGCAGAGTGAAGTACCTTTAGGGTGTCCCAACTACCCAGCGATGCCATGGAATGCATTTGAGAGTATGGAAATTCATCCTTTTGTAGTCATAAGGGGGGGTGGTGAAATGATAACATTAATAATTCTGTGGTTCTGTGAGATAGTAGCCTGCAGAAAATTGATGAAAATCCTTTCATCACTTGCAGACTGGATTGAAATCCACACAGTTAAGATGCCTTTCTCAATTCATTTCAATGCATGCTGTAAAAAGGGCATCAAGTAACTTCTGTATTTAATAGTTGTGATGGAAAATAGATGATCTGGACTGGATCAATGTGTCTCGCTTTCTAGCTGCGCAAGCCCAGGTAAGTTAGAGTTACCCTGTACCAGTCTATCTGTTAAGAAGGTGAGATACAAATCAGCAATGGAGTAAAAGAAGCAGCAAACTGTTGGTCAGTGGGTTTCTTAAGCAATTGTCATGAAATTTTTACCCCTGTTTTATGGGTCAGAAATCTTGGCACTGGTCCTTTTTACTCACTACCTCTTTGGTTTTCTTTCCGGCTAACATAATTTGTTGTGCTTCTGCAGCAAGTAAGTTACTCAGACACGTGCCAGCTTATACCAGCTCTCTTGAGAGGCATGCACGCAGCCTAGGAATTCAACTTCAGGTTTGTAAAGGGCTTGCTAACCTTCAGCTGGAGCAATGACAGAGTCAGGCATGGAAATGGATTTCCTGGCTTCTTCTGCATGATCTTCCAGTAAGACCAAACTACCATTTACCAGTGCAATTAAGCAAGTCTTTTTACTCTCCTTTATCGTCAGTATTCCTTCTGTTTCTGTAAGCTACATAGCTTCAGCTCAGCACAGTATGAAAGAAGAGTTCATGGATATTCTAATTTTTTTTTTTCAGAATAAGTTGTGAATATTGAAGGTTAATGAAGTTTCTCAAGCAGCGTCAGACCTCTAAAATATCTGTTATTGAGGGATTATTTTTATAACACTCACAGCAGAGACTCTTGGTGATACAGTATTTGAGCAGATGTGACTTTAGGGTTTTTTTTAATTCTATGAAATGAAGATGATACAGAGTCTGGTTTGAATTAAATTAGGAAAGTGCAACTTAATCCTTCAATTTAAGACTTGCAAACCTCACTCTTCCTGTATACATTAATAATCAAGGCAGCTGATTCAAGAAACTCTTCTTAGAATTTTTTACTTGTAGGGAAAATAGCAGAGCTTGTAAGCATTTAAGTGACCTAAAGAAATAATAGCTGAAATTTTGGTTTTAATAACACTTGCATCTATCCCAGGATATCATCAGGTTTTATATTTGGAAAAGACACACACACCAGCCACACAAACACCAGCTATTCGAGCTACTGACATTTTTGGAGGGAATTCAATGCTAAACCTCGCTTCTTCTTGGAAACTGGCTTTAGATTGGAATATTTAGAAATGTTTTGAGTTTAATTTTCTGCACAATTTGGGGCCTTTGTTGCACATACTTTGGAGTTCAGGGTTCTTGAGACTGCAGAACAAGTGAGACTTGCCATTTGTTTAATATAATAGTTTATAATTTGCATTCCCAGAGGCACGTCTGGCCTTTCAAAAGCAGAATGTGACTTTGAAGTTAAATATTATTTAATTATTGCATTTTTCATTGATGACTATTTTTATTGTCCGTCAAATTTCTTACATGGCTTGTTTTGCAGATCTTGCCACTTTCTCACTGATTCCATGCCTTATATAAGACATATTTCCACCTAGTTTGAAATATTAACCTGATCAGTTATTAACCTCCCAAGAAGGGAGGTTATTTTATTAACCTTCCAAGAAGGGGAGATGTATTATTGTGGTCTTGGTAAGAAGCCTCAAGCTCTAGATGAACGGAAAGCAGTTCTGTGAATGTAACTGCTGCCTTCCCTCAAGCCATTGCAGTTTTCTTACAGTTTTCATGAAACAAGAGGTTAGCACACTAGTGTATTATCTGATGTGTGTCATTCCATCAGAATTTGCTACTAATGAAAATGGAAAATGAAGGCACCAAATACAGTCATGCAATAGAGTCCCATGTGAAGACACTAGCATGTGCATCTCCTGCTGCTTTTCCTGGAGTCTACCACATATAAAGTTTCTACTTTTGGCTTTTCTCTGTTGTAGGTTCCCCCTTGGTCCTCCCTTTTTTCCATTCCCACCCCAGCTTCTGACAGTAATGTCTAAATAACCAGCCTCTTCCTGTTTCACATATCTTGCAGATTGATGAAATGCAGTGGGGCAAAGGTGTGCGTGAAGTCCCATCCTCAGTCTGCAGCCTGCCTTGCAAGCCGGGAGAGAGGAAGAAGATGGTGAAGGGGATGCCGTGCTGCTGGCACTGTGAGCTCTGTGATGGTTATCAGTACCAGGCCGACGAGGTGACTTGTCTGCTCTGCTCATACAGCGAGCGGCCCAACGAGAACCGAACAGGATGCCGTTCAATACCTATTGTCAAACTGGAGTGGCACTCGCCCTGGGCTGTGATACCTGTCTTCTTAGCTATGCTGGGAATTATTGCCACCATTTTTGTCATGGCAACGTTCATCAGATATAACGACACTCCCATTGTCCGCGCTTCTGGGAGGGAACTCAGCTACGTCCTGTTAACAGGGATATTTCTGTGCTACATAATCACATTTCTGATGATTGCCAAACCAAACGTTGCAGTGTGCTCCTTCCGGCGTATCTTCCTGGGCTTGGGGATGTGCATCAGCTATGCAGCCCTGTTAACTAAAACAAACCGCATCTACCGCATATTTGAACAGGGCAAAAAGTCTGTGACTGCACCTCGGCTTATCAGCCCCACATCGCAGCTGGCGATCACGTCAAGTTTGATATCTGTTCAGCTTCTAGGTGTCTTTATTTGGTTTGCAGTTGACCCACCCAACATCATCATAGATTATGATGAGCAGAAAACTATGAACCCTGATCAAGCCAGAGGAGTTCTCAAATGTGACATTACGGATCTACAAATCATTTGTTCCTTGGGTTATAGCATTCTTCTAATGGTTACGTGTACTGTGTATGCCATCAAGACTCGGGGTGTCCCAGAGAATTTTAATGAAGCTAAACCCATTGGATTCACTATGTACACTACCTGTATAGTATGGCTTGCCTTCATTCCAATATTTTTTGGCACTGCCCAGTCAGCTGAAAAGGTAGGTGAAGATGAAGAAACATACCTCTGGTACAAGAGGATTGATAACAGTTATAAACTACGTACTGATGGTCAGCTTTGCATAGATTTTAAAATGAGCTATCCAGTTAGTTTGTGACTGAGACATGATATACGCAGCACTTTTCTCCTTCTTCAGTTAGCTGGTGGGCTATTCATTTGATAAACTGGCAAATGATCAATAACAATCACATTAGCCATGAGTTTTAGTGTTGCATATGTTTCAGTTGTATCATTTCAGTAGGGTGAGAATTAGCTGTCATAGTGTCCAGAAAGAAGCATCCGTTAGCTAAATAATTTTGAATACAAGGTGTAAGCAAAAAAAGTGTCAAAAAGTACTCAAATAGACTCCTGTGCTTCTGGAGGTCAGCACTGAAGGCAATGCATAGCCTGATGAGTGAGCACTCTGCTTCACAGATGGTAGCCTCCGGGCACGTTTACACCGCAGGGTCCTGAGCTCCAGCTGCTGAGACCAGACTGACACTGCATTCCACATAAGTTATTTTCAAACTAACCCGGGTAAACTTACTGCATGGCTCATGGCAAGGGTGTAGCCAGTCCTGGAGTGAATGCCAGGTCACTTCTCTCTATAAGTGAGGTCCACTTAAGTCCATGGTGTTCCTTCACCAAAAGCCAGTCCAAAATGTTACACTTAAGTGACTTAAGAAAAAGCATCCACACATTAGGTTCTAATCCATTAATTAAATGGTTAAGAAAATGAATTATTGTAAAGTGCTGTCAGACTCAATTAACAGATTTCCACTGGCTTTGAGAGACTTCAGACGTTACAGGGGAATCTGTGGTGTGTCAGTCACCGGGCTCCAATGGACATTGATCCCATCCTGTGCTCCCAGCTGCTCCAGCACTGGCAGCTGAGGAAATGAGGTGAGCAGCTTAGAAAAATACACCCTGGCAATCAGAGATGTACATATGAAGAAATGCAAAACTTGGTCAGCTTTGGGCTTTGTCACCAACAGAAATCAGGTTTAAAGTGCTTTTTGTAAATACACCATATCAGCCCTGCAGGGACCAGCAGTTAGCTGGGGTCCTAACCCAGCATGCTGCAGTGGGTGCTGTGGTAGTTTAGGTACAAATGTGAACAGCATCTCTCTTGTCTTAAACAAAGCAATAAGGAGAAAGTCACTCTCTTCTTTTTATGTTTATTGGTGGGGGTGGTGGCCTTGGAGAAAGCACACTATAATAAACAGCAAGATGACATTGTGATTCATTTCCCTAAACATTGTTGGAAGGTCTGCTGGCAAGAAAAAACTTTTCAGTTTGCAGTATTTAAAAAGGGAGAACCTTCGTTGTGCTGTGTGTTTTGAGTGAACAGTATTCAAGAGGTGAAAAATGGATCTGCTATTATGACGTGTAGGGCTAAATCACTGTGAGTGACTGAGCATTACAACTTCAGTTACCTCCTGGGCCTCAGGCCCCTTCTCCCCGTTCCTGTTGCTGCCCAAGTGGTTCCAGCTAACGCTCAGTGACAGAGATCTCTCTGGACTTACTTCTTTCTGAATCTTGTCTGAAGATAGCTGTAATTTAAGAGTGTTTTGGCAAATACCTGCAAACCTAGTCTTTAGGGAGAAATGAAAGTCTTAGGCTGTCCTGAACTGTTGTCATGATGGTTTTTTACCCTCCCCAGGCCTCATCCCATCTACTTTCCCAGCCCAGAAGAAAATACTGCCATGTCTCCTCACCTGGGGCATACGCTGGCTGAATTTAGGCATCACTGACCTCACCTCAAATGCTCTCTGACAGATTTTGCATGGATTTAGTACTGTACAGTCAGTTATCCCCACTTACTGAGCACAAGCTTCCCTGTGCCAGAAAGAGCTTTGACTTCTTGCTCCCTCTTTTCCACCTCTGTCTTCATTTAATATTTGTTCTTTAACACGAGACTTGGGCAAGCTCACCGCTGTGGATAAAATTATTGCATGTTTTAATGAGTGAGCAAATGTCAGATCCCAGCTAGTATCTCCTTTTATGCCAGGGGTATAATTTCCAAATTTGTAGTGTTAAACTTACAGGCTATTGAAGTACAGTTGCAGGAGGACAGCAGTATCGTTCAGGAAAGCCTGTGCTTTGGCTACAAGCCTGTTCCATAGGAAGGTGCCTGCACCAGATCTTTGTTCTCTGCTATTCAGGAAGTGGTGTACAGAAATTGCAATTGTTTTGGTCTCAGTTCACCGGTGGAAGAGGGGATCACTCAGGTGGAAGCAGAGGTTGTAGAGGTTTTCATGTATCGTCTCACCTCTGCAGTGGGCTTTACAGGCAGCCACTGCATCCCTAAAGGGAATTAATTTCAACTGAAAAGGAGGTCTGCCAAGTCTTACAATTGCTTCAAACATCTCTGTTCTCCCTGTTGAGGGAGAGATAAGAAACAGCATAAGCGGCTTTAAACACAGTTGGGCCCGTTTGTAACTTTGGTCTGGAGCAGAGAGTACAGTGCAGCTTTTGTGCTCCCTGCCTGGGAATGCTTTAGGCCTGCAGGTGACCAATATGAAGTGCTTTAAATTGTTGTCTGCAAAGATTTAACCAGATGATAGAAAGACCTAAAGAATTTCAAAGGCTGCTGCCAGCGTTCAAGATCATTTCATAGCAAAAGCTATGGTTCCCATGTAGTCATAGAGCTGAATTACAATGTACTCCTTTGAAAGTGTAAGATTCTTGTACAAATGTGTATAGGACAGCAAAAGAGATGATGATTAATTCGGTTTCACACAGAGCACAGAAGAGGAAACTGGGCAACAGAAACAGCTCTTCTCTTTGCTGTGCTGCTGCTGCTGCTTGGTCTGCCCACCCACAGAAGGGGTGTGCTGGGGTTAAGGGATTCTGCTACCTGTTGACTGTCACAGCCCAAGCTCCTCCAATGCTGCTGGTACTGACTGCAATTCGTGGGACTGAAAGCTGCTGTGTTTTGACCAGCACTGCCCCATGTTGGGTAGCACATTTGACCCAGGCGCTGTGCCAGAACTGAGCTCTCCAGCAATGGCTTTGCTGGGGCTCTTTCCCGCTTCTGCTCTACACAGAGACAGAGCTGCAGTGGCTTTCCTGTTTTGCTTTCTTCTCTGTCTCTCCTTTTTGAGCAGGGGAGAGGCGATTGTGCTTTTTTGTGATTGCTAGTGATTTCCTGTCAGGTATTTTCTCTGGAAAATATTGTGCTAAGCTTAGCCACCCAGGTCATTGCTGAAATGGAAATTGCACCTGCTGAAAGTCTCATGCAACACAATCTTTTAAACTGAGAAATGGTGTTATATATAACATTGTGATTTTCATTGTATGGATTTATTTTATCAATAAATACAAGCATAATGTTGTTTGGTAGAAAGCGTATTGAAAATACCTACCTTGTTCAGTGTAGAAAATAGCAGCAATGGGAAAAAAAAGAGCTAGAAGTATGCTGCAAGTAATTCATAAAAGGCAAATAATTCAAGCAGTAACATTTGCAGCAGACTGGAGGGGAAGTAGTATGGTTTGATAAAGGCCAGATATCAGAGTTTGTGCTACAGATCGGAGATAAAACATTGAGGAGTATGGGAAAAAGTGGATTCCCAACCTTCTTACAGCTTGCATTCACTCAGCTGGTTTCTTTGTCCATTATCTAAAAATTCATAAAACATGTGGTCAGTTATAATTTATAGGGTTGGTCTGGTAATCCAGCATGTAGTTTCTTATTGGGAGTGCAATATGGTCCTTACCATGTTTCACCATTCCTTGAGTTTCATCGGCTTTAATGCAATGGTCGCGTAGCCATTGCTCCATACATGAGCACTGTTGATGTTTTCTGGAGTTTGGGGGTTCTGTTTCGGGGTGAGGTGTTTTTTTGTGTTATCCTATACCTATTAGTGTGTATTCTAAAATGCCAATATAACCTTTGAATACCAGGACACAGTACTGGGGACTGGAATCATGCCATTTCTTTGCTTAAAAAGATCCTAGCTTCAGTATGTATTTGGCAGAAAGCCACTAAATATAGAGAGGAGTCCCTGCAGAAAAGAAAGGTTCACTTACTGTTCAGCTCTGAGCAGCTCCTAACTATCAAAACCGTCAGCAGGTTTTGGGGGTTGAGGTGTTAATCCCCGTCAATGTCCAGCTCCTGCTTTGGTGTTGCTCAGCTTGTTAACCCGAACGTTTGTAGGGGGACCATAGGGATGAAACGCTACTTTTATGGTCCTGGAGTAATTGTTTTTGACAACAAAACTATTTTAAATTCTCTGTGGATGTGTGGGTATCTTATCAGAAGCAAAGTGGCCTCAAAGAGCTGTTAAACCAATTATAGGAGTCATAGCTCCACGGCAGAGTCAATACAAAGTGGCACTTGAAAAGAGCACAGATTGCTCAGTAAGGTCAGGCCAAGCACAGCTAAATCAATAAACCACATTGAGTCAAAATTTTAGAGTATGGAAGTAAAAGGATGGGAAGGTATGCAGGTGGTGTGGGAATGTGTCCTGTGGGAAGCTGTACCTCACACCCTGCCCTGCGCTATCCTGCACTGCAGATTGATTAGTCCCTGCAGCCTCTTGGCTGGTTGTTTGTTCACCTTTACTTGGATTATCTGATTTTTAACTCATTTCCAGACGCAGGGCAGTGCAGTAGGGGATTGCCAAGGCTGGTAGGGGCCAGCATTTTGGGGCCAAGTCTCCATGCTCTGTCCCTGCATGCAGCACAGTGACCTCTGCATGCTCCACCTTGCACAGTGCCTCACACAGGCTGAGGATGCTGCCGTGGGGATGCCGTGTTAGCTCCTTCCATGGGAAGGCTGTTCCGTGGCAGTGCACTGCTGTTGAGTTTCAGGAGATGTATTTGAGATTAACCTGGTTTCATGAAGTAACATGTTTTCATTTCATGGTGTTTTTTATTGTTTTCCTTTTAGACAGTGCAAAGGGCAACAGGATGGCAGAGCATGGGATGTGCTCTAACACATTTTGGAAACACCACTTCACAGGTGGCAGTAGCAGTTTGCTGGTTTGCTGTTAGTCTCTCTCGTAATGTAAATATTTTAAAAACTGACGTAAATATTTTATAAATAGTTTAGTTTAAAATATTATGTAAATATTTTAAAATTATTTCTGGAGGCAATACTTTCATGGTAAAAGCGAGCTGAAGGGAAAGAAGCATCTGTAGTTAAATCAATATGGTATATGGAGAGCCATTCAAACACTAATTTACTTTTTCTGTACATAAAAGTCTATTTATTATTAAAACAATACTTTTCAACACTTCTCATTACCATGTTTTCTAACCTGTGTTGTGTGACATAGCTGTAGTTATGATTAAGTGAATATTGAAATGTAGCTGATACAGGTGGATAGAAGTAACACCTCCCAGAGCTGTGCATGGCATCCTCAGGCCGTACCTTCAGCAGCAATACAGAGAGAAACTCACCTTCATTGTCCTCCAGTGGAGCCACCACAAAGCAGCTCTATCCATAAGGCTGGCTGTGCACAGCATGGCCCCAGGGTCCTGCTCACCAGCATTTGGTGCCAAGCGGCAAAATCAGGCAGCAGATCCCTGTGGAGCCTGGCAGCAAAGCCTAGAGAGCATTATCGTTCCCAGAGCTGCTTCATCCTTCTCCTCCTCGCTGACAGGAGAATCTCCTAGGAAAGTAGCTGAGCTAAAACACACATCCCGAATTTAAAGGAGCTTTTAGAAATAATCTCTTCTATTAAAAAAATCTGCACATGAAGGATGCAATAGGAGACAACGGAAATGTTGAATTTGGCTATATTATTGGTGGTATGCAGAGATTAACGGGCAGGAGGAATTGCTGGTGGGTTTGTGATAAATAACCTTGGTTAGTGTGGGGTTTTTTTCTTGTCTGAGTATTTTCTCTTTGAACAGTGTTTGGCTCTAATTATGAAAGACTATGAGCTCACAAGCTATTTTCCTCTCCTACAGTTATTTAGTATTACCATTAGTAATACTAAATATATATATATATACACACACATACATTGTAGCTTAAATTGAATTTCCTGAATCCCTAGAATATAATACTGAAAAATTAGGTCCCTTTAATGGCAAACCTGAGCATCAATCTGCTTTATGTAGCAGGAATGACAGAATCCCTTTGGGCACTGCCCAAAGCCTCTCACTGCTTTGCATTGCAGTACATTGCATTTGGAGCTCTCCTCAGACTGATGGCAGCACGTGTTAGCACGTGCAGGTGTGTGGTTCCCATGAGTGTGCTCTTCCCCTTTTGAAGGAGGAGTGCAATTTGGAATCTTACCAGAGCTACAACCAGGAGATTAAAAGAAATCATTGTCTCTGCAGGTTTGGAGTCCGTATCTGTACTCTTTAACTATGTTCAAATATAGTTCTGTATGGTGAATATTCCCCTAAGATATTTTCTCAAGTTATGTCATTGAACTAATATAGAGGGATGTGCCATCATTATATGTTTTATGTTTCACAGAGATTTTATTGCCTTCAGGCTGTGATTACTTTTATTTAGTAATGGCTAAGATTAAAATAATACATTCCTGAGTACATTTACAAGCTAGTAATAACTGTCAACGTACTCTTGAATATATTCTCCAAATGGGATTTTTCTTGAATTATTTTCAGGACATTTTTCAAATGACAAAAACGTATAGTCATAACTGTGAGTGATGATGGTTTCTCAGCCAGTGTGGTCCTCCTGGTTGGGAACTTTATTCATCCTGGAATGAAGAGAAATGGGGAAAAGTTGACCATACACTCATCATCTTACATCAGCTTATTTTTGCATCCAGATTGCATGAACCTTTGGTTGCAGGGGTTTGTTTTAACGTAATACAACCACTATAAAATTTGAAGTCCTTAGTCCCATCAACTCTTCCACCTTCCTTCTCTATTTTCTAATGCCCATTTTATTCAAATCAATAAATAGGGTAAATCAGGCATATTTGGCAGCAGCATTTTTACTTATTGTGTGGGTTGTTACATAAATACTGTTATTTGAAGACATATGCAAAGTGGATTCTTATTCAGATTAAATAATGTCACATTAAGATGGTAGCACTTCAGAATATATTCTATTTTCTGGTGAAACTAGGTTACCCTTCAATTCTCTGTAACACAAATACCAATTAACCAGGTAGGACACACATTTATTTTCTCCCTTGGGAAGGCTTGAGATGACAGTTGCTATAGCAACTCTACATATGTGGATTGGAGTTATGAGGATTTTAATGCAACATTTGTTGGAGTTTTATATGTTGAACGGTGGAGAAAATCAGGGTTTTTGGATCACAGGGAATGTGACTTTCAATTTTCCATGATTTGGGGCTTATTTAAAGCAGCATTCTAGTTTAAATCTTTCATTGAAAGCAGCATTCTAGTAATAGTACCTGCATGTGAACCACAAATGCTATTTTTTTTTTCATTGATGTGATTTCAGTTCACTCATTGCTTCGTTATCTTAGGGATCTGCATGTTCAGAACATGCTGAAGTTCCTAATTTTATCCAGCCTCAAGGTTGTATCCCCAAGGAAACCATGGAATACAAGGATCTATCATTAGAGTTGTCCTGAGACAAGCCTGAAGTGAAAAGCAGCTTCACTTAATTTCATTTGAGGCTCTCCAGGCTGGAGCTGTGAGGTCTGGACATCCCCCAAGGACAGACTATACAGAAACGCCCAGTTCAGTACAGTATTGGGCTATTCACAGTGAGTACATAGCGTTTCATTTGAAGTGAGGGGAAAATTGAGTGTTCTTTGAAATCTAGAAATGCAATAATCAGTAAATCTTTTGGGGTAATAACCTTTGTTACAGAAATGATCCTGGTGGCTTGTATTTTCATCAGGATATATAAGAGTACTACTGCGAAAGTATATAAAAAGCCTTGTTGAATACCTTTGAGTGTCTATAGAGTTTCAAAGTTTATTTCTGTAGGACTAATCAAAACTCTTAAACATATAATTCTCGGTAAAATTCTCAATAAGATCTATTTAATTATTTCTTGCGTTCCTTTTGTCTTCCAGATGGAAAGGGATGCTGTTACTAGTCAAAAAATAGCACAAAAAGCTTCTAACGTGTCACTGCTGCTAATGGTTTAACCCTAAAATGAAAAGTCAATATTTACATACATATCATTGAAGCAGTAAGTGCTACAGGAATTTTGAGTTCCGGAGCCACATGCTTGTTTCTCTCTCCCTGATGCTTTGGTGGGAGGTTTCTTCCCTAAACAAGCAGGCACCCGTGGACCCACTGCTTATTGAATATAGCTGGCTTAAGGAAGGCTTTTAGTAGCTGCTTTTAAAAACTCCTAAGGGAGAGTATAACTCGGAACAAATTCAGTATTACTGACTGGATTGCTTTGGAGGTTTTACTTACCACTTCAGGGAGTAGACATCCTCATCAGGAATACCCACTCCATCTCCCCACTTTAGTAAGCTGCTGCAAAAAAATCAGGGAAGCAAAGGTGGCTGGGTGGGGAGGAAATGCAGAAGTGAAGCAAAACTATAGTGGCCTTAAACTTGAGCACCTGGGATTTCTGGTTGTACCAGACCCTAACACTTTGGCATGGTGAAGAGAAATGTGGTTATTTGTCACTTCTGTTTGACATGACAGAAAATGGCTTAGGGGTCATGAACAGAGAGACAAGTTAAAGCTTAGCTAGGACAAGTTGGTAGACCATTTGATGCCAGAAAGGATGGGAGATTGATACTTCCAGTGCCCTACTCCCCCTTCTGCAGTCAGGGCTGGGGGATGATGAAATGTTGGCCACTTGGGTTGGTGATTCAGAGGCTGCTGTGACATGATATTGTACCTGCTCCCGTGGAGGACAAGCGTGACTCGTTAGCAGGAGATGGATCGGATGAAGGCTGTTCAGCTCTGAGATTCATGAGGAGATGCGCAATGAAAGCTAGATTTACTTTGGGGTGGTGGCTGTATTTTTAAGGAAACTTGAAGCTGCTTAACTTTGTGGCTATGCAGGATGTGCCTGAGGCAATATCTCTAGAAGAGACAGGCTGCTTTATAATTTCATTGCCTTATCTCAAGCTTTAAATGTACCTTCCTGCTTGCCATGGGAGAGTTGTGCATGGAAAGTGAGGAGCGTGGGTTTGTGTTTCTGCATGGCTGCCTAGGCCTGACAAGTCAGCCTGTCTCCTGTGCTGCAAAAGGGGCTGGTTCTCTATGCAGATACTGCGTGGGCTTGGGTTCTGCCTGGGTTGTGGGGCAGACTGGGGACACTAATTCCTCGGCTGTGCAAAATCCTGCATGCTTTCCTGCAGCTTTGCATTGCACTGGGTGCAATCCTTCTGCTATGACCTCTGCAGAGGTGCCATGCATGAGACTTGCTGCTGTCCCAGGGCACTCCTGTCGGTCAGAAGTGGGAGCACAGAGTTGCCGTGCTGCAGAGCTCAGCCTGGGAAACAAGCCCTCTTTCTGCTTAGACTACACAAGCAACACCATGATGCGTTGCACAAGCAAAGCTGCTGGGGTCTTTGCAGAAAGCAACAGAGAAAAAAGGAGCAATCATGTAAGAAATGGAACCTGGCTCTGGGTCATCCAATTGCAACCTCCTTTACACTGATGAAGCTGCATTTCTATACCCTGGATTTGACACTCAGTATCTCAAAAGCACTTCTGAGTCACTTTTGTAAAGTGTTAAGTATTTCCTAAAGTTCTGCTACTCTGAAGTGAGACTAAAATGGGTGCATTAATGTGTGCTGCCATGAAATTTCTTGTAATTGCATTTCTACACTGGATAGAAAACAATGAGTGGTGGGAAAATATCTCTGTATACTTAAATGTGGTTTAGAAGCTTTGATTTTCACTTATTTCTGGGAATCTATGATTCTGGATTTTTATCCACCACTAAACTGTATACATGTTCTGCAGGCAAAGATTGGAGTGTTTCAGAAATGAATAGAATAATAACAATAGTAACAGTTCCTTGAGTACAGAAGAAACCTAAAGCATTTTACAGATGGATTTTAAAACTACATGTTAGAAGCATTGCATCAGCTGGTACGTAGCAATTTTAGCAGAGCTCAGGAATACAGTTTTAGGCGGGAAGGTGTGTTTAATTCTGTATATGCTCCCAGGCTATGTTCATTGCCAGGCTGTGTGGAGGGCCCCTCCAGAATTGTGGTAACCATGTTAATAATGGCATCATCAAGTGGCTAAGATTGGGCAGTGCAAACTGGGCAGGAAAGTACCACCCAGGATTCGGCCAGCGTATGGGATCTGACACCTGTACTCCAAAGAGGCATCTTTAGTGACTGGAAGAATACAGGCATTTTGGTGCTGCATCATATTCCCAAGCCAGGACTCTTCTGGAAAAGGGATTTCCACCTGCACTTGATCCTGTCTGGGAGATGTCCCGTCTGATCATCTGATTGTGTTCAGAACCCGCTAAGTTCAGCCAAGCTGGTAAAAGGCTGTAGCACTGCTAAAAATGCAGATCTGTGTTGCCTGTATTGTCAAGGCAGGTACTTAAAGATAGGTAACAGCAAAAGTGCATACTCTGGGTGAAATAAGAGATGATTAGAGTAATTAGATCCTCCTCAGAAGACCATAAATTAATGGTGATTATGATTCTTGAAACAACAGAACCATAAGGTGCATCTAACATTGATCTGTTTTATCACATTTCCTGCATTGTAATGCTCCTTTAATGTTAAGATGTACTTTTGTAGTAAAATCTAATTGAAAACACTGAGCAGGCAGAGCCCAAGGCCACAATCATGTTCCACATAATTACCTAAGGAGGAGGGTGTGCATTTCCGATGAAGGGATGCCACCAACCGTTAGTCAGGTATAAGTGGTGCAGTCGTTGTGTTCACGCTTATATGGTAATAGCCTTACAGGAATGTATAGGTGAAAGCTAAAAGATAATTAACAATCAATTTATTTTGTGAAATTTTCAATTATTGAAGCAGGTATCTCCATAATGGAGTAATAATGCTACATTTAAATTTGTATGTGGCTGTCTCATAACAGAGATGTATTCATTTAAGCAGAAATTACTTTGTTAGCAACCCCGCGGTAGTTCTGCAGTTACCGAGGGACTCTTTGAAGCCTGCGAGCATGCTGCTTTGATGTCTGATCTGGAAAGTGAAGGATCTCTTTGCTGTGATAATTCTAGCCTTTTCCTTTCCCTTCTGCGTTGAGCAGAGAGAAAGAATCTGATTTGGATGTAAAAATAAATGAAACGTCCATGAATTATAGAGGGGAAAATGCCCCTACCCAGATCCAGAGAGGGTCACCCCTGTCCCCTGTGCCACAGTGAGCAGGATACAATGCAACAGGGCAGCCAGATTCCCTGCTGTGGTCTGTGGCCTTCCTCTCTGAACCACTTCAGCAGACCAAAAGTGTGTAACTGAAAATACTCTTCCCTTGAAGAAGAACTGCAGGTCTCTGAGAATGCCTCATGGCAGGGCATGCAGCTCCGGGCACCACCTTGGGGGAAGGAGGAGGATGTTCTGGGCTAAAACCGTGAATGAATAATTTTTCACTGGCATTCAGGGAAAAATGGTCTTCCGTGTTACTGCTATAACATAGAGCAGGCAAACTGCTGCACCAAGTAGGCAAAGTGGGGAGCCGTTCAGCTCCTCCTCAGCCTTCTGCATTTCAGTTGTGCCCAGTTAACCGGGATCCACAAGGTATGAACGATCTCAGATTGCCTGGGACAGCAGAACATTGGGGATGGTTTTTGTGCCTTTTCACACCGCCTATTCTGAGTCCTAGAAGTGGCAGAGGCATTTGGCCCTAACTCTCTGGGCACAAATTCCCTGCTCAGTTTTGTTGGTGCACACAAGCACAGAACTTCAAAAAGGTGCCAAAGGAAGGTGTGGAAGAAGAGTATCTTTATCCTCTGTGATTTCTAGTGCAGACTTAACTGCCTCTGGCTAAAAAGCAATGTAATTCTTAAAGGGAAAAACGTGTGGGTGTTTAATGCATAGTGTTGACATGTACTTTTTTGGTTCCTTATGGTTTTGGGTTTTTTTTTTTGGAAAATGTAGAACTGCCAGGAGAATTTTACATCTGAAAAGCAATCTCTGCATAGGCCCCTGTCAGCATTACCTAACAGTTTTTATCTGCAGCATAAGCTGACAACACCTCAACATGAAATAATTGCAGTTCCATTGAGTCCAGAAGAGTAATTACTTTGTTGATGAAACTTTTCTTTTTGCTTGCATTTTGAAATCTGCAATGTCAAACTCTCTTGAACTGACAACATAATTTCTCCAGCAGAGCTGTTGCATCGACCATGCAACTGCTGTTGTGTGTTAGTGGGGGATTTTTTCAAGCTTGCTCTATCTCTATGGCAGCAACAGTAAAATCTCAGTCTTGCAAAATCCTATTTCGTGAATAGCACTTCTGAATAGTGTGAATAGTCACACGTGCCTCAGGATAGCTACATATATGAACAAGGGGTAACTGTATAATTATAAAATAGCTCTTCAAAGTTAGTTAGCAAGGAAGTAATCATAAAATTATCTCATTTGCTCAGAATAAGGAAGGGTAAATTTATTTGAATGTCTTCGCAGATAGTTTCAGTTCATGATAATGTATTTTAATGGTTATTTTGAATTTCCTGAGTATGTGAGGCTTGAGATAAGTACATTACAAAGATGATGTGGTTTCCCAGAGGAATTGATATATTCCTGTAACCTTGATCCTCTTCTAGCATGCTTTTTTTTGGAGAGTCCTGTTTTGGGGATTCAGGTGGGATGCTTTGGGGCTGTATTGAAAGGTCATTCCGTGTGTTCACCTCTATAAGAGTTTTACATGGGAGGTGATCAGAGGATACTGTGCTCTGCTGGGTCGGGGCAATGTATAGCACAGTTTGATTTCTGCTGCAGAAAACCTTAGTTCCCATTAATGCTCCTTTGTTTAAGCAAGAGTTAATCATCTTTTCAGAAAAATCCTGTAGATCATGGCTAACATTGTAAGCCAAGTGCTAAGAACTGAAGTAGTATTTTGTGAGAGCAGATCACAACCAGTTTCTGAACCCCATGGGTATTGTAGAAACATAATAATGTTATTTTGAGTAAGAAATAATGGCTGCTGATTCTAAGCTCATCCAGGAACAAAAAGAAATCCATGAAGGGCTTATTCAATACAATGTGAGTTATGCAGATGTTTCTCAATTTTCTTGCTGAACTTGTATGCTGGAGTCAGGGTTTCATTTGATCAAGCATTTCAGCAGAAAGAATGGGTCCTTAAGCACTTTTGTCATTGTGTATGAATGGCTTATGAAAGCAGTCTGTGGAAGGGCATGAAATCAAGTACCCTTGTCAGTCCGACACAGAAGGAGCATCCTTTATTACCCAAACTTAGGTCACACACTCAGAGCTAAATTTTTCTTCTGTTTTGTTTAGAATAAACAGAAACAAAATGAAAAGAGAAAACAAACCTGCTCAGAGAGTCAGTAAAGTGAAGTTTTGCCATTGATTTGGTCAAAGTGAGCTTGTTGCAGGATGAGCGTCACTGAGCGGTGACTTCCTAAATGTAGTATACTTATATCACCTTGCACCAAACCAAGGAAGGAAGAGAAAATGTGCAATTTTGAAGCTAAACTCCGTGGTTTACCTGAGAGAGTAAGGCTGAGATGAGTGTTCTGCAAGACGAAAAAAAATCCAAAGTTTCAGGGCCTGGTGAAGAAATCTCCCAGTTGCAAAGCAAAACCTCCATAGAATCACAGAATAGTTAGGGTTGGAAAGGACCTTAAGATCATCTAGTTCCAACTCCCCTGCAACAGGCAGGGACACCTCACCGTAATCCATGTCACCCAAGGCTCTGTCCAACCTGTCCTTGGTCATGGAGATGGGTGCAGTTTGCTCTGAATAAGATCCCTAACATGAAATGTCAGGTCCTCTGTGTGTACCAGTGAGCTAAATATAGCTGGATTTGCAGAGGAAGGAAACAGCTATTCTTGAAAGGGCATTTTCAGTCTAGCAAGGCGAATTCAATGCAAAGCAAGAAATAGGTTTCACTATACATAAGAGATGAACACAAAAATATTGACCTGAAGCATTTACTTGTTGTTTTAAATGGTTTAAGCAGGCATGTAATAACAAAAGTATCACAGTCAAAGGAATTGCCTTGTAGTTTGTCTTTGAGGCATCAAGTTTAGCAGAAGGTTAAAAAGAAACAACAAATTCTCATAGACTACAGCAAAGATGTTGTGTCCCAAGCGTACCCCATCAAAAGTGTGCATTTACTTCTGCATTTTGAAATAATGGCTTTTTAAAAATCTGTGTTCATATTCAGCAAAAACAATTCAGCCAAAAAGAAGCCAGCAAGCATCCTTCCTTACTATGCAGCGGAGCTGAAGGGCTCTGGCAGACCCAGTTGTGCTGTGCCAGTTCAGAACATGTGTGCCATTCTGTAGGATGTTAGTGCTGGGGAAGCACCACAGTCACCAGCAGGTCACAGCCACCAGCAGGTCATGGCCCATGGCCAGCTCACCCTGCAGCGGCTGATCCGCATCAACACCATTTAACCTAGTTGCAGAGGGTCCGAGGAGGCCCCCATTCAACAGTGAGCACAACTGGAGTCCTCTCCAGTACCTGGTACAGAAATGTCACCAGTTCCCACTCTGCCCTTACTTCCAGACAGCTTTAGATATCAGTCATGTTTTTTATACAGCACAAAGCAGCTGAGAACTACTGTCAGAGGATCAATACCTTATGACAAATGAAAAGCCTCTGAAAGAGAAAGAGGTTAGTCTGCAACTGCCAAAACAAAGATGCATAAAAGCATATACAAGAAGAGCTGCTCTGATGCATGGGCAAGGATACGAATTGGAAGAGAAAGGGGAGCCTAAGGGAAGAGATCAGAGCCAGATGATGGTTTTATTGGTTTTCCCTTCTGTTGAGGAAGGGGTCTCAAGGGAGAAGGGATCTGCTTGAAATGGCGGGGCAAAGCTGCAGGAGGTGGGAAGTGCAGTAGCACAGTAGAACTGGAGCTGCTCTGAAGCCTGGATCTGTCACACCATAGCGGAGGGTTTGTGGCTGTAGGAGCCAGAGCCACCCTGCAGGGTCTTACCAGGTGAGTGTGGTGCACTGCCCAGATACAGGAAAGAAAAGTAAGACGACTTTTTCCTTCTGCAGTTTGGCGGTTTCACATTGGTTCCGTCTTAAACGTTGTCTTCGCTATCACTAATATGCCTGCCTCTGTGTTCTTTCAGCAGCAGAAACTGAGGATCCACATGTTTTCTTTCCCAGACCGACTAGTGTGGGTGGGAAAGAGGCAGGCAGCAAGTGGAAACGTACCCACCAAGCTCTGGTGGTGCCAAAGAGCATTTCACAAGACAAGCTGCCTTACCTGACATAGGTTTCCAGCCAACTCTCTGTTCATGGGGTCAGCTGCAGGGGAGCCTTGTTGAGCCTCTTTAGTTGTCAAGGCTTTTGGGAGGGTTTACTTTTCAGCTAATGATGTCAGGTGCTTCACCAAGTGATTGTTCAATCTGTCTTGGCATTTGGCCTTTAGTTGTCTGAGGTATCTGTGATGAGGTGAAACTGTATTTACAAAGGACAGATAACCCAGCAATAACCTCTTATCTTACACTGCTAATTGCACATTAAACACCATCCCTTCAGCCATTAACTGCCTCTACTAGAAAAGGGAAACCCTGCCTTGCCCCTGAGTTGTATAGTTTCACCTATTGATGGTCATGTGTTTCTAATAACTAAAACATACTGTATATATTGGGAGTTGAATATCACAAGATCTTTGTTGGACTTACTGTTAGATTTATTTAAAAGAATGCAGAGGGAGTAGGAGGACAAAATATGTGATGAACAATATGCTATCATCTTCCGCTTTCTCCCCATGATTTACATTTTCAACATCAGAGCAGCCTGTAATGTTTAATGGAGATAATTAAATATAATTTGAAGACAAGATAGCTCTTTTTAGTAGTGGAACAGATCCTGCTAACAGCTTAACTAGCAACAATAATTCACTGGTAAGTTGAAGAGTAAAATGCATTTAAAAGCTTAACACTAGATTGTGTTAGGTGATGCTAACAGAAAGGAATGAAAATCAATTAGTTTAGCCAAGGTGCTTACAGTTGGAAAGAAAGTCTTGTGAGAACTGGTATTAGTTAGCAGTTAAGATTTATTCTGGTACCTTAATTGGAGGCCCAAGGAAGTATAAGCACAAAAATCAAGTGATTTGAGTCTCCAGAACTTCAAAATCAATGTAGTTTTAGCACATTTTATTGTGTGGAAGATGAAATCTATTAATGACTGAAGATAAGGAAAAAAAAAAGGTCAGGGCCTCCAAATATCCCTATTAATAATTGCTCCATGTGCTGAGCACTGCCGGCTGCCTCTCAAGCATTGAGCAGAGGCCAGCGCCAGCACCACATTCTGTCTAACTTGGACCCGAGCAAGGACCTGAGCAAGGACCTGCTTGGGAAAAAATAAACGCATCTTCTGGATGCATGCCCAGGCAGTGTCTGTGGAGCATGGGGAGTTGTTCAGTGCTCAGCACTGTGTCACTGGCTCAAGAAGGTAATGTATAAGACAACCTTTATTAAAGAAAACTTCCCCCATGGCATCAGGACTGGCTTGATTTGATTGCAAACAACACACACCGAAATTCTTCCTTTGGATGCTTTTTCTCCCCTGAGGCCCAGTGATTGCATGTGCTGACAGAAGGAATAGTTTTTCACAAATTCAGCTTTGTATTTACAAGCTTCCTTGTGGCTTCCTCATGCAGAGATAAGGGAACTACTCGGTACTCAACATTTATTTCTTAGTGCATAATCAGGGATAGAAGACAGTAAATAAATCTCAGTTAAAAGCAGGTATGTTGTGCAGCTATGAAGACAGCAATAAACAATTTGGGATTTTTTTACCTGTCAAAAATATATTTAATAAGGTATAGGTGCAGAATTGGGTCTGTGCCCTAGAATAGGCATATTCATCTATGCCTAGTCTATGTAGTCATCTATTCTAACTTGTGTCGGGTCATGGATTAGTTAAATGCTAGTGTGAGCACATTTGGCTTAAAACTTGATTTTTCTCATCCTGTAATATTCCATATTGCTTTCTGTATAAGTACCCCAAATGAAGCTGCTGATAAGAAGCTCTAAATAATTCATAGTGATTTGTAACGTTATCTCTGAGGAATGACGTGTAGGAGTTAATTTCAGAGTTAACGGGTAACATAGAACTGTGAGCTGTAGTAGGGTGATACAGGATAGACTGTATTGGAAAATGGTTTGTGTATTGCAGCATCAAACTTTAGATGGAGATTCAGTTTGTTCTGACAATAAAATAAGCACAATGTTTGCTAATTAAGAGAGGAAGTTCTTTCCCGATGCTCTGGATTAGTGTTGATATGCATGGATACCTCCTGACTGCAATTTGGCAGGTCCTAAAATGATCGACTTTTTGTAATTAAATCTCATTTAAATGAGCACCTAAATCATCTTGTATTCTGGGATTACCCATTCCCAATTTAGCATAACAATAAACGCCCATCTGCATGCCACAGAAACTCAAGGATTGCATAAACCACAAAGCAAGCTCGCTCCAGGTTATGAATTATGATAGATTGAGCAGTTGCCGTGGCAACAGTTTGTTCTAATTGTGATACATTAGTAGCAACAAGAATTGGATGGCTTAAGTCGTTTAGTTAATTAAATGCAAACTTGGACAGCTCTGAAGAAATAATAGAGAAAATTAACGCCTACTAGTGCACACCTATAAAACATCAACAATCTGTATGAAAAAAACATCACAAAGCGTTTCTGTATTCTTGACGCGTTGCCCCAACCTTGCTTGTTTTCCTGTGGGATGCAGCATGCTTTCCTTGGAAGGTGCAATGAGAGGGGCCAGGGAAACCCAGTGTCTGGGTCAGGGAAGTGCGCTGGGTGAGGGCACAAGGGGTTGTGATGGAAAGGGCTAGCATAAACCTTCCTCTATTCATACAAGTACATTTGAGCTTCAGAGAAAGTCCAGTCTTGTTTTCAGAAAGGAAGATGCTGGGATTTGCTGGTGGAATTCGAGGGTTGTAGCTGGGGATCAGCCATTTGGGTTCATTGTTCTTGCAGACACAATTGGCTTGAGCTGCTGTCAGTAACCGTGCATGGACAAAACCTCAGTGGTGCTTTGTCTGCTACCCCCAACCCAGGTGTGAAATCCTTTCTTTGATTGGCTTTTTTGGTTGCATTTTGGTGGTGGTGGTTTTGGGGGGGTGTTGGTTTGGTTGGGGGGGGGAAAGGTGTTGAGGTTGTGGGGGGGCTGTTTTTTTGAGGATAAGATGGTTTCAATGCACTGCTGCCCCTGTTAAAACAGTACACTTTGACCATTCTACAGTTCTGGAGGGATACAGTACTTTGAGAACCAATATATTGTAACAGAATGAAGGCAAAAATATTTTGTTCTCCCTGTGTAATTGTCTACCTGAGTAACTCTGCTGGGTTACATGGCACGATGGGTGCTCATGTCCTCAGGAACTGCAGGAACTTTTCTTCTTGTGGACCGTGGAAACAGATTATGTGAAGAAGCCTGTTTGGTTTTGGCTGCTCCCTGAGTACTGCACAGGGAACAGCACAGGTCATGGTTTTCAGGCTGCTCACTGGAGCTGCTTTGTACTGTCGTGTTGTTCTCCGCCTGTAGATGCTTTTGAGAAATTAGTCTCCATCAAAGTAGTGATGTATCCCCAGGAAACTCACAGAAAAAGAACATTTAAAAATTGTTATTCCTTTTCTTTTTTTAATTTTTAACTTCTTTTTTCTTATACGGAATTAGTTTTTCTTTATTTTCCAAGGGTTTACATTCCTAATGATGGCTAGTTGGGAGAAAAGGTTTGCTGCCTTAACCTTATATGAACCCAACTGTTCTTTTAAACAGCTTTAGCACACTCTGTTCTCCTTTACACTTTAGAAAATAAAATAATTTTCATGCTAATAAATAAATCAGAACCCAGTTGAAGTAACTGATTGGCCAGAATTGCAGACTGATCTTTGTACCTGGTGCAGCCTTTAGATCCAAAACACATTCAATCTGCATGGTCACATACATGCTCCATGCAGCCCTGTGGTAGAGCAGTTAAATAGAAGGGGCACTTCCAGCCATAACAAGTTTGTTTCTAAGCAGCAAAAGTGGTATGTAAATGCTGTTTTAAATAATAATTACATTATAATTTCAAAAGCCATTGAGAAGCTGGCTTGCTTTATATATATATTTGCCAGTGCTTTTTAATAACTAGTGTTCTGTTCTAAAGGTCTTTAAAGAGAAGTAAGATGTATACAGTTAGCCTTTTTCTTCCCCACTCCTCCACTGATATCAGCTTGCACTTTGACTTTGCCTGAAGGTCTCCAAGCAGAATTATATCTTACTTTGTATGCAAATATATGGAATATATTCTCAATATTGGCCTGGGTCAAACTTCACTGGCATTGAAAGATTCCCATTGACTTTTCTAGGGTTTATAGAAGGGTCACAGTGACGGAAGAAATGAGCTGACCATAATCAGCATGGGAGCAGGCAGGGCTGCTGCCATAGTTCAGTTCTTAGGTGTGTTAGATGGGCAAGATATTTTCTCTGAGATTGGTTTGAAGTTTTGCACAGTAGTTGCTCTTGTGTAAAGGAATACTTGGTTGCTTGGACAATGGAAGAGTTAGATGGAGCCCTGCTTCCCTGTCAGCCAGGTGGAGTCTGCTCTGAGGTAAAAGGTAAAATAGGGGCAGAACAATTGTGTACATGAAATAGATGCTCCCAGAAGTGAATATCCTGGAGATGGCAGAATTAAGAGGGTATAAAGTAAATTCTCCAGAAACTGTTCCCAGGCCTGGTGATGCAGGTGAAAAAACAATTCAGAGGTCTTGTGGCATGGCAGCATGTCACTTCAATCTGATTTGGTACAACCTCATAGAAATCTCCATGACAAATCAAAAAGGAGTATTCCCAATGCGTAGGCTCAGAATTATGGAACTATTAAAGATACTGCATCCAGCTCTGGAGAAGAGTAAGTCTTGCTCTTCTGGAAGGGCCAAAGGATTTTTTCTTTGGAGGAAGGATGATTTGGGGTGGGTTTTTTTTTGTAAGCGTGGTATGTCAGTAGATCAAGGAGGTTCAGTTGCTGGAGAGAGTGGATGCGAAGGGAATCTATTAACTGGACTGTCTCAGAAAAAGAGCAATTTTATTTCAGAGAATGCCTTCCAACTGGGTGAAAGTGACTGGGTATAAATAAAACATTCATACGGTTGGATCGGGGGAGACAAATGAAAGGTGAAAGGACAGAAAAAAAATTTGAAGCTCTCTCTGTAAAATGAATCTTCTGCATGGAGCCCTGCTTTTCATTAGGAGCATAGCATGGGCTGAAATACCTTCTTTTTTCTCCTTGTTAAGACTCTAAATTGACAGCTCAGGAAAACCTGGCCTCACAGAGCAGGATAAGCAGGGCACTGTATGTGCACATTGTCCTTGCTCTTTCCAGCTCCATCTGAGCCCTATTCAAACCTGGAGGAACAACCTCACAGAGAGCTGCTCTGCAGTGCTGGCAGAGATGCACCCCTTTTGTATGGGTCTTTAGGAATGTGACCTTTTTAATTTGCTTCTTTTTTGCAGTATGAGCTTACTAGGCTTCTGTGTGTGATTATAAAGGTGTAAAAATGCTTATATTTATTTTGGATTAGAAATTAAATTTTGCAGGACCCAAGTACTTTAAATGAAACGGCTGCTTGCCTTCGTAATGTAAGGCTGACTGATTTACTGTGCGGTAAGAATAAAGGAAATGGCAAAATCCCAAATGGTTGACAGCATATAGTGGGGAGAAAGCCATTAGGGTATTTGTGTCTCTCATTTCAAGGCTATGAATAATTTTGGCAATATTTTTCAGCTCTGTCAAGGCAAAGCAGTGGTTCATATCAGTCACATTCAGAGACATTTCATTGCCATGACAACCTTGTGCAGATACATGAGCTGCTGTTGATTGTCAAGCCCATCATCAGCTGTGGCCTGTGTCTTGACAATCAAGACAATTATGCCTACCTGCATAATACCTGACATGTCATCCCATTTGCTCACACTGATAAAAGTGCAAAGAGCAAACCTGCAGACTACAGGGAGTTTTAGAAGCTCCTGCTGTCTCTGTTCTTTCCATGTTGCTTTTCCTTAGAGGACTATTTACGTTTTCAGAAGTTTTGTACTTTGTCTTTCTCATGCAGCTTCAAAAAGGCTCCATATAGCTTCATGCAAAGGATGGAAGAGAAGTGTTTGATCCTTCTGGCACATGTATCCTGATATGTTGCTGCAATAAGGTTGGAATATGTTTACCTTGGCAGGTCTGTTTTCATCCTAAACACACAAGATCCATGGGAAGGTGCATGCTGTGGTACACTTGGAGCTTTTTAGTCCTTCTGTGCTTCCAAGTCCCTCTGAAGGACCACGGCTTTCCAAAAGTCCAGGTGCTGTCTGGAAGTCAGATGGCCTGTGAGGATGGGAGGTTAAGCTGTGTGCCCCAGAATACAAGATAGATATTGACTTTTTTGATGCTGAAAGTTGTGTAGTCAGTAGAAGTTTTGCTGAATAAATGCATACTCCAGTGCTGATAGAAAGTTTACTCCCAACTGAGATGATCTGCTTCTAGATAAATGGAAAAGTCATTCAGTTACTTTTCCACATTTATTTCTGCTTTCAGCATAGAGAAAGAAATGGTGCAAGATGATCTATGGAGGTAAATCAAGTTAGCTATAGAGGAGAAACTGGGCATGTTGATGCTCTGATTGCTGTCTTATATGACTGTAGGTGGGAAAAACCACCATCTGTATTCTGATCACACATAAACAACAGTTAGTATGTTGCTCCTAAGGGCCATATGATTACAGAAGTGCTAAAATGGGCATATTTTATTTATATACAGGTGTTGCTCTGCTGATACTGCATCTATGTAAGCTTAGCCCAAGCCAGTGTTCTAAGGACATAACCACTTTTGCTTCAGAGAAAAGAAACTTTTAAGAAGAAGTGAAATGGGATTTAATTGCTAATTATTGTTCTGCAGCTTAAATTTTTAGAGTTTGAGGAATTAGCTTGTGTTATTAGCATGCTTCAGCAGGATGTCGTGTAGCCTCAGGCAACTGGTGCTTTGCACATCTGTGCTTCTGTTTGTCAGAAGTCTTTGCACTTAGTACATCAGGTAATAGGCAAGCGCCAATTTGTGGTAAAACTTTCCCAGGCGATTTTCTCTGCATGTTTAAGAGTTTTACTCTAGGAAAAGGCATTTCCAGCGTGGGAAGGCAGATGAACCTAAATGTTACTTCAGGTTTTCCTGTAGTGAGTAATAAATGGCAGCACCTCATTTAATCTGACAGAGACCTTCTAAGAACTTTTCTCTTCTTAGACTGATGACCAGGGAGGTTTACCTTTGCACACTATTAGCATGAGTTTCAGCATCTAAAGTTGTTTTTAAAAAATAAGGTTTTCTTGAACTATTTATTAACACTATGTATCCTGAATGACTGCAAAGTAAAGCTCTAAAAAGCTGGGCAGCTTCTCTGAGTTTCTTTAGATTTCCTTTGTTACACATGACCATTTGTGAGTGCCATATTTTCAGTTCCCCACCTACTTGCCCATCTCTATGTTTACTTCTACAAGCATTAGCTTGCAGTTTGTTTGTCCTTTTATAATCAAAACCTTTCACTGAATTTTCACTCTTGCCTATTCCTCCATCTTACATAAATAGAATTGTCTTCAAATAGTTCGATCCAAGTTTATTTTCTATTCTAGAATGCATTAATAATTTGAGAAACATTGCAAGATAGCTTTCCTGTTACTTGCTCAGCAACTATTTGGTAAGGAAAAATTCTAAGTGTGGTAAAGCTGCCTGATCTTTAGTGTTATGAGCAATATTTGATTCTCAAATTCGGGGCCTCGCAGTGATCATTTATGCTATGCTGGCTTCCCACCAGATGGCCAGCATTTGTATAATGCAGTGCTTTTTAAGCACTTCCACAAATTTTCCCTTGAAAACTAAGGATATAAGATGGTGATTTTGGTGTTACTATATTACCTGAAAAAGAGTCAGTTCATGATTGTACTTTCTCAAATCCCAAAATTCAGGATGAGGGTTTGAGCGTGCACAGTTTTTAGCATCAGCCCATGTTTCCCCTTTCTGGGAGCCTTCCTGAGGTCTTGCCTCCACTGGGAAATATCCCTACTGCAGAAGCGGTCCCCAGGCCTTTGCAGTGCATCCACACCAGGTAGAGACACAGCCATGGCAGTCAGAGGATCCTCACTTTCTTTTGCTCAAAATCTCAAACTGAGTATTGCAGGGTTTGGCTTTTTCTCCTTTTACATTGCATTATTCAGTAGTTGAAGTGAGTAAAATTAAAGATTTCTAGACTAGTGATGCTTGGAATATAAGAAGGATAGCAAAATCTGTTGCATTTGAACTCCAATCTCTGGTCATGTATAAAATGAATAAAATGCAATAAGTGTGGCAAAATATGATTTACAACAGCAGCTGAAGTCTGGCACTGAATACCCTAAAATGCCAAGATTGTATGTCAGTCAGTTTAGCAGTGCAGCAGTCAAGAATGAAATGAAGGCTTTTCTTTTTCCTTTTATTTTTCTTTTTCTTTTTTTCCTTTTCTTTTTCCTTTTTCTTTTTCGTTTTCTTTTTCCTTTTCTTTTTTCCTTTTTCTTTTTCGTTTTCTTTTTCCTTTTCTTTTTTTCCTTTTTCTTTTTCCTCTTCTTTTTTCCTTTTCTTTTTCCTTTTCTTTTTTTTTTCCTTTTCTTTCTCTTTTATTTTTTATTTTCCTTTTTTTTTTCTTTTTTTGGATGAAGTGATAAATGAAGAATTTTTTCCAGCTCAAAAAAGCCGAATGTTCAGCCAGTGAGAGAGGTAAAAGCCATTATTTTAATAACAGAAGTTAGAGATGTACATTACTTCTGTTACACTTTGTGTTTGTCTTTTAGTGATGTGTAACTTATTTTATAGCTATTATAACAAACATGCATGTCAAGCAAGAGATATTAGACAGTTCTGAGGATTGATAATGGGATTTCTTGAGCTGTTCGCTTCTATCTGTGCTCCAAATACAGCCAAACTCAGCTGTGACTGAAATATGTTATCACCTATAGACCCTTCAGTGACCCAGGTGAAATGATTTTGTAGGTCTCAGGTTGCCTCTGTTGTGGACAGACATCTGTGCTGCATCACAGCACACAGTTGAGATCCCTGTGGAAAAACTTCATCACTTCAAATTCTTATGTCCATCAGCCTATGCACATGTAATTAGCATACAAAAAAAACCCCAGGAGAGATATGTGCAGCTGTTTCCTGGCTCTCCATCACCATTACCAGTGCTAACAGGCACAGGGCCAGGAGGGCTCATCCTGGCTGTGATCTACACATGGCTCACAGCCTTGCCACCGTCTCTGGCTGCCCACCCCACCGCCTTTGGATCAGGTAGGACACGCATTTCTCATCACCATGCTGGGGACAGCAGCATTGCACAACAGTGCTGTATGTCCAGAAGTAAAAAACAAGAGCAGATGGAGAGCAAAAGGAGACAGCACTTCATCTTATTGCAGTGGTGGAGATGCATGGACTTTGCTTCAAACATTACTGTCCTTGCAAAAAGATGGCTTTGCTGGCACATCCGTATGTGCCATCCATCCAAAAAAAAAATCAGAAATCCTTGTAAAGTCAGTTCCAGAGACTCACCAATTCAAAACAACTTTAATCCTTTGTTGACTTAAGCCAGGGCCATCGCTGTTCATATCTTGGCTGAGCAACTCCCAAATGATCCTCAGTAGTTCACGAGCACCGTTATTGTCTCTGTAGCTGACACAGAAAGTAAAGACAGCTCTTTTCCCCAGCAGATGTGGAATCTCTGCTGAATATGGTCTGTATAAACCATTTGACTTGTGGGACTCTCTTTGATAGTGCTTTAATTTCTCTTTTAGCCATTTGATGCCCTTTGAAAGCAGCAACATGCTTTTCCATCGCTGCTCTGTCCAATTATCTGACTAATTTAATTTCCTTCTAGATAAGCTGCTAGAGTTTCTCTACCGGGCTGAAGAGACAAAATTCCTTCTGCATCTGCATCATAACCCTCAGAGCAAGTGCTTTAACATTTGGTATTTTGAATTATACAAGTTACGGATCTAATCCATAAATATTTATCTGATGCATGCAAATTTCTTTCGTGAAGAAGTCTCTATTGTAAAGCAACAAGCTGTATAAAATACTTAGTTCAAATAGATAAAATATACTTTAAATACATCATTTACTTCATCTTTAATCTGCATCTTTGCCTGAGAAAAGCAAGCTGAAAAACTGCATGTGTCGGATGCTCTTAGGACATGAAATTTTAAGTTGGCTTTTGCAGTGTGACATTAGAAGGAACAATTTTACAGTGCAGGCAGAGGGAATTGGAAATTAGTCCTTTTACACCTGTTTACTTCTCTACTGTCTGCCTTTGCGTTTGGCCTCTGCAGGTGGTAATCTCTCAGAATATGACCCCAATTTTCCCTTTGGTATGCTAAGCCTCCAGCTGCTAGAAACATATTGAAACATAATTCATCACACCCATTACCTGCATAACTCTGGTGTATGATGTTGTCATTGCGAAGCTAGCAACCACCAGCAGCAGCAAACGTGCCAACGTTTGTAATCACATCTGAGGGTTTATCAGCATTATCACACCCTTGCTCTTTCTCCCAGCGTGATACCTGTGCATCGCTGTCTGTCATGTTTTACCGTACCGTAAAGAGGGAACGAGATCCCATCTGTCATGTTTGTGACTTGGGGAATTTCACAACTCTGGGCATGCTCTTCTCTCAGGCCTCTGTATTTGGCAATATGACATAGAACAACTTTTCAGAGCAACAGAGGCTGTAGTCAGGTGGTCATAAGTATCAGATCTGCCATGAAAGCTTGATTTAGCATCGTTAGTTTCTATGAGCAGAGGAGAACCCTCTTTCTAAAGCAGCTGTGGTTACTCTGCGGGTCACCTTTGCTTTTCACAGCATGTGTGGCATCCTGTCAGCCCAGGCACAGGATGGTTTTGTGATCAGCTATTAATTATTACTTCTGTAGTTTATCTGAAACTCTAAATTTCTGTTTTGTAAGGATAAACAGAAATTGCATTTTAAAAAAGCACAGAACAGTCTGTGATATTTAGTCATTTTACTATTAGCAAAGAAAAAAAAGCCTTCAAAGGCACGTGAACCAGTTGGAAGAAAGAATTGTTTTAATCTGCCCTGACAGAAAGTATAATTTGAAGGCAAAATGTTTCTCCTTGCTTGCGTAAGAAGGTTTTCTTCTGGGTTTACCAAACTCTTCACTGGCCCACTGCTGGTGCACTGTGCTGGTGGTGGGGTGCCTGGCTGGGGACTGGGGTTCTGCATCCCCTCTTGTTACCTCAGAGCTGCCACCACAAGATGAATATTTTGGCTCCCGTTGCTGGGATTCAGCACTGTGCTGATACGAGCACTTGCATAGTGAGGGCCAGCAGACAGCTGATGACTTCTTGAAAGAGTGAGATGTGATTGTTATTACTGGGTGTAAAAGAAAAGTAATTTGGGGAGCTACTTTCCAAACTTTTATCTTCTTTACTTTCGTATCTCTGAGGGAACTGTGATGTTACTCTGTGGGGACTTGCTATTCCTGTGGAACTGTTTCTGGTTTTCTGTTACACCAAATTATATTCACAAAGTTAACCTGATCTATGTTTTTATCTACCAGATGCAACATTGTGAGATTTTTCAGAGAATATAGTTGGTTTAATAGAACAACTGTTTTCTCAGATGAAAGTCATCCCCCCTCAGGTCTGCTGTAACCACCTAGGAAGATGATTCCTGTCAGACACACAAGGAATAAACATGGCTTTTAGCTTCAAAATCAGATGGGGGGAGAGGGGGAGGGAAATAAATAAGAAAGTGTCATGGGGCTGCATGTGTGCCCCAAAAGTTATGTGTCCCACATGCCATGTGCACCCCTGTCCACCGAGCCTGGCCACTGCACTGGGACCAGCTCAGATAGGTGTGTTCACGAGCAGCATGTTTGATAAGCTGCCCTGGTGCTGTCAGCCTGCAAAACAACCAGCCATTAAAGGGAAATTTTCTGAAACTAAAATCCCATCATTTCCTTCAGTGTCACCTTTCGTATAATTGCTAAGCACAGAATTTATAATTAAATGGTACGACTGATTCTGTGACATTCCCACAGACGTTTCACAAAGGCTATTTGCGTGCCTTGCTATTTTGTACAGTAATAACTGCAATCAGCGTAACTACTATGATTTGTTTATCAAACGTCCCTTAGGTAGCATCCGTTGTCATTTGTAAAACCTGGTGAGCATCACAATTTACATATCGTTTCCTATCTCCTGGTGCTGTTGAGTTGTGTTTCTGAAGCGCTGCTGATGCTCACCTCTGCACATCTGTGAAGAGTACACATCTAACAGAGCAACAGCACAGATGATTGATAGGCAAAAATCTGTAAAAGCCTTACAAAGTAAGTAGGCATTTTATCTTCACCACAAGGATCAAGCGGTATATTGATTGAGCAGTGGAATTAACAGGTTGAAAAGCATGGAGAAAAGAACATATTAAATAATCATCCATGAATGAAGAGAGTTCTGAGAAACAAACACGTGTGATCATTTATTTGATGGCTGTATCATAGTGCTCGTGTACCAGAAGACCAAGTTAAAGTAGCACAGGGAACCCTGGTTTGACATTGCAGCATTTGACTGCTTGACACTGCAACCTTAAGTGTTTATTGGAAATATAGAGTGTATGTTTTGGCACATGCATGTATTTTTTGCCTATAAAATATTCAAATGCTGTAAATGTATGATGAACTACTGGTACAGCATGGATTATGTTAATATCATGATGAGCAGTAGGTTAGAACCATGAGTAGGTGGTGTAGTCACTAACTTTCATCTATTAAGTGGACACCTGCAACTGGAAATCTCTCTTTTGGATCATTTGCCAGATGTTTGCCCCTTGTGTCCAAAATGCTGGAGCCTGGTGTTCACAGATTCGGTTGGTTGTGGGGTTTTTTGGGGGTATATGTATGTTTTCATTTTGTTTTTTTTCCCCAAAAAATAATGTTAGCTTAAAAGAAAGGGAAACTGCCTTCCCTAACACTGCTGGAACCCAATCTAGGAAAAGTTTTGTTTTATCTTGAAACTCTTCTATTTTCCAGAGGGCACTGCTAAATGACAGCTTGAGCAGATTATGACGCTTAAAAGCATAGGGATAGAGGCAGGGGTCCTGGAAATCGTCGGTAGATAAGCTTCAGGGCAGTGTAGTATTATCTGCAGTTGAACTGGTACCATCCAAGTGAAGAAAGCAAGTGTACGTCTGTATCGGCAGGAGCCGGCGGCAGGAGCCTGGGATGTGCATGGGCTGCTGGAAAGCCTCAGTGGGGCATGAAAAGAGGATTGCTGAGCCAGATTGGTAAAGTGAGCTGACAGGACTGCTTCACACATAGTGTTCTATATTTCTCAGACAACAGAAGTGCACAGTCCTTGTGGAAAGACACGGTTGCCTGCATAAGGTTGCCTGAAACTTCCATAAATCAAGCTGTCTACAGAAATAAGAATGGTGCTTACTTTTACAGCTCGGTTGGTTTGGAGGGTTTTTTTTCAGCTGAGGGTATGCTGCCAAAAAGGAGGGGGTCACACTGGAGGACCATCATCCCCCAGGTACCTGTGCAGGGCTGTGCCTGCCGCCTGTCCCCTCTGCCACACAGAGCCTTGGTCAGCAAGACAGCAAGCATCTGCAGAAGAATGTAACCATCTGCTGACTCTTCAGTCTCTCTTGAATTAGTGTAGTTTCAGAGGTGATTTGGGACTGGAGATGTTTTTTACAGTGACATCTGTCTGGAGTCTTGGCTGTAGACCACCATAAAAGCAACTGGTGTTGGCCTATGAGAAATGTGATGTAGCCACTTGCAGCGGTTTGGGTAGCAGAAGGCCTTTATTAGAGGTAGAAGAGCAGTGGTGCTTCCTAAGCAAAGCCCATTTAAAGTCAAAGTGCAAGAAGCACAGGTTTCACTGGAAAACATATTTTCCTTTTTTTATTTGCCTTTACAATAATATGGTAACCTCAGTGGGTAAAGCCATTAGACATTAAAATGTCCAAGAACAAATTTATATTCAAGTCTTTTTGCTTTCCATGTTTTTACAAGTACATAATGCAACAGAAGCTAATTTTAATTTTTATTAGAAAAATGTTTCTCATTCTTATATTTCAACAACATGATGTAGAAAATGAAACAAAATCTTCAGATGCCCTGGAAGGGTCTTCTGGGAGATTTACAAACTGCCTACTTCATACGTAAGAACATTTGTTTTAATTCCCATATAAAAGTGAGATAAATTGGTTTGCAATAACACAAGTCCAAAAATATCTCCAGTTACCACTTTATTTCCATATTACAAAATAACACAATTCACTGCATAATTAGAAAGCTGAATTAGATAAAAGGAGCAGTTGCTCCTGATTAGACTGTGAATGCAAAGCATTAGCCTACAGAAAGTATTTCTGACTCCTAAAGAGACTTTCCTAAGCTCCACAGCTATAAGTTCAGTGATTATAGCCCAGCAGCTGGAAATCTATCCACCGGGTTAGCAAACACCAAAAAGCCTGATCCTGCAGTGCTTTACTTCTGAGAGTAATCCTAGCTCATGAAAATCATCCATTGATATAATTTGTTCTTAAAAAATAGCTGGTTATTATATGTGTGTATTTTTCAGTCTAATTTTCTCTCAAGGTTTTGAAGGTAATTTTTGTCATTTGCATGAATAAAGCAAGAATCTGAAAAATGTAGAAATCTAAAATTCAAATGGAAATCATTTATGTAAAATGAATGATAAAATCTAGGTGCTTTTGCATGTGAATTATATCCTTAGGGCTGAGTTTTCTTCAGTGCACTGCTTCAAAGTCTGATGCATTTGTAACAGCAATGTGTTAAGTTTAAGTTAAAATTTGTCAAAATTTGGAGTCTGCTTGAGAGAGAAGAGGAAAGCAGTGTGAGCATGACCATCCAGAATGGCTTTGTCCTTATGCCACAGCAAATGTGGCTTCCAGCCCTCCGTGGGAGTGGGCTTGCAGAGACCAATATAGCATTGTTTTCAGAAAGCTTTGATTTCCACTGGCATCAGTTACCTCAATCCCAGTTCTCATTCATGTCAAGTTCAAGCATCTCTCACTAAATCTACATCTTAATTTCTTAATTTGATCTCGAGTTTGGAATTCAGATTCACCAGCCTGCCGTAAAAGACATGCATGAATTATTAGACTCCCATTGTCAGTTAAATCTTATCCTTTGTATTTTAAGTCACCCATTTGCATTCATGTCAAATGCTTTCAGAGAGTTTATCAGGAGAAGTGAAATAAGAAATGGAATAGTTTCACGTAAACTGCATTTTTATGTTTGACTGGTAAAACCACAAAGCAGAGATAAAATACATAAAACTAAGGCTCTGCATAATAAGCATATCTATTAGTTTTCCTTATCTTTATAAAGCTCCCAGTTGTCATGAGAAGCATTGTGTGTCACTCATCCTGCCTTGTTCTACAGAAGCTCTTTTCTCCCTTTCCTTTTATCTCCTGTTGGCATTTGCAAGGTAGGAAACTTGGCATGGTGCTGCAAAGGACCCTGTTGACTAAATCATCATTTAACCTTCAACCCCTTAATAGCAGCAGGAAATAAAAATAATGCCTCTGTGCACCTAGACAAAAATATTACTGGCGCTCTGGCGGCTGCAGCTTTTGCAGTCACAGCAGCCCAGGATTAAGAGGAAGATGTTGGGTTGAACCGGCTCAGGGTAAGTGACATCAAAGTATGGCCAAATTCCCCTGGGAATAGCCCATGGAAAACTACATGGGCAAGCTGCTGACCTTGGCATGTGGCTGAAGATATGCTTGAGCACTGGTGCAGAAATCTGCCCCCTGCTCTTGAGAAATCTGTGCCCACCCTCCTGAAGCACCCATGTTAGGAGCAGTGGCTCAGAGGGCAGCAAACGGTTCCAGTGGTAGGTGTTTGCTGGTAGCTGACGGTACCTGCAAACCCACAAGCTCATCACATGTAGTTATCTGGCTCTGGCACAAGAGGAGGTGGCCTCTGTGCAGGTTGTGTCTCCTGTTTCAGAGTTGCTGTGCAGACAGGATCCTCCTCTTCTCTTAGTGTCTACCGTCTTCTCTTGCTCCTGTCTTCTATTTCTGAAAAGAAGTGCTAATATTGCATATCCAACTCATCAGCTGTTCAAAAAATTCAGAAACCACCATGCATAGGTAACAAATACTTCTATGAGGAGCTATTTGAAAACTTCTTGTTACACAGTGCTTTTGAAAGTGTCTCTTACTCAAAATGCATCTTCTGCTTTTCTAAGATCTTTAGTTGCTGTCACACATAGTGTGTCTGTGACGTGTCTATGAGTGTGGTGATATAAAGTTAGTTAGCTTAACTGACAGGTTCATCAAAATTGCTATGGGGAGAGGCTGTTTTCCGTGCAGAAGAAGTAGTTGGATTTGGGTGGAGGAGATCTGTAACCAAACATGAATATACCAGTTCTATCTGTGGAACATAAGCAACTGATTACATGTGTCATGCTGGCAATGCTATGCCATTAGCTTTTATGTTTTTGCCTTGTGGTCCAAATTCCTGCTGTCTCTAGAAAGGGTCTTTATATTCTCTAGGATAGTGAATTAAAAGTTAGTTGCAAAACATCACCATGCATTTTCCACCACATGTCTACTTGAACACACTTTCTGCCACTTCAGGTCGTCTGAGATAACTACTCCACAAAACACACCTTTGAAATACCAATACATCTTCTGTATTTCTGATGGAGCTCTTCACTGACATAGGTCTCTTATAACCTTGAAGAAATGTAAATCCCATTCAGGAATACTGCTTAGTAGCAGTGCTTGTCAGGTTTAGTTACATATCTTGTATACAGAAACAGAGGTAATTCTCTGTTGCATCCTTTTCAGACTAAACCAGGACTGCAGGTGTTCTTTAAGCAACCTTTCTTCCCAAGTATTAGCAAGCGTGTGTGGTCTGAATATAGAGCTGGGAGCCAGATGGGCCTGGGTGTAATGTCATTTGTCAAGTATGCAGTCTACAGCATCTCACTGGCCTTTAGAGGTGTTGGTAACTGCAGCTTCTACAACAATTGAGGAGCTTTTAATAAAATAGATATAATAATTACCTAACATAGCAAAGATAAAAGCTGGTAGTAAGTTACAAACACTTTAAAGTTAAGTAGGGTATATTTCTGTTTAGCAATCAGGCCTTAAATGTTATATTTTATATATTTCACTTCTAGCTATTGAATTTATTTAATAAATATTGAAGTCTGTTTTATTTATATCAATGCAATGCATTTGACCCCAACTGAGTTACAGCTGATTTATGTGAACATAACTGAAAGGAGGATGAGCTCCAAGGAAGGAAAAGGGTTGTGAACTGTCTTCTCTTTTAAATGTTCCAGAAGATAAATAACCATAGTGCTTATGTACATGGAAATAAAAGTAAATCGTATATCTCTTTATATAGTACTTTATTATAGTGTGTGTATATGTATATATATGTGTATATGTAAATATATATATTCAAGGCCAAGTTGGATGGGGTTTTGAACATTGTGATCTAGTGGAAGGTGTCCCTGCCCATGACAGGGGGTTTGGAGCTAGATGAACTTTAAGGTCCCTTCCAACCCAAACCATTCAATGATTCTATATCTGTAGTTTAACAACATTCCGCTGCAAAGTATATGGTGAAGAATGACCAGCCAGGTAGTAACTCCTCAGCAAAGAGCAGCAGGCAACAACACTGCCTGCCTGTGAAAAAATAAACATCATGTTTCACAGCAATGCTGTAACATAAATTCAGAAAATAATCCTCCAGCAAGGCCTTCAGTAGGGCAGCACACTTGCCTTAGAGCATCGCATCTCACTGGTGCAGCGGCTCAACAGTAGTATCTAGGTTAGGGAGAGAGAGAGGCCTGAGATCTTCCCAGTGACGGAAGTTGGGAGAAATTACCCCATTATCTGTCAAAGACCAAGGGGCAACCTGGTACCATGCTGATCTTTAGAAGTTCTGCAGAAGACAAAAAAATATAAAAGAAGTTGGCAGAGGGCATGGTGGCCACCACTGTCCGTGCCACCTGGAGAGGACACTTGTTCAGGCACAAACTGAACATTTCAGAGTCCTGAGTGCTCTGCAAGGGTTTGGTTAGGAGGCTGTGAAACCTCTATCAGAGGGTGAGTTTAGGACGTGGGTAGAAAGGGTGAACTGTCACAAGTAGTTCTGGCATGAATGGCTGCTTCTTGAGCAGGGCCTTAAATGAGGTGACCCCTTGGCCTCCTCCCAGACTCAAATGGTATAACTTGTCCTGGTGTCTTTTCACCAGGTGGGATGGGCTATGTCCCAGAGTCTTGACTTTGGGAAAGTTTCTGACAACATCTGAGCCATTTCCTTCTGGTAATGAGTAAATAGAAGCTGTGAAAGCACTTTAGTTCTGCTTGTCTGCATCTGTATGGAGACACACCCATACACAGCATGCTTTTCATCTTTTCTGTAAGGCATTTTATTGCTACCAGTAGTGGCCTTAATCATTATAATAGCAACTGATTTGTGGATATAACTAGCAAGTCTGGAGGCATTCATATTTTTCTAAATATGGGGATTTGGAAGTACCTGGGCCGAGTCAGCATTTTACTCTGCCATTATATTTATTCATGGAGTTTTTAGTCAGAAATTCAGACTGATTAGGACTGCATAGGTGGAGAAAAGGAAATAGTGTTCTGAAGAAATCACCCTCAATGTGTAATGATTTTCCCATCTATATGTATTTGCTGTATATTTAATTTTTGAAGGGGATCCGCAGAGACACTGCTGCCTCTTTGGCTCCCTCGCACCTGTACTGTGCTGTCTCTATGCCTTTTAACTGTGCCTAATCCTCTTCACCCACAAGAACTGTTCTAGTTTAAGTGTGTCCTATAAAAAGTAATAATAAGAAGAAAAACGAAAAGGCTTTTCTATCACTGTATATATCCATGGTTTTGGATCCTTGTGCTTTCTTTGGATACTGATCTCATGGCAGTACCTGTTCTCTGACTTGCACACGTACTGCATTTTCATGATAAGCATAGCTGAATGTCAAGAGCACATAAATCATTGTGTATTCTCTGCAAAGTTATTTCAATGAATTGTAGAGTATTAAAGTATAGAAAATAACAAAAAAAAACCCAGCTTTTCATATTTTTTAAAAATATAATTTCTTACTAATCTGTAGTATTATAGTTCCTCTTTTATAACTTACAGTAGACCTGAATTTAATTTTATACCAGCGTTATTTCAATCCAGATCTGATCTTCACTCTTTAAATAAACAGAAGCTATACCATTGTTAAGGGCAATGAATGTTTCTGTCATTGAGCCTCAAAGAGACTGTTCATAGATCAGGTAGCTAATGTGTGTTGCATCTTTGGTTGCAAACTCATTAAAAATGGCTTTTAAAAGGTGAGCTAATGTTTGAAATGCTACAGTCTTCTTCCCAGTCATCTTATTTGTAATAGTGTCTCATGTGTTGTGTCTCCTAGCTCTACATACAAACTACCACACTTACAATATCCATGAACTTAAGTGCTTCAGTGGCCCTGGGAATGCTTTACATGCCGAAGGTGTACATCATCATCTTCCACCCTGAGCTAAACGTCCAGAAACGGAAGCGCAGCTTCAAGGCTGTGGTCACAGCAGCAACCATGTCATCACGGCTCTCACACAAACCCAGCGACAGGCCCAACGGTGAAGCCAAAACGGAGCTGTGTGAGAACGTAGACCCAAACAGTAAGTACTGCTGATCTGTTTGCTGGCTGGCTGGGGGATTTGGAGGCATGGACTGATATGTGAGGTTTAGGGGGTTTGTGTTGTTTGGTCTTCTCAGAGATTTTTGATCTCACACACTTTTGTTTTTCCTTCTTTAATTCACTTTTTTTGAGTTGTGTCAGTTGGCAGCAACTCGTCATGAAATTTTTAGTAGCTGTGAGTAAATCCTCCTCCTTTCTCTCCTCTGTGAGGGAGAGATCAGCAGCATCCTTGAGTACCGGGCCCTTAGGCTTGCATCAAAACCAAACCTTCCTAACCCTGCAGGTACAGTTTGCAGGGTGGATGGAGGGACAAGTACCAAACTCATTGATAACTCTGCTAACCTGAGTTATAATTTTCTTTCTTACAAAATTCCTTTGCAAAAATCTCACGGTCCTTGAAGATTCCCATTTAAGGATTTCATCCGGCCCTAATGCAAATCTTGCCACTGATTTAAAAGGAAACAAGATCTAAAAGACACTTCCAGTTTCCTTAATGTGCATAGCATGGTATATTGTAGCACAAAATTACATACTGAGGCCATCAAATTTGATTTGCATTTGAATCTGGAAGGAGTTGAGGAAGGAGACAGCTGCACAACTTTGTAGCATATTGGAAAGGTTTAGACATGTCTGCAGTTTTTATGAAAAACCAATCTGAATGTGGAGAAATGCCCTTTCCTTGCCCGTGATCCGTTCATCCATTTGCTGCTGAAATCCCTGCCACTTCTTGTCTATTAACTGCTGCCTGAATACCTGCCTCAAAGCAGAAACTCTGCTGTCAAAGTAAAGTGGAAACAGCCAGCAAATTATTGACACAGCACTTTTCCTCCTTTTATTCGCCCCTTGACTGTTTTTCTCTGATGTCTTACCGTGCAGATATACAAAATACATCCTATGTAGAAAAACAAAATTTCTCTTTGGAAACTGAACTATCTGAACTATGATTTTGACATAAGACAGTAAGGAAATGCTTTTCATAGGTTAAGGACCATATTGTGCCTCCTCCAGTCCTACCAAACAGAGCCTGCACTGCAAGAAGGGGTATTATCCAGCAAGACTGTGAGCTGCAGAGTCCTCCGCCAAGTCAAGTTTTTGTTAGTGATACAAGCCATGGTGCAGGAACCCCTTCCTTTACCTTTGGGCTCTAAATCCACCCCTCACTATGGTGCTGACACTACTGAGTCCTACTGGTCACTGTCTGACCATCCAGCGCACAGAGTCCAACCTCCTCTGGGTGTCTGGGAGAATGGCTGAGGCAGCTGGGTTGGGAAAGGCCTTTGGGAATGAGGGAGAGAGGGGAGGAGGAGAGAAGGGGGTTTTAAGAGACATCTGGGAAGGGCAGGTGAGTTGCTGAACTGCATTTCACTAATTGCTGCACTGTCAAATGAGTTGGAGTTAGTTCCTCCTTCAGAAAAGTCAGAATCTAAAAATTTCCACTCAAAGACTTGATCAACAACAAAGCCATAAAAGTTCTGACGATGCCATTTTCAGTGTAGAAACAGAGGTACACCTCTGAAGGAACTGCAGCTTGGGGGTTTCCCTTCTGCTCTCATTCTCCTGTGCTGCATCTTATTGCAGTTTTCACTTCTGAGAACATTTCCCCCCTGCCAAAGAACAGTCAGATTTTTCCCTAGGAAGGAGATGTGTTTATCACAAAGAAATATTGCTTCCTGAAACCTCCATGTTTCTGGTGAAATACAACATTTTTTCCTCTAGGACTGTATACTAGACTATGTTTTCAAGAGGCAGGAGAAGTAGTGAGGGACAGAATCTCCCTGCTCACTGAGTTGTATTACATTTGGCCTTAAGCATCCAGCCTTCAGTCCCAGTTTTGTTAACACTGAGTTAAAGCTGGGGCAAAATCCACTGGGAACAAAAACCTCAGAACTTCAAAATTGGTGTGCATGAGGGGAGAATGCTTTCTATGACCCCATTTGCTTACATGTAGGATTCTAAAGTAATATGCATTTGTTTATCTTTTCGTTCAACCCAGCCAGCAAGGAAGTGTGCACTAGTATTAATTTATATTCATTTATATGTCTTTCTCTGAGTACTGGGCTTTTAAATATTTTATGGTTTGGGAAATGAATTTCCTTTTAACTATTTTAATCATTTATACATATAGTACCATCTGTTCATATTATCAGCTGCACCTATTATGACTATTTCATACCCTGCATATGTGTGTTTATAAAAATTATTAGAAAATCAAATGAAATAAACTACTGCTGTACTTGAAGTATTCGGGTACATTTAGACCCAGTGCAGGCTACTACTACATTTAATGGGAGCTTTCCTATAGCATTCAACAGGCTGTCATTCAACCCCTAACATACAACATACAGCATATATGTCTATACAAGTGATTAATTCAATACCTGAATTAAGAGGTGGGATTTTAAACTCTAATATTTTGTTTGAGAAAAACAGTTCCACTTTTAGGCGGAAAAATTGAAAACCATATCAGTGAGTTCAATAAAAGCAATGTTACCTAAGCAAAATCCCCAAACTTCATTTTGAGTGAAATTTCGAATATGATGTTCATAAATAAATCAAGTTTTGATGTTTTCATAGCAATTAAACTTAAAAAAAATCTATACATCAGATGGGGAAATTTTCAGAATTGCACCAATTGGAAAATGGGAAATGTGACTTAGAAAATTGCTCAAGATGCTTCCATCAATGCTAGGAGCATTTTTAAAAATGTCAAAATAGCTTTCAAAAGAAAACAAAAGAACGCATTTTCAGCATCTCTCCTATTAAAATTGGTTTTGATCCACTAACAATGGCTAACCATTACCTACGGATGCAGAAGGGAGCCAGTGACTGTTGGAGGAGCCTCCCTGCTGTGGCCTGGGGAACACAGGGACTGGACGTTTTGGTTGTTCACTCTGTGCCGGCTCCTCTGGAACTCGCTATATCAGGCTGAAAGTAAATTAATTGATGGGTATTAAAGGATGAGTCTGAGACTCGTCGGTACTGTACAAAGCTAGCTTAGGTACCGATCTGCCTTAGCTACCAAGTGTTTTCTCATAAGTGGAAAAGTACAGTTGGGTTTTCCAGTTTGATTTTCTACTGTATCTCCTGGAGATGCTGCTTTTCATGGCTTGCTCAAGTACTGGAGACTGGAGTTGCCATTTCTATTCAAAATACGCAAATGTTTTGTATCTCCTAAGATATTAACACTGAGCCACGGGCATGGGATTCATGTACCTCCAAACATTGGAGAATTTGATGACTAAGCCCAAATTTATGGCCTGTCCTACTTAGATGCCAGAGTCAAAACCAAAAGCAAAATGTGGATGGTTTTACACAAAAATAGCCTTGCAAAAAATCTTCGTGATTTAGTAGACCTTTAAAAGGATGCCTAATGAACTGAAGATGTTAACGTAAAACTGGAAGGTCTATAAATTACCTGAGTGGCTCCCTGAGAGCAGGTGGTCCTCAGCAGTGGTGCTGAGCATCGTCTGGCAATGCTGTGCACAGCAATCAGATGATCTGCAGGAATCTGAGCTCAGAAAAAATGAGCAGAGCACTCAGGAGAGCTGGGATCAAGCACTGGGAGTTTAGCATGAGTATAAAAGAAGAAACGGCATTAACGTGGGAGGAAAATCACTTGAAATGCAGTGACCTTATATCCCACCCTCAGGAAGAATGAGGACTTGCTGTGTTGCAGCTTTTCGTTAGGATATATGGGAAGCAAGAAATATCAGAAGCTGAGCTGTCCAGCCATGGCCTGGGAGGGGTTTCATGCTGAATAGGATATACTAAGGTCAAATTTTTCAATCTGCAACTGTGTGGCTTATGAAAACTCTCTTAATCATTCCAGTTTGCCATCTGGCATGTGCATGCTTTTACTCATTCAACAGCTTTTTCCTGCTGATATAAGTTTGCAGCAGATTCAGATAAGCAGAATTCAGTGCACAGCAACTTCCATCCATGTAACAAGTTCATTCTGCTCTCATGTGCCTTTGGTTGTATTTCACACTTTATGAGAAGATACTTCTCACCAAGTCTGAAGTTGAACAGATAGTGAGTGCTTCTGCTCAGTTGTCTGCGTGTGTTTCTGCTGCAAGAGCAGAGTGTCAGACTGTGACAGAAACATTTGAACGTCCAACCCATACTTAACTTATATTGAGATTTACATGTAATTACTCCTTTTTCCTACCAACTTGTTTTAATTCATGGCTTTGCCAAACATAGTGACAGGGAAATCAGTATCTCGGTTGTTTGATAATAAGAAGGTTGCGATTCTGTCAGGCTGGGCAAGCAGGCCTTACAGGGAGAGTGTTTGCTTTCATGCATTCCCCTCTGGAAGCAGCCATGAGAAGGAAGCTAAGCTGCTTAGTACTTCCTGGGACCTGCTTTTCTGGGACTGGCCTTTCTGGGAAGATGCTTTCTTGCAGAAATAGGGTAGGGTCTTTCGGGACTTGGCAGTGTTGGTCTCCCAGTGTCCCCATTTCCAATCCCATGGGGAACATCTCACTATCTGTGAGAATGGCTCCGAGATCAAGATGACTCATGTGAAGTTGTCTAGTGGTAGATAGTAGGGAGTAGGAGGCATGCAGCATCTCTGTGGCAAAGATGGAGTGCATCATAATGACCAATAACTCTTGGAAAGATGGAGCAGTTCATGGGAGGGGACCCCTTTCCCCAAGCAGTTTAGCTGGGATTTGTTGAGAAGTGGCAAAGGAGAAGTGTCACCATGGGCTAACCAGAAAACTTTAAGGTCTAAAAACTTAGAATTTGCAGTCTAATTTTCAGTACTGTTATAATTTTGTGAACTTTGAAGTTAGCAGGTTCTTTGAGAGCTCAGTAAACTGTACAGACATAGTCAAGGCAATATTTTTTTCTTTCTCCTTTATGTAATATTAAGTAGAACTTGCCATTGATTCAGTTCTCAGTAGTGAAGTGCAATCACTGCCCCTTTTGCCCACACAGACCAGGCACCATTTGCATGTTTCCATTTTAAAACAGTGCTTTCCTGTGTGCTGTCAGGTCCTGTCTATCACAATGGCAATGACAGCAGTATGTGCCCATCCTCACCTTTCTCTGTGTTTGAGAATGGACATTGCCTTCATTGGTTCCCATCAGTGAACTGTGGATAGTATATGTGGAACACAAGAATCTCCTGACTAGGACAGACATGCAGAGCCCACTGTGCAAATGCTCGTGTACTGTGCCCTGGTGTGCTTGTGTATTCATTCCTGTTCATCACTGGCATGATGTTGCCTATTCCATCTTTCTCAGGAAAAAAGCTAAAATGGTTGTTGAGGATGCTGTGGAACCTCAGAGTGACTGCATAGGGGAGGAAGGACTGGGAAATCTTAATCTAAAGCCAAAATGTTCCAAAGTTTGTTCAGGGGAGAGGAAGAAAAAAAACCCCCAAAACCAACCAAACAAAACCCAGCCAGACCTGCTCTTTCCTGAACAGCTGCTCCCATGTTCAGAGGTACCTGAACTTCTGTGAACTGGTCCATTTATTTCTAACCTGTGGTTAATTTCATATAGTGGCGCCTCTCAGCTTTCCACTATCACTGTTCTAATCTGGGCCCTTTACTTGAATTAATGTCATGGCCTTCATGACAGGGCAAAAATTGAAGAGTTTATTGTGAACAGACATATTATACATACCAATGTATTTACTTTTCCTGTAGACTGCATACCACCAGTAAGAAAGAGTGTTCAAAAATCTGTTACTTGGTACACTCTTCCACCTACTGTATAGCTTTTGCCTGCTTTCCAAAAAGGTAAGGAAAAATCTAGCTTCTTATTTCTTTATTCTCAAATTCTTATTATGATTATTATGATATACATAAATACATGAGCAATGTGCATTAGTGCAGCTGTTACAACAAGTATCCAACTTAAAAATTGTTCACGGATCCATTACTGCAAGCTCCCTCCCACGTGGGGAGGGTTCCCTTCCATCCCTCCCTTTGCTTTGGAAAAGGGAGACCCAGGATTTGGGCAGTTTTAATCTCTGAGCTGTGTCCCAGCAAAACAAGAGACTGGTGGTCTTCTGCTTCCCACCAGTGGAGATGGCCCCCAGTAAAGCCTCTGAAGATGTAGGTATTTGATAGCAATTTATAAAAAGGAACAAGCGAACAAGCCAATGATCAGAAGTTAATTATGGCAATCAGATCTAACAACTAACAAAATGTTTTCTGAGTCATTTCCAGCAGCTTTACCAGCAGGGTTGCCTGGCAGCATAAAAATAACGTTTGCTAACGTGTGAGCAATCTTCTTTATGCTAAAATTATAAATGGCTCAAAAAGAGTTTGCAAAATATTCTTTTTCACCATGGGCGATCCCAGTGACCACTCCTGTGTAACCACGAGTGAACAATTTTTGAGGGCTGGCTTTTTCTGAGTGTTGTGACTGCGCTGTGGTGATCTTGTGAGCTAATTCCATATCTGTGACTTCATCAGCCAGGAATTATTGCTCTTCTGATGAAATCAGAGGAATGAGAAAGCATTTCATGTTGGAGACAACTAACTAACAACCATTAAATATTTCTGCAATTCCATGTATGCTGAGATGGCTTTGCCCACTCTTTAGGGTCTTTGCGTGGGTGGGAAGGGTGCTGGCCTGGTTTCTGTGATGCTGTGCAGTTAGAGCTAGAAGAAATTGCTGTATACAGCCTTCAGAATGCTTAGCTGATCCCTAATAGGTGAGAACTTGTATCAGCAAAGGTAGGGATATTGCTTGAATTGAGTCTCTGAGTCACAAGAAAAAAGAATGCTAATATGCTAGTGTAAATTGCCACAGCTCCAGTTGGAACTCAGCTTGTGAAGTTCTTGTGAAATGTTCAAATTGCTTTTTACTGTATTTGAATCATGCCCACTATTCTAACTTAGCTCCAGCAGAAAGCCTAATTTAAGGTGTGAAGATCTTTAGCAATGCCAGGATGACCAACATAATCGGAGGGCCACAGTCAGAAAGGTTGATGGTGGAGAAATATAACAAAGTAGGAGAAGCAGAGGAGGGTAGAAAGGGCCACTCAAAGTATAATTGCAAATCAAATGTGAAAGAGTAAAGGGCAACTGTGTGAAGATGAAATTGAAAGAGATGATAATTTTCTTTCAAGAAGGAGAGAAAAAGACACCCTAAATCTCAGAGAAATCATATATATATATTATATATATATATATATATATAAAATAAAAAGAAGGTCAAAATTAAAACAATTAGGAGCTCACAGAGATTTCTAAAGATTGCTTTTTTCTGTGCAACGTCATTGTACAGTGTCAGGAAATGCTATCTGCAGAGGTACACAAATAATTTTGTCATTCAAGTCCTGTAAAAAGTGATTGGCCGCTCCAATTCTTTAAGCAGATTGTAAAATTTGAGCCACACAAAGCTATGACAAATGCTACAGTCGAGGATGGTTTGGGATTGCGATGGTCTTGCTTATGCCAGTGCTCTTCTGCATCAGGTTTTGTTTTCCATTTCTCACCCATGAGTGTTTCTGTTCCAGCTGGGCTGATTGTTGTAGCTCTGGTTGCTATGTTTTGATTTGTTCTTCCAGGATTACAAAACAAGAACCAGCAAGAAACAATATCCTGTATTAAAAGCAAAGCAGTGATATGAGGAAAACATCAACTTAGTTGTAAATTGACACTTGTTTTGCTAGTAACATATTTGAGTGTGGGTATGAACACTGTGCTTAAGCTGTTACTTGACTACATCAGTCTCTGCTATGTGATGCAGGGAGAATGCATTTATAATGCTTTTAAATTGTTTCCTGTGAGTGACAAATAGGACTTCTTTATTATTGGAACTGATGATAATACAAGGCTTGAAAAACTCTACATTATATCTGGGTCAGGGAAAAAAAGTGTCCATCTTCTGGGCAGGGCAAAGAAACATCAGATGCTTTTGTATAGATGTAAAGTCACGTTTGGTACGGTAGAAATACTTGCAGAACTTTTCTTCCACTCCATTGCCAAGCAATACGTCTACAGGTCAGGAGGAGGAGACAGCCCAGTGAATAAAATCGTTGTGGTATCTGAAAGACCTGGATCCATCCCGTGGGCTTTTGGAGCCTCCCAATGTATGACTGGCAAGTGGTGCCGTGCCCCCTTCCCCCCTCCCCAGATGGTGATTGTAAGATGCTCGTGCATTGCAGATGAGATCATGTAAGTCCCAGAAAGACAGCTCCTCTGTTCTGCTGCCTTCCAGACTTGACGAGCAGGACTATAATGTTTTGAGGGCAGCAGTCTGACGTGTCATGCCAAGGTCAGTAAATACTTCCTCTAAGGTGGTACAAAGATTGTGCCTTTCTTTGGTGTGTCCCTTCAGCACACTGGAGTTACTGAGCTCTTTGCCATGTATATAATACACACTGTTTAACAGGGATTCACTTCAATATAAGAAGGACAAAGCAAACCATGGTATGGGTTACTGTTTTGCTCTGGGATGGACCTGACTGATGCCCATGAGCTTGCTGTGCTCTGAAGTCTGTCATAACACAGTCAAGGAGATACTAAGTGGAGAATATCCCCCTGCATTTTTGATTGGATTATTATTACTGGGCATGGTTATTTTGGTTGCTTTTTGCAACTAGATGGTACTGTCAGTCCCTCAGTGCATAAAGCTGTTTTAGCAGGGATAATGGCGAAACACTGCAACTCGTCAGCAACCTTTTATCGTTTTTCTGTCTTTTTTGTTGAACTTCAACTTGATCTGGGCCAGATGCCGAGCATGCCTAAACCACAGTGGTCCCATTCCTTTGAAGAAGAAATGTCAATTCATATTAGCTGTAGCTCTGCCCTCACATTTCCGAACAGTAGATAACCTTTCCACCTCAGCTACGTGCCGCAGTGCTCAGCTGCCAAGGGTTAAGAACACAAAGAGGAGCGGCTACCTGCTCAGCAGAAATGTTTTCTGAACTTTGTACTGCAGCTGTCAGATCCTTGAACTCTGCATTCCTCCTGAATTCAAGCTGGGTTTCCCCAAAGCTGGTCCTCTGCGCTGCTTTGGGCAATGAGTAGATCTCCAGTACTAACTAATGAGTAGATCTCCAGTACTAACTGAATTAACTTGAAAATGCCAATCGCTGTACAATTACAGTTGTATTAGGAGTGAGTGTAGCTCGGCCACAATCCAAAGCAGGTGCTCTCCTCCCAGGGCTTGGGCACAGTATGCTGCTTCCAGAAAGTTTTTAGTTGTTTTACAAGTCACTTTTTGCTTGATCAGTATGCAGAAGAAGTTCCATGGTGATTGCAAAATGTTGAAGTCATTCATAAGGCATGTGTAGCACCGTGTTGTGTGAAGTCGTTAAGTTTCTTGGTCCTATCTCTCCTAAGATATATATGCAATTACTTAGATTATGCTATAATGAAGCTGTTGTGATGTGGTCATGACATGGTTTTAAACAGATCTTGGGCTTCTGTTGAAAGCGATAAATAGTTCGAATTACATTCCAGTGCCAAAGGTTTTCTGTGCCTGTCCTCCTTGCCCTTGGTTTGCACAAGACAGCGTACGAGAGCGACGGCATCAGTGTGCATCCACCACAGTGGCACCTGCTGTGCCATGGTCTATAGAACTTCATCTGCAGAACAGATTTCCAGTCACAGTGAGGGAACTCCAGCATAAAATGGATGAACAAATTCACTTCCCTTTTTAACAAGCTTTTCAGTTAAAATTGGGTTTCTGTCACCCTCCTGCTGGAAGGCTCAGTTCTTCAAGAGCACAGACTTCCCCCATTGTCCTCTAGGTTAGAAAACATGAGCGCTCTGAAGCGCAAAAATGTGATTTCAAGTCAGGAGTTGGCTTGCCCATCCGTCTGCAGGAGCTCAGGTTGTGTTTTGGTTTTAGCTACTTTTTACTGCAGAACCTGAGTATTTTCGCTTTTCTCTTACACTTAACGTGCTCTGGACATGGTGCAAAGGACCATGTCCTGCCCATGGCAGGGGATTGCCTAGATGACCTTTTAAAGATCCCTTCCAACCCAAACTGCCCTATGACTGTGTGCCTAGGCAGTATATGGGAATGCAAGGGAACATCTATTTTATTGCAGTGCAGTGTCTGCAGCATTGTAGCTGGTGTCTTTCCCTACGCCATACGCTCTGTCTTGTCTCCTGCCAGTCCCACATGTTACTGCCTGCGGTTCCCCACCCTGTGGTCTGAAGAGGAGGACCAGGCCGTGACTTGCTGTGCTTGTGGTAGGAGACCTGCAGAAATGCTGCTCAAAACTGACTGGGGAACACTTATTAATGCTTCAGAAAAAAATGTTTGCAGTAGACTGTACTGTAATTGCTCCCCCTCAGGAGCATTAACTCATTTTTATGTAACCTTGCATAATATAGTTTGATAAAGCAGTGTAGTTGTGCTACACTATGAACCATAGGTGCATTTTTTATTTTCCATTTTCTACAGTTCAAGGCAGGGAGGGGATTAATCCCTTCTCTTATCTGATTTCAATCCTTTGTCACCACACAGTCTTTCTCCTGAGTGGTCACTCCCTGTTGGGGTCACATCTCTAATGTGCAGACACTGACAGAGAGATGCACACACATTCCTTCTATGTGCCGATAGGCTCCTTGCACTTCAGTATATTTGCAGTTTTAAGCTGGAAACTGGCATGTAAGTATTTATTCTAGAAATTACTTATTCATTAGCACGTTTTCCACGCCATAGCCCAGCTACATTTGATGAGATTGAACAGCTGAACAACCTTTAATTTTGTACACACCATGGGGTATCTGTAATGAAGCCTGTTTTCCATGGATACAGTTTTGTTGGTTTGATGTTGTCTTATTTACTTTTTTAAAGATTTATGCAGATACAGCCTCTAAAGAGATGAAGATGTGCAGACCAATATGCTGGAAAGAAAAGAGTTTGGTACGCTATGAAGAGTATGCTCTGACAAGTGAAAATTGAATGTGCTAATTGATGATGTTGACACATTCATTGGTTTTTGTGCATTCCCATTCGCATGCTGTCCTCAGACCCATTTTTGACCACCAGAGCAGAGCAGAGCCCTCCCCGCAGGGCAGCAGAGCAGCACCCCATCCCTGCATCTATCATCATGGGTCCATGTCAGCCACTTTCTCCAGGCTTCTCCTCTGAAAAAGGGAATATCATGGAATCACAGCATGGTTTGGTTGGAAGGGATCTTAAAGCTCATCCAGTTCCAGCCCCCTGTCATGGCAGGGGCACATAGAATCATAGAATCATAGAATAGTTAGGGTTGGAAAGGACCTCAAGATCATCTAGTTCCAACCCCCCTGCCATCCCACTAGACTAGGTTGCTTCAGGTCCTTTTTGCTCAGTCCTATGGCAGGGGCACATCCCACTAGACTAGGTTGCTTCAGGTCCTAGGTTGCTCAGGACTTTTGTTCTGAGAATGTAATTCCTCCTCTCCCTTCCATTTGCATTCACATATTCAGTTTACATCTTAATGCTTGCCGGTTTCTCAAGGTCTCAATATCCATTTGAATCAATGTTTTCTTTCAGGTTTAAGTACCTGTGACAACATCCTGTTGCCCGGCAGTCAAACTTGTGCCAGAAATTATTCTCTCCCTAACCATCTTGAGTGATACAGGAAGGGTTGCGTTTATCCTTCTTGGCAATGGAGGGTTAGACTCTTTTCATGACATTTCAAACTGTGAAGGGTATCCATCATGATGGATCTATATTTTTTAAGCCATAGCAACACTTTGTATGTCCGAGAGCAGTATGTGTTGTTTGAATGTTTGGTTTAAAACCTCTCAGAAATAAGTCTTTTGCAACTGATGCTTGAATGAGATCTAAAGGTAGGTTGGGGAAGTCAAGTCTTTGTTCTTCTGACTTTGTTAAGCATAGCCAGACTCCAGCTACTTAGGAGAATTTATTATAAATAAACATTAAAATATTTATTTTAATATTATTTCATGGACAGGAAATTTTGTTGGGAAAACAGTTAATCGTGCCAGTAAGAGGCCAGACATTGCCATGGGACCCTGGGCAGTTTGCAGCCTCTGGGTGCAGCATGGTTCCTTCTGGAGCCTGTGCTAGGTTCCCTCTGTCTGAACATTTGGTGATTGGGTTACTTTCCTTTTTACCTCTCAAAGTACCTACTTCTGATGACGCACTTTAATAAGTTCACGTAATTGCATGCTCCCATATTAATTATTTTGCAGACTGTCTCACACCTTCCCTGTCTTACATGATACAAAGCTTGTAAATATGCAGGAAAGTGTTAAACAGACTGTTTCCTTTTTTAAAAGCTGAAATTCTTTATTCCCTTAAATGACCACCTTATAGTGTGATGTTTGAACAGTGTTAGTTAAGACATTATTAATGACTAAAGTGCTTTGAATATGATTAGATATATCTAGGTAGTTAGATATATGTCTTTGAGACACAAATCAGTATTAATTAGTATATTAGTATTCCTCCTTTGTTCCATTGTTTCTCTTTGTCTTTTTAGGTAATCTTTTTGCCTATGAAATTTGGAAGAGAAGTGAGCATATATTGTTATACCTCATGGTCCAGTCCCTCTCTGGCTTTTTTGCTAATAAACTCTTAGTAGCACTAAGTTCTCCCTTTGACTAATTTATCAGTCTTTACACCCTCTCAGGGAGACTGTCTCAAATTCATGAATTGTAATATCAGGGAAAAGACGTGGACTTTTGGCTCTCTTGTCTTCCATATATTTATAATGACTCTCTGCTGAGCAGGGTAAATGTCACCTTGATGGGACTCACTTGATGCTGTTCTCACATGGTAGCTTGCTGTAGTCTCTTACATGCACTCACATCCTCATCTGCATTAGTGAAGTGACTCAGATAAAGAGTTGTAGGATTATGAAATCAGACTTGACATTCTCAGCTTAATTTCACTGATATCACTGGCATCACCAGACTAGGACATTGCAATATTTGGAGTTATATTTCTTTTCTCCCCTGTGCAAGCAGTAGGAAGCATTGCAGTTGCATCTTGCAGCTTTCAGGATGTGTAATCTTTTAATTGTTACTGCTACTATAATACTAACAACAGTGTCCCCAAGAGCAGCCGTGACTCATAACTGCTGGTGCAAAGCCTGACTCAATATAATCAGGAATCCTCCAAACCCAAGAAAGGACTCAGATGCACAATGTTGTCTGGCCACTGAGGATACACGTGTGGATAGTTTGACTGGAAGTAGACAGAAAAGAGACTAAAAAGAGAACAACCAACAGCCTTTAAATCGAAGACTGAAGGAGTCATATAGAATCATAGAATAGTTAGGGTTGGAAAGGAACTTAAGATCATTTAGTTCCAACCACCTGCCATGTGCAGGGACAAAGCATATGCTATACTTTGTACTGTGTTTTGGCCTCTCGGGTAGTATGAAAGTTGGATTTGAGGTTTTGCAATTTAGAACCTTTGCAGATTTTCTTGATCTTTTTTTGCAATTGGTGATTTTTGACTGTTAGAGAATTGGGTGGTTTTGTCCATTTTAGTTTGCCTGTGGTTATTATGATCAGCTAATTGAATTTATTAAACTAGTATTATTATTAACAGTTAGACAAGGGGCCGTCACCAGCTGATGCTGCAGGTCTGTTTCCAAGACAGCACACTGGTATAAGGCTGAGCACTCCCCATCTCACCGCACTGCCTCCATGGAGTGGAGTGTGATTAAATGCTAGGGCTTAGTCCGCAGACAGAACAGAAGAGAAAGGCCTTCAGTGCATGCTTGAGATGCAGTATTCTGGAGAAGAAAATATTTTGAATGCACTGTGAAGTGTCATGCTTGTGTTTAAATTTGATGCTCAGTAGCCATTTGCTGGTGTAATACAATTCCCTTCAGCTCAGTGGTAGTGGTGAGGGATGTCCTTGCTTGCACACATCATCCTGCCCAGCAGCAGCCAGTAGCACATGCCTGAGGTACACATTCTATTTTCCTGTTCATCAAAGCAAGGTATATACTCCTTTAAAAAATTCCGTGCTGAATTAAAACATCTATGAAGAAGTTTTGCTTCAGTCCCCATGCAATGGTTTTGCAGCCATCAGCACCATCACAGCTGTCACATACTGCAGGGAGACATCTAACATCTGCTTTAGAGTGAGTAGCTTACATTTGTGATGAAATCTATGTAGATTATAAGGTTAGGTGTGAAACCTGTATTAAATGAGTGACTTAATTTTTTTCCTCCCTCAGGTATAAAGGAGGTCTATTCATAGCTCTCCCTGAAGTAACAGGATTGAACATACATGGCAGTGAAGTTCAGTCAACAAAAAGATCACACCAGCAGATCTGATGGGAAAACACTCCCTTTCTCTTTTTCCCTGCAGAAAGAGGGTCCATGGCTTGCTGAGAGCAAGTGGAGCACCTTCCTCTTGGATTTGGCTATTGGGATGTCAGTTCTGTGTCAGACCTGGTGGCTTTGCTGCTGTGTTTTTTCTCAAAACAAAAAATATTTTATGTTTTTCTTCTTTTTTTTTTCCTTTGTGTATTTTTCTGAGATTAATGGTATTTGAAATCATTGGAGTTCGGTCTTTAGTGGAACAGCTCCAGGCAAGCAGGTACAAAGTATTGTCAGCAGCAGGCAGAACCAGTGGCAGTGGGTTCGCTGAAAGAGCATTTGTTCACAGACCTACCGAAGATTTGGTAAGCAAGTTCAAAAGGCTAATCATAGTAATAGTGGAGTAAAGAGACCAGGAAAGCTGAAAATAAGCAATATTACAGGTAAATGGAGTTCTCAAAGACATGAATTCATGCACTGTGTGCCTGATTACAATCATGAAGAAAACTGTTCAAAGATTGTATAGATAAGAATAGGAAAAAACCTTGATGGCAGAAAATCACTGTGTTGAAGTGTGCTACAGTCAACAGGATTATAAAAGAAATGATGGGTGTCACACAGCCAAGCATAGCCCAGCAGCTGCCCGCTGGTGACAGGCACACTTATCTGATAGCTGCCATGCTGATGGTCAAGGTTTTTTTGCATCTGCAGTACACAGACACAGGTCTTGTAATGTCACACAGCCCGTTCCTCTGTGCAGTTGTGTATCTTTGGTGATTTTACCCAAGCCCTGATATAGTTTGTCACCTTGTGGAAAAAAACCCATCGAAAATCTCAGTGTGGCACTCGGAAATGACAGTGCTGATGAACTGGAGGAGCATGTGAGTAAAACGAGTGTGAGGCACAGCTGAGCATTCGTCACTGACATAAAATAATACTATAAAATGAGATAGATATTACTTTATGTTGACACAGGCAGCAAGCAGAATGTATTTGTGCAGCAGGGGCCTGAGTTGGTTTGAATTTTTGGGGACAGCAAACAGCAGCAAATAAAGGGCACATAAGAAATAGTTCTTTCTCAGTGTTTTTCTCTTATTGCAAGTAGACGCCACTTTCACACACAGCATCTGGAAAACATCATGGAGGGTGTGGGGTGTCTTTATCTGCTTCAGGAAAAGAAATGTGGGGACCTCTTTCAGTGACATATGGCAATACATTAATGAGGAGAGCATCCTTTTCTTCATTAAAATAGGTATTTTGACTTTGGGATGAGATTGTTGGTTTTGAACTGTAACAACAAGGAAAAAGGAATGTTCTTATTTTCTAGCCATGATGTGAGAAGGGAGAGAATTAGGTTAATGGCTAAATACATGTAAATGCCCATGAAAGAATGGACACAAATAATAGGAAAGAAAGACATTCCAGTCCCAGGACCTATGCTTGGCTAAGTTACTCCTCTGTAACTCAGAGCACTGAGTCTTACCTCAAAGAAGAGTCTAGTGAGATGCCTGTTCTTGCTCTTTAGAGGAAAAAGAAAGAGAAAAAACACCACAGTTGCCATAGTTACACCACTTGTCATGCTGCTTATCATATCTGTGGAATAAAGAGCCTTATATTAAATCTGTACTCTTATTAATATCAGCTGTTAAACATTTCCAGGGTATTTGAAATCAAGACTTTCTGCAGAAAAAAAGGTGAATGTTGATTGCAGCAGAATTGTTCTGTTTAACCATGCAGCTCAGTGTGTAATTTTGTTAGACACTGTGTTACAGAGTTATATACCTTGAATAAATTTTCCAATTAATTTAGCTTCTTTGCTCTTCATGAACATGCTTGATTTTTCTGTTAAGATGTTTGCCACTTGCAGCTCTTTGCCAATTAGTTTGAGCAGGCCGAGGAGAAGAAAAGGAGGGGAGTTGCCTTCAGGGGAGGACCCGCCCCTTGACAGTGGTACAGTGTTGGGTTTGCTCTGTACTGAAGTAATTCAGACTTGCCAAGTGAGGGGGATGAAGGCTGCGACTGCTGTGCACATGCATGTGTCCTTGTTTGCTTTCCAGGGCAGACATACCCCAAATATCTATATAGGTCACAAACACATACACGCACATGTTCCCTGTGGAAGGATCAGTAGTCTGCACATCTTCTTAATGCCAAGGGACCTGTGGTTTGATGTGGTATTATGCTTCTGGTTTAAGCTGCTGTGGTAAATTATAAAGCATTAGGGGAATACAGTTTAAAGTGGTTTTTCATATGTACGGTAGAGGCTAACGCAGAAAGAGTGCATTTACTGCTCTCTGGGGACCCTTGGGCAGTCACCCCTGGACTTCCTTGTGCAAGGTGGTTCTCCTTTGGGGCAGTGCAACAGTGTAACCCTCCCAGTGGTGGGTCTTGCCAGAAATTGCCCATAGCTAAAAGTCCCTGCACAGCATTCATTCCCATTTATGTGGTGTTAATCTTGCCCGTAGCATCATAAGGCTGGAGCTCTACAAATCCCTCCCTGGAGGAAAATGTATCAGATTCCAGGTCTTGCAAGCAAAGCCATCCTGTGCTGTATCCAGTGTTTGTCAAGGGAAATTCATCTCTTTAGAGAAGAGGGTGTACCAATAAGAACCAGCTATCCATGGGATGTTGAAGTGTTTGTTCAGTCTTTTCTGTTTCTTTATATTTCCTGGCAAGAAAAAATGGAGCAATAAAAATGACACTTATTGTTACTTAAAATAAAACTATGACCTGTTTCTCTAACACAGGGAGGTTGTAATCAGTGTATGCTTGTCATTCTTATCTGATGATAGCTTCAGATTAAGTCCTTCGGCAAGATGATGTTTTTCTCCTCCTTGCCTGGTTCCCTTGTCACGCACAGCAGGAGTGGAGCTGTGGTTTGCCCATAAATGTGATTGATGGTGAATGGAGAGTTTATAGGTTGGGAGATTGGCTTAGTCAAAATCCAGATTCTGCAAGTTTTCTCTCCAGGTGTCATCTTGGTTTCGGTTTTCTATTGGAAAACAGTTTTTATGTCCAAACTGTGAGAAATACAGATCTGGTTCTGACTCTGTGAGAGCCTGGGTTGTTTAGCTGAACAGTTTGATTTGTTTTAGCTCAGGTCCAAGGCTGTTGGTTTGACACCACACAGAGACACAGCCACTGCATTCAGCAGGCTGTTTGGAGGTTAATGCATTAGTTTGTAGGAAATAAACCCTTAAAATAAAGACAGTAGATAATGGAATTGTTTGTAATTCATTAAATGACTAAACAGAAAATACCTAACTTGTTAATCTAACTCACTCTGAAACCCATAACTGAATACAGTTGGAGGGAAAAGAAAATAAAAAAGTGGTTGTTCAATCCCATGTTCCTGTTGTTTGGCAACTGCACAAAATTTTCTTGATTTTTTTGATTAAGTAGAATGGTTAATTAGAAAAACATTTTCAGTTCTTTGAATGGATAAACTAGCTATACATGCAGAGTTGTATTTACTGAAAGTGGGTGTAAGAAAGAAAATCATTACTTGTGTGATTACTTTATAATGCCACATTTACTTGTATATCTGCTGGGTTAAAACCCAGGGATTTGCACAAAGAAGTGCCAGGGTTAAAGCTAGGATAGAGACCGTCTGAGGAAGTTCCTAAACTTCAGGCAGTGTCAGAAATGGGCTGGGTGTTTTTTTCTGTATTGGCGCTCAGTGGCTGAGAGAAGGAAACAATACCTTACAGGTGCCAGCACAAGGGATGGGGAGATGTGCGGGACCCAGCAGGAAAGCATGGCTCCTGTGCTGGGCAGTGGAGGGCAGCAGCCAAGCCCCCACTGTGCTGAGGGGCAGGGAAGGGCCTGGGAAGAAGTGGAAGGAGCAGCAGCATGAGACCCTGGATAATGTTTAAGGACCAGTTCAGAAGCAAAGTCAGGAGGTACAGAGCAGTTGTCCTTGTCGCTCTGACTCCAGGAGTCCTCCGGGATGTTTCAGACGAACACTCAGCTCTCAGCAGAGCCTGGCTTCCCAGGTAACATAACCAAAGCACTATTAATTACTTTGTTTTAAGCAGGTGAAAATAATTTGCTACTATTTGTTATCTTTCCAGACCACAGCATTCAAACGGAAACATTCTAAATGTAGTTTAAATTAGTATGTGTTCTGTACTGTTGGCTCCAATTAATCTGAATTGGTTTTGTTTCTTCCCTGCCATAGTTTCATAAAGATTTTGAAGCACATTTCCTAAGATCCTGTCCACATTTCCAGCTCTGTGATGGGGCTGCTGCGCGCTCCCACCTGCAGAGAGGTGCTGTGGATTTAGTTGATGTGACGGTTCATGCAGCAGCTCTGCTGGGAATGTGCTCCCTCTGTGAGCTCCTCGATGCCTCCCCTGCTCAGTGCAGAATTTCTGCTTCCCACCTAGCCCCCAGCTTTATCGCACTACTATGTGAATCCTGCATGGCTGCTCCTTGTGCCAGGTCTTCTTTAAGACCCTCTGAGATCTTTAATTTGTTTGAAGCATTAAGACTTTCTGCTCATTCTTTGATCTCAGCATTGCAGATAGTTTCAAACTTCATCTGATCCAGAAATTCTTATCTGCAAAGCAGACAAGTAGGAGCTAGGAGGAAGATGCAGCCAAACATGCTCAAGATTGATGTTCTTCATTGGTACAATGCTTTGTTGATTTTAGCTTTTATTTAGAAGGGTAAAACTAATCCATTCCTATTGCAATCTTATTACTTGACTCAAAATCTCAGTCTTAGAGTTATCTTTCCTGCAAAAAACATGATGGTTTTTCAGGCCATAAACAGTGTGGGTCTGGCTCTGTTCTCTGACTCAAAGTCACTTTTTTTTTTAATGGCTCTGATGGGAAATCTAATGTTAACAACCTCTGAATTTATCTCTGAAGGCACCGACCCTAATAATACCTTGCAAAATAATCAAAGGTGTGGCTGATAAAGACTATCTTTTAACTCCATCCTGAGGAGGTTGAAAGCACTGTCTGTCACCGCAGGTAGTTAGATCTTCTTTCCAGCTTAACAAAAGGGTTGATGCTGACAGCTATCAGTGTATGGAGTTCAGAGGCAGAGCAATAAATGGCACACTTTTTGTTTGTTTACAGAGACCTATCACTTTCATTTGTAAATACCCGTATATGATGAATGCCATAGTTTGCCGTTGCAAAGGGGGAACATGTATCACATATCCCACTTGCGGCCTATTTTTAGAGCTTGTAAGAATGAATACAGGTGCATACCTTTATGATGTTTTTCAGAGGAGTGAATTTCCTCTGACACTCAGTTTTGCCCTTACCACAAGCATGTCTCCCATCAGAGGCCACTGTGCTCCTCAGTGGCATGTTTGCCCCAGGAATGGACCTGGCCCAAAGGTTCCAGCTATGGTGGGCTGTTGGTGGGAGGGAAGGGCTATGGGGCACGCATTTCCTTATGGCACAGTGCTTAAAGACCACAGGAAACACAAAAGTGCTCCCTGTGTCCAAGCGGAAAAACTGTAGAAATTTCGTAAGAAACCTATAACTTTCCACCTTATTTTATAGTATACTTTATAGTAAGTTTTTATAGCAAGCAGTACTGCCTCTGCTGAAATCAGCAGGTGCTTTGCCATCTATATGAGTGGGAGTGGGATTTCAGCCACAAAGTGCTATAGTATGCCTGTCTGTAGAGCCAGAGCTTAACTGGGAGCCCACCATTACACTGTATTGCAAACAGAAAGTGTATGTTTTGTGCTGCATTCTACAGGGTTATTCCTCGCTTGTCTTTACAAAAACAGCTTAAATTTGCTGCCCACAGAGCTATGCTAGAGAAGTGTAATGTATGTAAACCTGTAAACCTGTGCTATTAGGCTGCCCACAGAGCAATGCTAGAGAAGTGTAATGTGTGTAAACCTGTAAACCTGTGCTATTAGGCAAAACTTCCAACCACCTATGGCTGTATTTCTTCTCCCTTGTGCTAGAGAAGTATGTCTTTGAAGTCAGTGCATGAGCTAAAGCTCATTATTTATCTAGTGCACTACATGAAAACACACCCAAGTTTCAAATAAGCAATTCTTTCTTTTCCTTTTCTGAAGAGGTAAGTGCATGTGCAAGGTGCATACTGACTTTGCAGAAGAACCTTTAGACTGTTTTGTGCGGTTTAGGGTGATCGGTATGATAAGCTTCCTATCCTCTCTGGGATTCATTGTAGGAAAGCCTGCTTCACTGAAATTAATGGGTATTATTCCACTTAAAATGAAGTCAAAATTTTCTAGCTTTGTACTGTAGTATAAGCGTCTCTCACACAGTTGCTTTCCCTATGTTATCTGAACATAGAGTTTCTTCAGCCCTATTAAGATTGTTCAACAGCAGATTGGTCTCAATCTAATACATTTGCAGAATGACAAAGCAAACATTTTATGTACTCAAACCCTAAAAAGCTGTCTCAGGCTATAGGAATGTCATGTCATTCCCACTTTGACCTGAACTGATTTCTATTATTAAGCTATTATCTCACCCAAGAACTTCTTTTATTGTTCTTCCTATTGGATACATCCTCTGTTCTGGCAAAAAGTGCATTGTAATAACCCTGATGAATTAAAAACATACACTTCTGATAGCAGCTATTACTTGAAAACCTGATAAGCCAAAATGGACTTTTGTTTAAAGAAAATCCTACTTTAAATCCCAGTGTTCCCTGAGGAATTGTCAAGGTCGTACTCTTGCTTCCTATTAAATCCTTCTGGGAACTTCAAAGCAATCCTCGTTAAAAGAGCCCATTATATTGGATATTTGTAATTGTTAGTTATGGCCCTAGCACTGCTCTGTACAATACTTTGCCAGTCCCCTGGGTTCAAGGCTCATTTCACATGTGGTTATATCATTCACTTGACTAGCTATGCAGTCTAAGTTTGCTTAGGGGCTGCATGATAGGCAGGGTAAATATCCAATTCTAAAAGGTATAATAATAAGAAAACCCTAAAGGTAAAAATGTAGCCCTGGTTAGAATATGAGGAATTCGGAAGTGGAAGCTGTGACTGACGTGTGAATGCTCTTCAGATAGAAATACACCTGCAGCATTTGCCCAGCCCTGCTCTGAACAATACATGTGCATGCATATGCATAAACATAATTATTCTAATAATTTAAAGTAAGCATTTTGTTATTAATTGCATTCTAAATGCAGCAGAGCTGAACAAGGTGAATCCAGGTTATCAAGTATATACAAAGCAGCACTGAAGTGAGAGATTGCTTAGGCTATTTTCCTGATCATGCTCTCTTGGCATTAATCATTTATTCAAGATTTCCAGGCACTGGTGTTCACCTTATGATCCCTCTCTGAGGTAGGAGCTTATAAACATTATCAGTGTTTTGCAGATTGGAAGCAGAGGCATCGGAGTGGCATTTGGTGGTGTAACTAGACAGAGTGGTTGGATGTTCCAGCCACTGTGCTCACGTCAATAGAGTTGAGCCAACAGTGAATCTGGCCTTGTCTTCCTGAATCAGTGTGCACACATGGGGGAGGATGTTCTGTTTTCCTTTTGCAGCATTTGACAGTTCTGTGATGGCTCCGTTAGACTTCTAACCTTAAGCACCACATTATGTGTCTACACTAGGTAAAAATTCGTCCACATGGCCCAGCTTGACTTGATGATGATTTCAGCCAGCATTGAGATTTTCTTCACTGCTTCCCAGTCCATCAGATAACTCTGCAGTATTAAAGCACATACATGCAGGTGTTCCTAGCAGCCAGCAGGTGAATTACAGCTGAGGGTTACTCTAAAAAGCCACTGCCACCAAGCTGCTTTTGCTTTATGAGTAAAGGCAAGATCATTCCGCATGTTCTCCATCTATCACAGCATATAATCACAGTCACATGAGCCCTCTGAGGCTTGTGGTGGTAGCAGTGCTTGGTGTGGACTTTCAGAAGGTTCAGTGTAGCTCACAGGGCAGGCACAATGTGTGATTTGAGGGTGGCATACAGAAACAAGCCTCTTGAAGGATATACAGCCCAGGAATGTATCTCTGGCACATGGTTGGTACAGCAGTTTCTCTGGATTGAGGCATTGACCAAAGTGTCACATTTTTGACCCAGTCTGAGCCCAAAGAGTCTGCTGAACAGTTATTGTAGGCTGAGACAGTGCTGCCGCAGTCAACCCTGGCAACACAGTCCTGCCTGTGTGCACAGTGACAACAGGTCACAGGGGGACCAGGAGCTTGTTTTATCTCTCTTGGCATTGCATAGACCAGGACAGCCTCTGCAGCAGACCAGGTTCTGCAAATGTAATTGCATTTTGTTGCAAAATTTCTAAATGCACAGAAGCAGAGAATGAGACAGTGATATTGTGAAAACTGTGAAGACGATACCTGAATATATGAATATCTGAATATATATTTATAATTTTTAAAGCTGAGCAAATGATTTGTTCTAGATATATGCAGTGAACTTTGTTGTTTGGGTTTTTTTCCAGTTAAAATCTGCAGGACTCTGTTCTTATTCATATTCACCTCTCAGCTGTCCTTAATTAGTTTAAAGTGTTTGGCCTCAAAAACCTTACTCTGTGATTTTTTGTGAGCCGTTTGCTTCATATATATATGTATCTGCAAGGCTTTCATCTTCATGACTATGCAGATGTTTTTCTTCCCCCCTGCTAGCAGGAATCTCCCAGATAACTCATTCTGCAGGACCCCTCATTGGCACATGCTGCCTGCTGCCAACAGGCCTGAAGGGGACAACTCTTCAGGCTGTGGATTTCGAGCATCTTTCAGTGTTGTCCTTTGATTACTTCAGCCAAGCTAATGTATCTCAGCAAAGGCAAAACAAGTATTGTAATGGCACTGGAAATTTTTTGACAGCAAACTCATCTTTCAAGGAACAGCTGAAGGAAATACTCAAACTACCTTTGGAAGATTTTTACAGCTATTCCTAATACCTGATGCGTTTTATTATTTTGGAGGTAAACACCTGGCAACCCACAGCACTTCAGGTTAAATTAATCAAACCCAAGGAGAGATTAGCACCAAAAAAATATCTAAAGTTCTTAAAAAAGGCAAAACCCCAAAGAGTAGGAGCTCCTCCGGGTACTGCCGCCAGAGCTAAGCAAGAGGAGAACATCATCCTCTCCCCATGGCTGGAGCCCATTGCTGTCAAAGCTGCAAAGGCAAACATCAGTTTAGCACGTAAGTAGATTTTAAAGTTATCTCCCCAGAAGGACTGCAGATGAAGCTGGCCATCAGCAGAAGGAAAGGAGAGGCTGTGGTGGAGGATGCTGCTAGAAGTGAGGTCTGGCTTGCTTGTACTCTAGCCAAGATGCAGCATTTAAGGTTATTCTTAATTCTTGAAGCAGATTCTTTTTTTCCGCATGAAACAGTGAATGCCCCTTTCCTCCCCAAGAGAAGTTTCTGTTACAGAGCGCGATGTGCCATCTCTGTGCTGTCATCTGTACAGGGACATGTTAAGGAAAGGACAGACAAGCAGCAGACATGGGGCTGCTCTACCCAAGGAGGCTGGATCAAAGCTACAATTTAGACAAGCAGGCCATAACTAAATTCCATCTGTTTCTGTCATTGAACTGAAGGCCAAAATCCTATTGTGGATTGTGTAACTTTCCTTACACAATTGTGCCTCTGCAGAATTGGTCAAGCTGGCCCTAATTGCAGGTGATAACATCTCCATCTTGTAGAGGTCTCCTATCAGGTATCTGTGATGGGAAGACAGTGGGGGAACGTGGGGAACTGGTGGTACTGCAGCAGGCTGGGAGATGGCCTGGAAGCCCTGCAGACAGTGGTGGCGCTTCTCTCTGGGCAAATGTCTATTCATTAGCAAGTAAATTAAGAAAATATAGGCTCTGTGAAGAGCTGATAACCTTTTAAATTGAACTCTTCTGCCCACAGATGAGAACAGCAGTACACACAAACATTATCTGGTTCCTTCAGGAATGACCCTGAAAACCCAGACTGAGGTTTTGGAAGAACCAATGCTGTGTGCGTAAAGGTTTTGGTCTGGTGTTAACTAAACCCTTTGGAGAAAGTACCAGTGATGGATGAAGAGGATGACTTAAGCCTTCCACAGCATTCAGCTTTTCTTGCGTCTTGTGTCCCTCTGGAGGGTAATAACCTAATCGTGTGAGCTGCACTAGGAGAATGAATCAGAAATCTCAGTGAAGCAGCCTCAGACCTCTTGCAAACCGAGCTCTGGAGCAGCTCTGCACCAGAGCAGGTCTTCCCTGCCAGAACTGGGATGCTCATCACGCTCAGGCTGATGCTCGCCTGACACGGTCTCGTGGTTCTCACCACCGCAGCACCTAACTGAACTTGTCACACAGAGATACGGAAAAGCTCCTTTACATTACAAGCAACAACTGTCAGCAGTGCAAATGTGCCTGGACTCGCATAATCCACCCGAAAAGGTGGTGGTTGCTAAGCGACGCAGCCCCGTTCTCTTTTTATGCCATTTTAGTTCCTTCTCAGCTTAATGTTCCATGTCTGGGGCTGCTTAATTTGATCTTATTTGCAGTGACAATGTAGGGTCTTGTGCCTTGGATACTGATTCACATGAAATGTACCAATCGTCACACTTAAAAATCACATTCAGTTTTGGAGCTGATGAAACTGAAATGGAAACTGGGGTTTGTTTTCTGCTGGAGAGGCATTCCCATGGCCATGCTGTACCATCCTAATGCTGTTACGTCCCCATCCCATGCTCCTCCGTAGTGCTCCTTGATGGTGCTTAATGAATTAATTACACTGTTCACAGATTCTGGCTTTTCTAGTGAATTAACCAGCCTCAGGCCTCCCCCTCTCACTCCATGTGTTTTTGCTGGTGTTGTAATATGCAGAACATCCTTCTCCAAAATCTAAACCCACGTTGCCTAAATACTGATTAGGCGAAACCACTGATGGGGCAGAGTGGGGTGGGAGGAGTGAGGCAATTGCAAAAGGGGGGATATGAAATCAGTGGCATTAACAATGTACAATATACAACTGAATTAGAGAAAAGTTATTTTTTTATAAAAGCAAGGTGTGTTTTCCAGTTCATGAGTTTCTCTTGGATAACCCCTCATCAGAAAGATTCTTGCCATAGTCTGTTGTTCATTTGGAAATACAGTTGTTGCCCTTATGCATGTCAGGATTCTATGGTGGCATCACTCTCAATCCTCGACAAAAATAAGAAAGAAAAGCAATTTACAAGAGCAATGCAGAGGGATGAAATCTTATCGAGGAACTTGAAACGTATATATAAAAAAAAAAAAGGTAAGGAAAAGACAACTTAAAATATAACTGACACCTCCCACTTTCATTCTGGTTTTGATTTTCTAGCATTTCATGGAGATTACAAGCAGCATATTAGCAATATGTGCCATAATACACAGTGTGTCACAAGAGCAGCAAAAGGAGTATGAGTGATGACTGCATAAATCTATACAATTCTGTAACATAATTGTTTTTCTATTAATTTCCAAAGTGTGTCTACTCTTTGCAAGCAGCCCCTGCTTCTCGTTATAGCATTTAGTGTAACATGTTCTTTCAGTCTTCCTGTTATGGCTATCCTTCAAATGGGTCCTTCAGTAACTGCTCATGACAGTCAATCCAGTTATCCCACCTGAGGAATCTAGAGGGTCATGTGCACCAGAAGTGATGTAGAGATGGTCAGAGAAGGTTATTCTGGTTGTTCCTTCCTCAAACAGTGCTTCAACATGAATATTGTTCACTTTGGAGGTTAAATTGTACTCAGTGCTGTGTTTTTGTTGATTCAGTTTTGGTAAGACTGCACAAATAAATAGAAACCATTACTACAGCAGTTATCCCCTGAGTAGGATGGTGTTCTCTCACTGCGATGTCAAACAGGAGCCTGGGTGTGCGGGTGGATGGTGTGTGCCCTGTCGGGGGCTGGAGCACCAGGACCATGCACTGAATATGTCACCACGTTGCCATCAGGCTACTTCTGTACTAGATAAATTAGTAATCAGGAAACAGAAACAATCTCTTTAGCAGCTTCTCCCTCCCTGCTGTCGTTTGTGATCTGCTGATGAACCTCTCGGCGACTGGAACACCACTGCTATTTATGGTTGTCCTCAGCACTGAGCTGCTAATTGTTGCTGATTTACTGAGAGTGACGAGGAAATGTGACAGCTAAAGATGATATCATTTATGAGAAGAGAAGGCTGTAAAGCAATTATGGAGGAGCATACATACTTTTTACTAATGTTATAGTTGTAATTGAATATATTCGTATTCTATTATTAAAACATGAGGTTCTGTGTGCTGATCTGCAGGAAAGTCACGCAGTTCAGGCTGCGGCTCAGAGACAACTACCCACCAACACATGCAATAAAACAAAATGGGGTTTGTACAACTGTAGGCACTTATACACCACATAAATTGGCAACACACTATGGTAGGGAGCACAACAGGACAGAGGTGAAAATGTGATACAACAATCTATTTCTATTTAGATACTAAATATAAAATTATTTTCCCCAAGCTTCATTCCATTTGTTGGGTTTTGGGCAAGCATGCAGAGTCATTTAGGGCTGTTGCTTTCATCTCTTTCTCATATATATTCCCCAATTTAAAGGCAACAGAGCATGTGGATAGCTCTGGCTTTCAGGCACAGATAGGGAAGAACCATGCACATCCATTTCCCTCTTAGCTGGACTGAAGCAGGATTTAATAATCAGCCTCTGCTTTTCCAGGCATGTATGATACAGTTTTCTAAGCAAGAATTATGAAAATGGGAAAGAGGAGGGTAAGCATAATCTGCCACAGTGACTGCAAAGAAAATCAGAGCTGAAGTTCCAGACTCGTAGCCATCATGATGTCAGTTCTCGCCCAGTGCTGAAAATACTAAGAGCATGTTTCATACATTTGATAGCGTGAGATGTCTGTGGGCTGTAATAAAATTCATTTTTTTTGCACTGTAAATCTTTTCTCCTTAGGCATGGAAGAGGTTACAAATGTGCATAAAATTGAAGTGAAAGTGATTAAATCTCACTCTGAGCAAGTATTGACAGATCTGCCTTGCTTTTGAATGCTGTGGGAGCTTCTTTCTTTGCGGCCCATGCTCAAGATAATGAAAACCAGTCAAGTGATGAAACTTATATATCCAAAGAGGATTTTTGCTTCTGCGTATTTGTTTTTAATATGTTGTTGGTACAGAGATGCAGTTATTTCAAATCCTGTCACTTCTGGAAGGGGACGGGTGTAGACCGTCGCTGTCCCCCACAGCCTTTTGGCGTGCTGCAAACGAAAGGCTTTTAATTGCTGTGCTTTAAGAAAACACTGTTTATTTTCCACGTGCAGATATACAGGTTGTCTTCATCTGGGTCGCGCTGATGTAGGCTGTATGTGGGTGTCTTGAAATGGATATTTGTAAGGGAAGAAGGTGGGATCCATTTGTAGAGAATGGGAAAAGGCACAGCTCCTACTAAGAGAACAACTCATAGCTCATGTGGTTGTCTGTATCTATCTTGTACACAGTCACATCCTCAGAATTAATGCCAAGGTATGAAGTGTCTGGGGTTTGTGATGACCAAGGTGCCTTCTTTATGCTTCCATCTGCCAGGAAATCAGATGCTCTCCTGCCTCAGTTCATCTGGGGAGGCATTGCTCTTGTCTCTTGTTTTTTCTAGGTATTGATTACTTTCAATTTGAGAGTTAGTGTAATGCTTATAGAACCAGAAGACTAACAGCAATGCCAGCAGCACAGGGGAGATGGGATAGTTGCACCTTCCATCCACTCAGTTCTGTGTGTTAGCAGGAATACCATATGACACTTCATCACTCTGTGTGTCCCTGAAGCCAATCTGCCTAACCTTTGTGAAGTGTGACAGCCAGACCAGGTTCCACCATAACGTGGACAGAACACTTTTCAGGCCAAGTTAAGGCAAAACTGTAATGGGAGCTGAAGAATCCTGTGCTGGGCTCTGCTTGATGAGTGCATGTGATGTGATTACCTGGACCTGCCTGAATCTGGAGACTGTTTCCAGTACAGTGGTCCTGCCTGTATATATGAGATTGTATTCTTCAGGTATGCCTTATGCTAATTTCTTTTCCTGTTAACATTCACCACCAATTAGCAGAAAAGGTCACTTGTCACTAGTAGCAATATGTAGCCTCTTTTCAAAGAGAAAGGAACCCTTTTTTTCAAACAAGTTACATGATGCAGATGCCTTAAGAGCACATATATTTGCAGATATGCAGGCAGTCAATATCTAGGATCTTTCCTTTCTATATGGTGCTTTGTACTTTAAAATAGCTAGCAGTCCACATGGATCCCATGGTTTGTTGCTTGTTCCCTTGCATGGACCTCAGGAAAGGGAGATGCAGCTGGCCTGGGTACCTCTGTGTAGAAGGAGTAGTCCAGCATTTCAGATTCTGCATGCCACAGCTGTTGTCTCGCCTCTGATACATCTAAGTCACCAGCCAGCTGAGGTTGACATAATTATATGTATATTAATTAACATGTATATGTTATTTGCAAGAGGACAATCTGTTTTCACTGTTGGAAAGACATCATCCATTAACACTAACAACAACAGTGTGTGAGATCTGTATCTATTTTGCATTTAAAGAACAAGGAATGCTCATGTATTGTGGATTAAAGCATGGTGAATTCTGGTAATGCGGATGTTTCATTAACATTCCCCATTTTCATGTAAATTAATTTCTTTGAGGGAAATCAAAACCATACCTGATGCTAATTGCCAATGATAATGATGAGCCGAGACTGAGCTGATTCATTATTGAGGTAGACTGTTTCTCTCATGAAGTCTTCAAATCAAGACTGGAGACCTTTGAAGTTATACATCAGGTGGGCTCCAGTTTCCTGGAGTTAGTGCAGGAAGAGAGCTGCAGAATGCACCAGCTACATACCCAGAGGCATGATCTCCTTTGGCCTTTAAACCCAAGGAAGATTGTCTTTCTTCCCCTAAAGTAACCACGAAGCTTTTATTGACCATTTTATCTAAATTATGGATGATGTTTTTGTCAACTACATTATTCTTGTGAAGCAGAGCAGTGCCAAAGATAACTTTACCATCTTAAGGCTCAGATGCATGGAGCCCATCTTTTTACAGAGAGATTAACGAAGTACATGCTATCAACATTTCTCGCCTGAATTCACTTGGCAATGGTGGTTTGTTATCATCATATTGAAAATGAGAAATGAGCTGCTGTGGTTGAATTTGTGAGAAAACTCATCAAGCAAAATTATCAGGTTTGCTGAAAGCTAGAGAAAATCCCCTGAAAGCATTAGAGGGGTTGACATTGTAGGAACCAGCAGTGGAGAGTATCAGAATATCCCTTTGTCACAGGAGTTCTGCTGCTATTTGAAATTGGACAACTTAATGGATAAAGCTGAAGTATATCACAAAATAATACATGTCATTACTTTGTAACCTGTTTCATGATGTTATTTCTTTTCAGCTGCATTTTACCTCTCTTCAGCATTTAATAGCATACCACAGTTTATTGAATATTTTCAGTCTAGCCTTGAAGTATGAGTTTTATCCTGCCATGTGTTGAAAACCTTCGTGTCCAAGAGAAGTTAATGGGAACTGAAGATGATCAGAATTTTGTATGACCAGTCCTTGATTGAACAGACAGTTCTGAGCCTCGTATGGAAAATGGTCAAACAGATGATCTAGGGTTTCAGAATTACACTGCAAAAAGCTGGAGTTACAAAGGAGTGTCTTAAATGACAGTCTTGAAAATACCTAGGAGTAAAATTGTTTCTTTGTCAGTAAAAAGACAGCGAACGCCATGAAGAATATTTACATTTGACTGCACTCTCATGTATTACGCTCTCAAAATATTTTGAATTGCTGGTGGCAAGCCTGTCCTTATTTAAGCAAGTATTTCGGAAAAGCAGGCCACCTGAAAAATTAATCATGGTCTGTGATTAATAATGCTTTCTGGCTGTTGGACACGCCAAGGGAAAGATGCACTGGCTGTGGATAGCAGAGGGAGGTAGGTGCGTTAGGTCTCTGAGGCAGGGGGTGCTCTGGAGGGCTGGCAGAACTCCTCTGCCCTGGGCAGGGCACAGGTAGAGGTGAAAAAAAGTAGATGTTTTCAGCAATCCCAGAGAATAATCCTTATCCCTTTTCTCTTATTTATCCTCCAAAATGTGTGCTTCACTGAGGGAGGCACTGAGGATCAGGTTTGTTTATATATATTCAGTTTTTTGTGCAGGGTTGCTTATGATTCACTTTAATGTATTTTGTTGAATACAAGTTACTTAGAAAAACCACGGGTGCTGAATAAGAATAGTTGATAATAACTGCAGTGCCTGATAATTTTAACCTTTTGAGAATATCCATTATCTTAAACTGATCTGGTGATAATTCGGTTAGAATGTTGGATTTTAATCTTCACTGCTAGAGCATACATACTTCATGCACTCACTTCTCTTTTTTAATTCTTAGAAATGTGCATAAGTGGGGAAAGGCCTTTTCTGTATTCATTGGAACATGGTTCAATAGAAAATCTCATAAGCCCTGTACATGTAGTAGTTACATCCTAGTTACAGAATTTGCATATAAATAGCAATGTTTTTGTTAATGTGCCTGATGGAGAACATGCTTATATCCCTAATCTGTCAGTGTTGCCCAAGTATTGCAGAATATTTTGCTATGTATTCAGCCACAAATATTTGCAGTTTTTACTGTCAGAGGTATGTAGCATCGCTAACAAAGTCATTACTGACTGGTTTTACTTATTTCTGTTTGGTTTAACTTAAAAGTCATTATTAGGAAAGCTGGTACCTTCATCCCCATATTGGAAAATTCTCAAAAATCATAAGACTTGCATAAGAGTCACTTTATCCATCAGAAAAGCCAAGTTTAGTCTAGGAGATACAAGAAGTTGGAGGGAATGTCACTGCTTCTTAAAAAAAGAAGTCTTAATGGGCTCTAGTTAGGGCTTCTCAGCAGTGAGGCCATACAGACTGCAGGAGTAGAACAAAATCAATAGGCAGTAATTTTGTCGATAGTAATAACTGAAGCTAGAGACACCATTTTGGGAGATCTAACAAACAGCCATCTGCCTAGAGTTGGGTCTGCAGGTATATGCTACCCAAGGGGAAGGTGCTTATGGGGATGCAGAAGCCAGTGTTGTATCCCTGCCTGTGCTGCAGCCCTTGGACCAGCGGCCAGCCCTTTCCACATGGGTCTGGGCTTGGCGGTGTTTCTGACTGTACTCTGGTTTACTTCCAGGCCCTGCTGCAAAAAAGAAGTACGTCAGTTATAACAACCTGGTCATCTAGCCTGATCTGCCACGTGGGGCGGAGGACGGGTGAGGAGTTTCATCCACCGCTGGCACAGACCTCCTCCCGAGCGCGGGGCGTCCGCCTCGGCGGGGGCGAGGCCATGGCGATGCTGTGGGAAGGTGCGAGAGGAGCCCCGTGCTCCCGACGGCTGCTCCCTGAAATACTCTTCATCGCTCTCGGCTTCGTACGTCGCTGGCTGGTGCTGCCGTCGGCTGTGGCCTTGGCCCTGCTCCGGCCACGGGAGCCGCTGTGCTCGCGCGCTCAGCTGTGGCACGGGAGGACCGGCTCCCTGGGGAGGGCTGCATTCAGCTACAAGGACTTTAAGGGGCTAATTCTGTCTTTCTATGTACTTCCAGACTGCAAGTTTTTGAACTTTCTGTACAGTTTGTGAGGATTTTTGCATATTGCCATCCATGTTGTTTCGAGTTCACTGTTTGTTTTTTGAATGCACAGTTTCATTGAGGCCCTGTTCTCTCAGACTTAGCACATCTAAAACCAACCGGCAACTACAGATTAAAAAGACCTGTGTACATGACTTGTATGATTACTACTGTATCACTGCAATCCATATACGTTATTTTTTTTAACTAAACAAACAAAAAATTTAAAGACCAAAAACTGTGCTGGCGAAGTTAGTCGTCCCCCCCCCCTTCACAACTCTGATGGGCTGCAGAGGAAGAGGAAAGGATGGTTGCTGAGTTCTAGTAGAGGTCTTGATATTTGGAATGCATGCCAGTAATGTATTTTATGGTACATGTTAATAATTTATGTTTGATATTTGTATTTGTGTTCTGTTATTTTATTTAAGGTATATGACTTTTGCAATAATTTCAATAATTCTTATGATATTTGGAGGAAAGACTATGGCTTTTACATGTCTTGAGGTTTTTCTTTGTTGATGCCCCACCATGATTGACCAGTGTGATAAGGACTTAAAAAAGCATGTATGTTTTATACTGTTTGTAATAAGTAATTTCGTTAATCTTGCTGCTTATGTGCCAATTTAGTGAAACCAATCTTTGCCGCAAACTCTTCCCTTCCTTTCCATTCTCTCGATCCTGTGATATTATCCAAGAATGTATCAATAAAGGATTTTGGTTAACTTTTTTTTATTTACTCCAATAAATATATTTTTTTTCAGTTGTTCCCCTCCCCTCCCCCCTTGTGACTAAAGTTTATGTTGTGATATTGCTTGATGTGAACATCCAAAAACCTGATGCAGAGGCACTTCACGTTTTGTGCACAAAGAGCGGCTCTGGAAGAGGTGTTGAGGGAGCTGGCAGGTAATTGCAGGAGAGAAAATAAAAGTGTCTTTATAAGCAGTGGGATCTGTAACAGCCCCAAAAGCCAAGTTGCAGTCACACGGAGAAAACCCTCCTGTTTGTGTCTGATGGTCTCCAAAGCTGTCTCAACTGTCGAGCCTTCTTAAGACTTTGAAGGATGCACACCAGAACGCAATTAAATGAACAACTAATCAAAATCAATCTATCTGCCAGGCAACTGCTGAGTGAGCTGGGGGGGAAGGGGAAAGTTTAGGCAAGAGGTAAGAGAAAACTCATTCCAATTGCAGCACAGCACCTGCCTGCTGCCTTCGGCATAGTAACAGCGTTTTGGGTGCAATGTGACGATTGCTTTGGAAAGTATTTAGCCTCCCATTTTCTCTAGACAACTCGATCAATTATACTGATGAAGTTAATCAACATCAAAAGAAAATTTGACAGCTGCAGCATGGGCCACAGTGCATGGCGATGAAGACCTCTATGTCAGACCTTGATTGAATTTATGCCTGCAAGCATGGGGGCTGGATAGGTGTTTGCAAGGCCTTCTCACTGCTGTTTTAATATTCATAGATGGAATAATGAATTACAGCAGACAAAAGATGAAATTCTATCCAAGTACAGTCTTTGTTAGCAAGAAACAAATTATCAGCCTAACAAATAATGATGACAGAGGCTCTGCAGCATTATCCTTTTTCTCTGTACTGCCCATAAACAAGGACAGAGCCAGCATGGGGCAAAATAAGTGTTACCATTAATCAGCAATTTTTGCTCAAAGACTGCATTTTTATTTTTGTGAATGGGGAAAAAAAAGGTTTGTTGGTTTGATGGTTTGTTGGTTCTTTTTTCACTGTTTTTTTGGAGAAGGGAGGAATGAGGAGGATGGAGCAAATGGTGCTGCTGGTAGGGAGTGATGTGGGGTTTGGGGTTTTTTATTTCTTCCCCCAGCTTCTGTTGCACTAGAGCCAACAGAGAAGAAAACCTGAGCCTTGCATTTTCATGCTTATTTCTTTTTTATAGGGGTGTGTGGGCATGCACACACACACATGCTTGCACACACACGTGCTTGCACACACACACATGCTTGCACACACACACACACGCTTGCACACACACACCTGAAGAGTATATAGCAGCCAACAAGCCTTATGAGCTGCATTGTTTGTTAAAGGTTAGCTGCCTGATGTTTTACACATCTGACTGCAGTCGGGGCTCCTCTGAACATGCACAGACTCTACATCAAAGTTCTCAACTCGTTTTCTTCAGGTTAACAAAGTCAGTATTAAATGATTTATCCACCCTGAACGGCTTTCTAGTTTGATCACTGCCTGAAAGAGTAAGTAAGTAAATTGTGGAGGCATGAAAAGCCTAGTAATATTTTATGTATCAAAGCATTACATGGAATATGATCACTTTGATTTGTATCATTCACTGGTGTCTTCCACAGCCAAAGCATTGGTGAAGCCATTGCAGGCAAGGTTATATGGTTATACCTGGGCAACCGGAAGTTCAGCCAGCTTATGCCTAGCTTCTCTATGTACATAGTGTAGAATGAAACGAGGCAGACCTATACTTGTACATCTGTATTATACCTAACTATATGATAACATACATTAATAGCTCTCTCTATAGATGTACGTATCTCCATATATCAGTAACCATACATATAGATGTCTATGTATACATACATATATAAACATAATTTATAATCAATATACAATTATGCTTATATTAATATATGGATTAAGTATGCTATTCAGTAATCCAAACTCATTAGTGTTTGGATCACCTCTACCTCTCTATATTTATGTATTAAACTCTGAAGTGAGTCATGGAGGAGATCAGTAAGGCACTGGTTTTCCAGCTTATACAACATGAAAATGTTGCATCGTAGACTGCTGACAGTATTTTTTTTATTCAAAAGTTATGCCATGCTATTAGACCCACACAGCACATTGCCAATGAAAGAAAAAGCCCTTAGCTCCATTTAGAGTCCTTTATTTTACATTGGCTCTACTCAGCATCAGTGCAGTGTTGCTGCTGTTTTTGTAACAGCTTGTTACCCATCGACTACACACTGGTATTACGATACCGGATTTGGTCCCTGTCAGTGTGTTACTATACCTGTGAATTGAACAGATGGAAACGTAGCTGGCTCTTTGTGTCGAAGACTACAAGTTTTACGTCATGTAAGTGGTAGCTGTCAATGTTGGGGCGTTGCATGAGTAAGAAGGACTAAGTTTGGACAAGGAAAGCTTGTGGGATTTTCCCCCGCAAAAAAAAAAAAAAACAAAACAAAAAAAAAACCATGAGCTTCTGTTAGCAGGTGCTGCAAAAACACATAAAATTAAAGGTGGCTCTAGCACAGAGACCTCAGGCTGTATAGAGCAGGGAGATGATTACTTGAGGTAAGTGTATGTAGAGCAAAAGGTGACCATGGTCTCTGCACCTCCATGGAAAGCTGTCCCTCAGCTGGAAGATTTTCAGCCACCAGAACCATGAGAATAACCTCCCGAGGTGCTGAGCAGCTACTCACACATATGCTCGGTCTCTGGCATGCAATCTATAGCATGCACTCAAGAGAATAAATTCTATTACTTCTCATCATGATGACTATACTGCAAAAAATGCCTGTGTGATTACGCTAGGAAAAAATCATGAAGAATGGGAGTGATTTTTTTTGTTGCCATTTATTATTTAGTCTGAATTATACCCAAATTGTTTTGCTATGTTAATGCCAAGTTTATTGTTCATAAATATCATTGCAGAGATAAGCTTTCTGGGCATGCTATATGATAGATAATGACAATTATTTAGGCTGAGTCAGAGCTTAGTCTTCATTTGTGACATTAATTGCCTTTATATATAATTAAATGCACTGTAATGCTTCCATATACAGAATATGTGCATTCATGAAAGTGCTAATCAAACATATTTATTAATTTCTAAGAGAGCTTTTTCTAAAGGCTTTGATACAGTTGAGTGTTTTTTGGTAAACAGCCTTTTTGCTAAGATGTTTATAGAAATATTTTAATAATTGCTTTTTGTGCTACAGGCATAATTAATATTATTTATAACTAATTAATAGAAGCCGAGGGGTGAGGCTCTGCTTACATCCAGCTCAGTGGGTGCTTTGCCTTTGACTCCCACCGAGTCAGAATTGCACCACCAGCCCTCAGCATCCCTGGCCTTTCCCCGAACTACTTCAAAAAGACAAATGTTGAGGGTGGCTGTATGCAGGCAGTTACACAAACTGGAGTCCCCTAAGATTTGACCTGTGACCTGCAGGCTTGTTTCTCTGTTATTCACCTTCAGCCCACACTTTGGAGGAAATAGATTTGAACTTCCAGCTTCCACAAGTGGGACTACCAACTTCAATTCCCTATTTTTTGTAAGATGGCCAGTCATCACAGCATTATTTAGTATTTATTGAGGGAAAGAAGAAAGGTGAGTGAGGGGGGGAGGAAGCGAGAGAGCTGCTGTATTTGAACCTGTTCTTCCAGTCTCTTGAGAGCCTGTAGGAGCCCACTGGTGCACTCAGCTTCCTCGGAGGGATTTGTGTTGGTTTTCCAGCATCTCACCGGCAATGGCTGCTGAGAGGAGCATGTTTACTCCTGCCAGCAGTTTGGGAAAGCCCATTCGGGTGACTTAATTGCTTCCTAGGCACCGAGCAGGCCACCAAACTGTTAAGAATTATATGGCAAAACTGGTGGGCTCCAGGGCAGGCTGCCATACATGCTCACTGCCCTGCTCAGCCCTCAGTGCCATCAGCCCTTCGCCTTGCAGCCTGCAGCTCGCCTTGCTGGTGAGAAGCAAACAGAGCTTGCTTTGGTGCAGGTTAACATCCCTTCTCCGCCCCACCTGTGCTAGTGAGTTCTCCTCCAGCCACATGCTGCATGTGAGGTTAGTGTGCTTTAAGCCTGGATCAATCATTCCCTGAAAAGGCTCCTTCTGCTGTGTGCCTAGCAAGAATCTATTCAGCCTTCATAAGGGTGTCTGCAGTAGCAACACATCGTAACACTTACATGAGTTATTTTGCCCTGTATCATGGTGAGTAAACCCAGACCTCCAGTTGGGGCAGGGGTCATACTGCCTTAACTGCTATTCTTAGCAACTTGTGCATAGGAATGCATTTATTTTCCAGGATGTCTACTTGCTGTTCACTCTCTTGATACAGCCACCAAGCTTTGTGTTTTATCACACATTTGTTTTCAGTAACTAACTGTTTTATTTTCAGTAACTGCTTTTATTTTTTACTGCCCAAGAAGAGTACTTTCTTTTTTTCCCTTAAGAATGAGCTCAACTTTATTTTTCCCTCCTGTTTTGTGATGCCTGTAGTATATTTGGCTGCATATAATGTACAAAACCAAAAATAGACCCTGTACAGAAAATGGACCTACAGGGAACAGTACCAGCTTTCTCTTCCAACTCCTGATGGAACTGACTCAGAAGAGCTAGGCTGCATTCTGCACTGCTGCGCAGCACAAACCAACAACTTCAATCTCTCTGGGTCATCAGGACCAGGGAAGAAGTCTGGATTTAAGACTAGAAACAGGATTCAGAAGCCAGAGCAGTGGTGCTGTCACACCCAGCCATTCCACTGTGGGGAAGGGGACACATTGCTGGCATTATCCTCTCTCTGAAAGCAGAAGCAAATGTGGGACTTCATTTTCAATTATTAATACTTTGTTGTTGATGAATACTTAGTCATCACTGTATTACATCTCTCTCTGTCTCCCTCCCCATCCTTTTATTAACACCCCGATCACACAGCTCCTGCAAACCATGGAACAAAAGCCCCAGTTCTGCTCCTTGGGATCAGGAAAGTAAGTACATGTTCCCGTAATCATTCTCAAACCGTGCAATGTCGGTGTAAAAGAACTTGACCAATAGCAGCATGTAATTAAAAAGACATTATTTTTCGGTCTGGACATACACAAGTGATACAGTGAGGTAAGAGGTAGAAAAGACTAGAGTTTTGGACACCCTTGGACAGATGGCTGAAAAGGACAATCATTTACATATGGTACCGCCTGCACATAACATGTTTGGTAGACTTTATTGTGAAGCAATATAATGAAATTTAAAAAGAGCCGCTTTCAGCAAAGACACAAAAAGTGTTTGAAATCCCTCAGGAAGCTGACAGGATGTCTGGTCAGCCAGAAATATTCATTCTCACGGCAGAAGGCTGAGCTATCGCAGTGTGCTCCCTGCCTGGCAAAGTTGCAGACGAGTAAGATACAGACACAGAGAGGTGGTAGCTTGTTTTTCAAACTGACCTGAGAAAAGACACTTGTACCAATAGCACTGATGAAGAACAGCTTTTACATGGGGCACTGAGTGGCTTCAGTGGGTAAACTGGCTGCAGAGTTGGACATTGGAGAAACCAGCTTCCACCTTGCCCAAAAAAAACTTTCCAGCCCCTAGATCCATCAGTGCCAAGTCAAGCCAGGCAATACAGAGGCATTAAAACAGCGGCATAAACCTTGGGGATTTCCATGGTCTTTCTTTTGTTTCTGTTCATTCATTTTATATCTCTTGGTTTTGACCAACTCTTGAGTAGCTTTAGCTTTATTCCATGAGTACAGGGCAATCACTTTAAGCCACCTTGAGTCAAAGCAACTGTTCCCAGTAAAATCTTGCTGGATTACAGAAACCTGCTGACCTGAAGCACGGCGGGACTGTTCTGCTCACAGTGTGCGAAATCACAGTTGTACCAGCTCTTCCAGAGTCCCAAGTCCCTTGCTTGACATGGGTCTAACTGCTGCTCCACTGCCACTACATCATCAAATACCAGCTCTACAAAGCTGGCTTTGACCCTGGAGCTCCCTAGTGTGGTAACCAAGAGCAGTGCCTCAGGCATGCTCCGTAAAAATAGGTGAAAAAAAACCAGTGTGTGAATTACAAGGTGCATCTGAGCCCTCGTTATGTATTTAAGAATTGCTACAACCGCAAAAGCAAGAAGAGAAGAGTATCTCATCCCCTTTGGCAACTGCAGGTCAGACAACACCCTTCTGGAAGGAGTTCACAGGAGGATACAAAATCCTTCAGTGTTAGTTGCAGGAGAATATCAAAACTCTGGCTGAGGAAGACAGCAGGTTCTGCTCCTCCCTTCCACCTATATGCCCTATATATGCCTATAATATTCACATTAATATGTGAATATTAATGACTGTGATTTTACTCTGGCATTATTTAAAACTAAAATAGTAAATGCTTACTTACAGCTGGCAGGAATTCTCCTAGGTACAATTCATTTATTTCAGGCCACTGTGGGACCATCATATATGAATTTGGTGTGAGAGAATGAGGCAAGTGAGATAATGCACGCCAGCTCCCTGCACACCAGAACCTGGCTTTTCTCTGGTGTGGTGATGGGACAGATGAGTGACACTGCTCCACTGTGCACTGATCTAGTGATGTAACAGCAACCTCAAGCTAAGCGCTTTCACCAGGTCCCAGGCTCACCACGTAAAGTAATGCAGAGGAAAATGGAAGAGGAGACCACTTGTTACCTGTTTGGAAAGCTGAGCTTAGCAGCACTGCTGTCTTCACAATGGACCAAAGTCTGCAAGGGCACATCCACCTCCTGCTCCCACCAGGCAGCCACGCTGTCAGGTTTTGCTTTTTAACTTGGGCAGGTGTTGACAGTACCAGCTCCAAAGTGCATGTTCAGCCCCTGCTGACAAAGATGCATCAAGCATGTTATTAAGCAAAGAGTTTGCTTTCCCAACATCTTTCCTGGTGCTGCTGTTGTCCTACAAAGTTGCTAAATGCTGTTGAACATGTTTGTTACTGAAAGGGTTAAAAATTAACTCTTTGGCGTATATGTGGGTAGTGCTTAGCAAAGTACAAATCTGTGCACTGCAATAACATGGAAAAAACATAAACACTTATTTTGCCCAAAGATAGGTGGTTCTGTGTTAACATTTATTCTGTTTATGAAATTTTAATACAGGAGCATCTTGAGGAAGCTTAACAACTAATGCTTACTAATAGAATAAAATAGAAAAATTAAAAGTACAGAAGGTAAATGAAATAATACCTTCCTTGTTCATCATACCTCATCTTTAGCAGAAATTTGCCACTGTGTGCTTGGATGCAAAAATGTAAGACTCCTCCAAAGTAACACTGTATTGGTGTCTTGTCTAATTGCTTTCCAGTCAGCTAGAACTTTCCATCTAGCCAAGCTGCATTTATTAGAGGTGAGCTTCCTTTAAGGACTATTTCATATACAGTAGAAAATGTATTTGCTGTCTTTCAGTTACAAATATACAATAACGAAAAAAAATTACTGAAATAACTTCTTTCAAAACATAACTTCTTGTTTCAGTTCCTTCTTCAGCAGTGAAATTATTTTTATATGTAATTCATTTCATAGTACTTATACAATGTGAATATCACCTGGACTGTTGATGCTTTTCAATGAGTAAATGGGTTTTCTTGGCAGCCTAATGGTCTGTGCAAAACATATTTGAGTAGCTTTAGCTCTTTTTCTGAACCCATTTGCTGACATGGAAATCTTTAGTTAACCTCATCTTATGACTCCATCTACAATGAAGGGTCACCCACTTTGTTCTCCGGATATCAGCAGGTCCTAGTTCTACTTCCAACCTGCACCTAAAGAAAAGTTTGCACCATTTTTCATTCTCTTTGCCCTTGATGCACGGCCAGTGCTTCTGTCCCTCAGTGGCCTCTTTACAACCCATGTTCCACCAGACACCAATTTTCTTCCTTAATTCTTAGCTACTGGAAGGGGTAAATCTCAACATCTTATCTGACCAATAGGATACCCTATAAAATGGATAACAGATGATTTGTGAAACATTAATCAGCTTGGGCAAGCTCTTAAAATCAGCAGGGATACTGATAAACAAGGTGGTACAGTAAGGATAGCTTGATGCTCAAGGCTGGTTAGCTGCAGTTTACAATTAGAGCTAAAGGGTGATAATTAGGTGACAGAGCATAAATCAGCCTTTTGTTTAAGGTTTGTTAGGCAAGAATTGTGCTTGCTGCCATGTAATTCACTTGGGGTAGTTTTCTGTGTAATTGGAGTCCTTGCAGCGCTGCAGGATGTGCACGTACCAGGCAAGATGGCTCCTCAGCAGGAGCCACTGCCCCTGCGACAGGGCCTTCACACATGGAGTCTGCAAGCTTAAAACAATACATAAGCCACATCTACAAAGGTTTTAACACAGGTACAGGGTTCGCAAATACAGGTGGCTGATGGAGAGGCTGTAACAACCCCTGCTGAGGAAAGGATGTGAGAGTGGTGGATGGATGAGGAGAGATGCTGCTCTAAATAAATCTCAACTACAATAAAAGCTTCCAAATTCCTCCTTAGACACTAGGGGATCAAGCCATGTAGCCGGAGAAAACTGCTCTCTAGTGTCCCAAAGCCACAGAGCTATTTTATACAGCCTGATTTTACACAGATATAAATGGGAACATATGCATTTCATCTATATACTTACACACAGTATATTTACATACCTTTTCTATTTTGACAGCTGCAGATTTCTCTTTTAAGCACTGACTGATTGATTTCTGGTGGATGTGACATGAGTAGCAGCACAACTGATTCAAATCGACCCACCCTCTTGCACAAGTCTATATTAGACCTGTACTGGGGCCAAAGACAAATCTGACGTGTTCCTGAAGAATTAATGATCTCGATTAAATATCAGCTCTTAATTATTTGTCTCTAATAACCTCAATGCAAGCTGGAGATTTTTGATAGAATTTGAAAGCTTTTTTAAGAATTTTATTTAAAGTCATGATACGCTCTACCTAAATGCTTAGATTCCCCAAACTTCTGGTTCTTTCACCTTTAAATTACATCACCTGTGAGACTCTAGTTTATTAGTGTGAGGTGTCCCCGCCCATGGCAGGGGGGTTGGAACTAGATGATTTTAAGGTCCTTTCCAACCCTAACCATTCTATGATTCTATAAATGTTGTTAAAACCTCTTGGTGCATGTGGCTGGACTGGACTGTCAGCATTACAGGATAAGCTGTAAGATGGTGTCTAAAGAAACCCAGTGTACTTATAAGAAATATGTGATTTCTCTTTCAAAGAATAAGCAATTTTGCTGGGAAAACAAAGACTAAGCAGACTCCAGCTGTCCCTTCCAGCCCCAGCCATTCCATGAGTCTATGAATATCATCAGGGAAAGGCAATGCTTCTACCTCCTCCCTGTGGATCCCAGGAAGGTTTTAGCATGCTCAGCAATATCCATGGTCCTGAACTACGATGACAGAATGTCTTTCCTTTCCCACTGCCAAAGTAACTTTTAAGCAATAAGGTTTGTCTGGTTTTATCTCGGGCTTATTGTCACAGCCAAAGATTTATTAAATCCACCAGTGACAGCAGTTCTTTCTCCTAGTCGCCGGCTTTTATCTAGTTAAAAGTTTTAACCAGCATCTCACACAACAATGAACATCACATACATTTCAACGTGCCCCTTCAAGGAAGAAATTCATTTCATCTGTGAGGAGTGTATCTCAATCTATTGCTTATTAACTTTAAAAAAATGACTGTTTCCTACTATATTAAATCATAGGAAAACAGAGGTTTGCTCTAACTTTTCAGTTGGAATAGTCCTGTATCCAGTCTTTCACAGGTGGCTTTGGAGCACATAAATTATGCTGCATGTGCCTTTCCCAGTGCTTAAAAAGAGGGTTAGTGAATTGGTAGGGATTATTAGACATTAAAAGCCAGGCAGCACATAATTGTAAAGGAAGAGGGGAAGTATTTCTGACCTCGGCATGTCTTCTGTTTGGTGCTTCCGTACTCTTCTTTGGGTTCCCATAAGTACAAGGATGAGTGGCCAGAACTGCCCACAGCTTCAGATGTTATTTACATGGGAAAACTGGAATGATATACTAATAAGAAAAAGAGAAGTGAAATGGCTATAAACATTCCAGTAATCACTTGGATTTCATACAGGCCAAAGCTTCGTCTTGGTACAAGAGGACTACCTGAGTCATTGGTATTCACGATGTGTCCTTTTCATGTGTTGCTTTTTATGATGGAGATTTGTTTCAAGTGTTCAGTCTCATTGTAGACGATGAATGACTCTGACACACAGAAGCATGTAAAGCACAAAATACACTTCCCCACAAATATATTTTCCTTCATGTACATCTGCTTACCCATTTATTTTGTGAAGTTGATCCCAACACTCTAATTGCTACTTCAGGAGCATTCCTTGTCCTAAAAATACTTCTCAGTTTCATCTCTTGTGTAAAGGCTGGAAGACGGTAACTTCTGATTGAGTAAGCAAATGATTATGTGCTGTCAAGCAAATACAATTTGAAACTACAGCAAAAAAAATAATAAGACTGACAATATTCACATGCCAAAGGAGGAAAAACTGAATGACAGGGAAATGATGGCTCATATGGAATTCGTATACCAAACGAACTTTGGTCACAGGATGTATGACGCCCACTGCATTTGCAAAGCCTGAAGGGTTTTACAGAGGGAACCCAAAAGAAATATGACGTGCCCCAGTCAGCACCCACGGGCTCTTCAGCATATAGAGCAGTGATGCAAATGCTGAGAACCCACATGGACTGTTCAATGAGTCCTGCCTTCACCCCCCAGTTGAGCATGGTTTGATGCACTGGAGACATTGGTGAAGTTTGGCTCAGCAAACTGAGAAAAGACACAATGACCAAGGTGGGGGCTTGCTTGAGCTCATACCATCTCGTGCTGGAAAATTGCTGGAAAATCACTGGAAAATGCTTCCACTTCTCTTAGGACCTTGCATAGGTAAGGAAGGGAAACCAACAGGGAGCCCTATAATGATATCAAAAAATTATATGTGATTTATGCTGTTGGAGGAAAACAGGCTGATCAATCTGTTTGCAGAATAAATCACTCTAAGCAGCTGCAAAGATTTTTTTTACCTATACTCTTGTTCTTCTTATTATTCATGAACACTTCAGTTCTTAACACAGAAGCACTTGCTTAGGGAAAGTCAGATCTATGCTAGAACAAAACCCACTTACTATGCATACAGCTTTTCAGTTCCTCCACCTATACTGATTCACCTCTTGTCATTTTTACACCCTTCTCTTCTACAAACATGTTGACCTCTTTAGATCAGAAGATGAAATAAAGTAGATATAGCTGACAAGCCAACAAGAAGGGAAATTTGGACTCTTCCAAAGGTGGTATTATAACTCTTTACTAGGTATTTTTGTTTTCCTTTACTTGAGTCTCCCTTTCCCTTTTTTAGATTTTATAAGGCACATTGGATTTTATATGGCACTGTTCTGTTTTTTCTATATATAGCAGTGTAGGTGTATGATGACTTTATTTGTGCATGTATTATCTGCAGCCCCATATAGCTGTAGTTTACTCGGAAACAAAACAGTAAATCACAGAGGTATTATAGCTCCCTGGCTGACACGTGCTGTTCAGCCCTCGCTTTCAAGGCTGCACTCATTCTCAACAGGTACACTAAGAACTGTGGGATTTACAAATGTCCTTCAGTTTCATGCTGTGTGACCTTCTGGTAGGAAGGTGGAGCAAAAGAACTTAAAAAAAAAACAAACCTAGAAAACTGTAGGAAAAGGGAGGAATACGTGATAATCTGCAGTACTTTAGTAATGAAAATCACAGATTCATCAAGGATTTTAACAAATCCGGAGTACAGTGATATACCGCTGCCCACCCCAGTTTTCAGTCTAATGGGGACAGCAGTGCAGCTGTTCTATAGAGGTCTGGTTTTGGAAAGACCTACTTTTCTTCTCTGCCACAAAGTTCTGGTGTTGGAAGTATTCTGCAGCCTTTTCAAGGGGTTAATTACAACCTGAAAGGTATCTATCTTCTCAAATACACAGCAGTGTCAATGTAACAGTACTGAGCGCCATTAGCTATTACCAGGACAGGTATCCATGCCACATATGGGGTTAAATTTACAGGCACTATTCAAATGACAAGGTTCCATGTCCATGTATGACCAATGACATTTATAGCACAGCTGTTAATGAAAAGACTTTCAGCTTTAAATTGTAACATTTTTCAGGGTTCAGAGCTCATCACCAGTGCTGTCTGCCTCTTAGAAAGACCGCATCAAGCATACGTCCTTGGAGAAGCTGTGCGTGAAATCATCTATCCACTAACATCTGCCTGTAGTGATACATGAAACCCAAAAGGTACGCTATGAGAGAGTAAGGAAGCAAAATAAAGTATAATTCAGGAATAAATTTAGGAGAATTTTCCAGAAAATTCTCAATTGTGCTTCATCTCTGTACCATTGTGTGGTCCTTATCTTCTTATCTGGAACACACTGAGTGATGAAATAATTTGGAACTGTTGTTTTCTTACACGCACACACACACTGGTGTGTTTACTTAGACTAAGCAAGGGTGACGTACAAAATGCAGACACTAGAGGGCAAGGATGTATACAAATTTATTGAGGAGGGCACAAGATATTGGGCACAGCACCCGGGATAAAGCAAAATGTTACACACTGATCCATCAGTCTTTGCCACTGTGAGCAACACATATGCACTCAAAGATGCCTGTCATTTCCTATCGCACTTCACCACTGCCAGGGTGGCTGTAGTGTTTCGCTTTCTTGACAGTTTCCTCAACTTCAATCTGCACATATTATACATAAAGCTGCACTGAAGGATGCTAATATTGTGGAGAAATCACTCTGAGCCTTGGAAGTGCCAAAGATGAGTTGTACAACCTTAATTTGGCCCCTTCATGCAGTATTAGACATTCTTTAATTTCAATTAGATGCTAGCATACTCCTTTTTTTCCCTGAAGAGACTCTAGCAGGGCAGTATTACTTAATTAGCAACCTTCCCACATTTTATTCTAGTCACAGCATTCAACATGAGCCTCAGGCCTTATTTGCTGTGGCCTACACAAAACCTCTGAATATAATTATCCATATAACAGAATATAAGTATCCACATAATATAACATACTATATTAATTATATTAATTATATTATTAACTATATTATATTATTAACTATATTAATTATACTAATATATAGAATATTACTAAATAAGTCATATAAAATTACTAAATTCCTCTTCAAGCATTTCAGTGTTCGAAGTTCAGTAGGCTTTCTCCAGAGGTTTCCTCTGATTCAAGGTGGTATTATTGACCCTTTGTATCCCGAATGTCCTGAGCTCTTCTTAGTACTTAGAAAAAGCAGACCAAAGCAAACATATTTCCATGATAACCCCTTATGTTTTCATTAGAGCTTGCTCTTCGAAGACCAGATTACCAAACATGTTATATTTTAGGAACTTTGGGAGTACTGAGTGCAGATTTAGATTAGGTATTAGGAAGACATTCTTCCCTGTGGGGGTGGCGAGGCACTGGCAGAGGGTACCTGCTTATGAATAAAGAGCTCGTATTTCCTAAAGCTGATGTATAGCTGAAGTGCTATGGCTTTCTGCAGGGCTAGGTCCTGGTGGACACAGGGGACAGCTAGAAGGCTGCTTTGCCTTGTAAAGCTGCCCATCACTCTGACAAGACCCATAAGCCTCTTGTAACACAGGAGCAGGCAATTAAGACTCCTCTTCCCTGTGTGACCAATGGTGCGGTGTTCCACGTTGCTCCTTCTCAGGGAGATATGTCTCTAGTCTCAATGGAGCTCCTTCCCCAGTGAGCCTGCACAGCTGCACTGAGCCCTGAGTCTCTCATCTTATGCCCGCTTTATCTCATACCTCTTCTGATACCTTCTCAGACAGTATCACAGTATCCTGATAACAAACGTTGCTTTCCTTTTCCTTACCATGTCTCGGGGAGCCAGAGCTGGATTGTCGAAAATTTCAGAGACAATAACCAAGCTGCTGGCATGGGTGAGGGCTGGCTGCCAGGAGTCCTACTCACCTTCCCTGCCCCAGTGAAATCCCTGTGGGAAAGGCAACTTTCCAACCAACAGGTTGTTGGTATGCCCAACAGACAGGAACAGCACACACACATCTCTTATCTGCAAATCCAAAGGTAACAATTTTCACAGCTGGTGCCTTTTCGTACCAGCCCAGGAGAAGGAATAAGGAGAGATCAAAGAAGCTGCAGTACTCACAAGATGGCCAGAGGAGAGCTATAAAGTAAATCCATTTGAAAAATGAAAACACCCCTTCGTCTCACAAAGATAAAGTAACTGAAGCTGATAAATTGCTTCTATCTGGACAGAAAAAGATAAACATTACATGCATGAGGATTAAAACCCCCCAACAAAACAACTAAGTAGAGTTTCTAAAAAAGTCATGTTGGAAACCCTGACTCTAAGGTCAGATAGAACAGTTTGTTCCATCACGACAGGAGAAACTGCTGACGCTGGATAGATGTTTTCTGTTTTTCTAGGAGGAAGGGAAGGTAGGAGGAAAAGCAGCTGAATTCCTATTTGCCTAAATAAGATTCAACACAGTGGCCGCATCATGCTTATCTATCTCATTTTATGATGATGCGTTAGGGACGTTAAAGTGCTACCCCCCCTGCATGTGGGATTTACAATGCAATTCATGGCTATATGAATACACTTGATCTTATAGCAGATTACCATCTACACCTACATACAGGTCTGTCAACAGGAGACTTAAGAAAGCAAAAACATTACAGACCTTGTAATTAGCTATAACCAAGTCTTCTTTCTAGAAAACTGAATGTAAATGTGACAGGGAACATCAGCTCCAACTTCACAGAGATTTTCTCCCTATATCAATTAAATAAATAAATAAGCAAGCAGTAACTGTGCCAGGAGTTTTAGAGGTAGCCAGACTGCTGCACTGGGAGAAATTCCCAGTAATGGACATTCCCAGTTATGGATCAGCTGTAGTATCTTCTGCAGGTGCAGGGAGAATACTTTCTTAATTTCCATTTGTTCAGTTGGCTTCTCCTCCAGAGCTCCTTCATTTGAAGTACAGAAACCAAGTGGGAGCTGAAAAAACAGGAAAACTTGTTTTCCACTTCCAAAAAGAGCAAAACTATGGGAACGAGACATCATAATCAGAGCAATTAGCTGTAAAATGTTAAAATGATTCAACAGACAGCAATTCTATTCATGAACTTTAGCTTGGTTTTCTATTATTTAGTATAGAAAAGACTTTAAAATTAAAACCGTATTTTGTCAGGAACTTTTCCGATGAATTCAACATACTTGAAGCAGTTTTGCTCAAGTAGCAAAGAAACTTTAAGATGCTGCCAATCTGCTTGTTAAATGAATTTTCATTGCCATTCAAAAGCTGTCTGAGACAAATCATGAGCAAAGAAGTTAATTAATCCAATAAATAAAAAATCTTCCTCTTTGTTTTCTAGTGCAATAAAAAAAGTGAACAATACAGATGTGAACGCTGCTGTTTGGTATGTGAGATCATAACTGAGGATATAGTGTACTTTTCTGAATAGCACAAGTCAGCATTAGTTTTAGAACAAGTAAACACCACCTTTGTTTAATAAATTAAGAGTCTTCCAGTGTGGAAAAGGAGTAATTATAATTATCATTTATAAGCATTATAAATATTAAAATCATCAGTTTTCAGAAAACAAGGACTTGTTCTGTTATCAAAACCACTAAGTAATTAAAGTATGAAATAATATATGAAATAAAGTATGAAACTGTGACACATGTAACTAAACCAAACACCTAAACCAGTTAATATCCATGCTTAGAGCATTCCTTTTATTGGAAGTGGGCAAAATGCTGTCTGTTTCAGTCACCTCAGCCTGAACTGAGATGACAAACAGCTTGTGGAAAACAGCAAGGCCAGGAGGTGGCTTGGCCGCCCCAGCAAGCTCTGTACAGGTGCTGGATGGGGCACACCATGAACACCTTGGGAATCCTAGGACTTCGGGCAAACCCTGTTTCTCCAAGCTGAGCAGTAACCATGAACCCAACTGGTGTTACTGTGGGGACAAGACTGCAGAGGGCTTTCAGGGCATAACCACCCTCTTCAGTAGCTTTTTCTCCCATTAGAGTGGCATCTTCAACACAGCATCCCTTCCATTTCCCAAACTGCTCATTGCTACATTTCTCCAAGAACCACTCCGGCTGCAGAAACAGATACTCGGGCATTTGTTCTCACCACCACGAAGGTAATTCGACAGAGTGTTTCCACCACATTACCCTGCTTAACACAATTATAACTTCAAAGCCAATGCACTTCAAATTCTACAGAGGTTGTTTTTATTTACAATGAAAAACTTCAGGTTTCGTTCACACAGGGAAAATGTGCCAGGAGGAAGATGTGCCACTAGGAAATTGCCTGAAGTCTAGGACTTTAAAGCCTGTCAAGGCTCATGGAGAAATGAGGCAAGATGAAAACACAGATCATTTTTCCCAAAGTATGCTCCTTCAAAGTGTCTGAGCTTGCCTTCAAGATTCTGCCGAGCAAAAGAAAACGTAAACAGAATAGAAATAAAGAATTTATATGGGGAGATGTGTGCATCTGTGGCCAAGAAGCAGTGTCCTGTGTATTTCCAGCCTTGTCTGCACAACCAGGAGGAAAAGAGCACTGAAATCTGTAAATCACTGTCTCTGAATCTACTGTACAGGTTCCTCAGAGAAGCTGTGGCTCCCCCATCCCTGGCAGTGCTCAAGGCCAGGTTGGATGGGGCTTGGAGCAACTTGGTCTAGTGGAAGGTGTCCCTGCCCATGGCAGGGGCTTGTAACTGGATGAGCTTTAAGGCCCCTTCCAACCTGAACCAGTCTTTGATTCTGTGAATTAAACACTGTCCCATGGGAGCACCAACTACATTAAAATTGTTCCGTACTTTCTTACTTTAATTGCTAACAACACAGCATCTCAGCTGCTCCAACCTTTTTAATCTACAGCTTCATTACACCATGTATGTACACAGACATTTCTGACCTAGAAAGTCTTGTCATATAAACACATTTTTATACCTGGCAGAGCAGGAAAATAAAGGTACTGCTATAACAAATACCACATACCTGCTTATGAATCATATATGGAATGGATCTCGTAGCATAGATAATAGAGATACATAGTATTTTGTGAAGATGCATGAAAATATTATGCTCTCCAGGGAAAATCACGAGTTTCAGAATCTGTTCTGTACATGCAAAGGAAGAAAATACAGAGACAAAACAGAAAGTGAGGAAAAAGAACCGTAACATCTGAAGGAAAGTAGTTTAATACACAAAATCACTCAGCTTGGGGATTAGATTATTAACCTACCATTTTATGGTTATGATGTTTTCTTCCTCAGATTTTTAAGGCAGTTTCCTGCAGCTCTGTGAATTTCTGGTTTTGTTTGCTTAGCTCTACTTAAATGTTTAGGCTATGATGCTTTACTGGTATAAATATTTGTTTCATTTAAAATCTACTTAGCTGAAAGATAAACAACAGAGTAAGAAAACTGAAATTACACTGGAATTTTAAAGGAAGAACATCATTTAACTCTGCCAAGGTGCTAACCTTTTTAAAATGATGCGATTTGTCTCTGCGCTGCATTTGACTGACATGTATTAATTGTTCTAAAGACATTTTCCTGATTTCTGTTTATTTTTTTCCCCTCCCTTTTCCTCATTCTGCTTCAGATGCCACATTAACGTTTTCCATTCCTCACTGCTGTGAGGACAGCAGTAATTTACACCACCCTGTTACACCAAGGAGCAGCACGGCTTCTCTGGGCAACCTGTCTCACCACCATCACAGGGAAGAACTTCTTCCTAATATCTAATCTAAATCTCCCCTCTTTCAGTTCAAAGCCATTTCCCCTTGTCCTGTTCCTACAGGCCCTTGTCCAAAGCCTCGCTCCAGATTTCTTGTCAGCCCTTGTAGGTACTGGAGATGCTCTAAGGTATCCCTGGAGCCTTCTCTTCTCCAGGCGGAACAAGTCCAGCTCTCTCAGCCTGTCTCCACAGGAGAGGTGCTCCAGCCCTCTAAACATATCTGTGGCCTCCTCTAGATTCATTCCAAAAGGTCCACATCGTCCATAAGGAGCTTTTTCCAGTAGATTGTGCAATGCCCTCTGGAAACCTCATGGTTAAAAGCCGGATGCTCTTTCACAGGAGACAAGGAAGACAAGTGCCAGGCCCCTTAAGGCAATGCCCCAAAAGCAGTGCCACAGGCATACAGGTCAGTGGAGGCACCATCATACTGACATTCCTGCACAGAAAACCCCACCAGCCCAATAAAGGAGGCCCCAAGTGGATATAAGTTTATCATCAAGTCTGGAAACATACCTTCCTTACCCTCAAGCAAATAAAAACGATATACAGATAACTTATTCTTTCCTTTACAACTCTGTTAAATGACGAGATGCTTACTGGTGTGCACCCCAGCAGTGCACAGTCAGAAATCTGGTCCTGAGACTATTTTCTGTTGAATAAAGGCAGCAGAGGAGCTGACAGGCTGGTACTCACTTGGTTCTGTGCAGACTATCCCCTGTATATTAAAATGAGGAAGAAGTAACATTTTTGTTCCTGACACCTGCCACAGAGTTTGAGCACTATAATTATTTCTCTTCTAACACCAGGTGTTACACACATTATATGCAATTTTGGAGGCTCAGTTTCCACTGCAGTCTGCAGTGTATATCTATGCGCAATGTCAAAATGGAATAAAAACACACCACATATTTTTCCCATAGCACTCAAGATGAATTAGCATGGAAATGACATGTATCTGAAATACCACACGTTCTTCTCAACAAGAAATGGTTAAAATGAACAATAAAGCCTTCTCTCCTCACTGAGTAAACACACTATGTTTTTATAAGGATACTGATTTCACAAAACTAAAGCCAGTGAAATGTCAGGATAAAGTACTGGTTAGTCTTAACAGCACTAAGAAAAGGGGAATAAGAAAGCACATAAGAACAAGGAGTTTAGTAATGCACTTCCTACATCACCTGCTGCTGCAAAACCTCCAGGAATAAGTAAGTGGGACACCAGCTTCATGTATAGCCTGCTCCTGTTTTGTTTGGCACTAGTGTGGCTTTGGAAGCATCTTTCCAGTCAGAAATCTTATTATCATTTCCTTACCTGTTTAATAATTAAAAGACTCTCAAGTGCACATTTCATCTTTTCACTTCAGTGGGGCTGCATTAGTTCATGGGACCTCCAAATCACAGCCAAGACATTTAGTACAGCGCAACACCTTTGGAGTAGAGGCAAGTATAATCTAAACCAGAATTAGCCTAGAGAGTAACAAAAAGGATTTTGTTACCTACCGCAGGCCAGGTCATTGGCAATCTTCGTGCAAGTCAGCAGGTAAAACTGCAGAGGAAGTTGGTATTAGCTGCTAACTCAGCTGTGGAGGGGAAGGTTGCCTCTCCCCAGCGCATGGCCTCCATCTCCTGCTAGCTCCCCACTTCCCTGTTTTCCTATGAGAGGCTCCTGGGAGATGGTGTTGGCCATGGGCAGCTGCACTTTCTTGAGGCATATTGTCTGCAAAGACATGTGGCAAACGTTGCTTCCCTTGCCTGTGCTACTTCTGCTAAACCTTGGAGTGAAAAGATGCGCGAATTCACCAGAACAGTGCTAATATGCAATTAATACAAAACCTGCTGGTGTTAGACAGGAGTTTTTTAAAACACTTCTGGGCCTCAGCCTCAGCTATAAGTTAGCAGGTGGGCTGTTAATGTATTTTTTCCCTTTTGAGATGATGATGGATTTTTGACTTTAATGATAAGACATTGCTTGATAGAGCCAAATATTGACAGAGGAGATAAAAAGGGCTGTTATGGTAATAGGCATAATGAAATGTTGTTTATAAAACTAAAGCTGGGAACAGATACCGTTCCCTAGCGTGGAATATTGATCACCTTAAAAAAAGGAAAATTAGCTTTCTTCTGCCTGCTATATCTGTACCTGTATTTTATACCTGCAGTAGAAATGGCCAGCTTTTAAAGACAAAGATCTCAAATTTTGTTTTATGAGGAAATTCTGCTCCCAAGTACAATAGCACAAGCCTGGAGTAACTCCATGGACCCTGTGCTATCTTGTAGAAACAAGATCTGACAGATGAGCTAAAAATAGTATATGAAGGTTCTCACCTCCCTTGTTGAAAACTAGAAATAGAAAGAGAATTAAAAAGGGACATTTTAGATGAGACTATATCCACTACTTGAATATCCCTTGGCATTTTCTGTCACTCTCTTCCTCTACGTTAATATAAATTAATAGAAAATGCCTATATAAAATACCTTTAAATCCAGGATGCCTGGGACACAAACCATTAGAAAGCAAAGTGGGAGATGGCTGACTTGTCCCACCATGCTGGTTTAAGACAGGAATAATGAAGCTGCAATACACTCCTTGGGAGCTTCAGGGTGGTGTGAGGCATAAACGCACACAGACATTTGGGTTGGATCAGCTGCATTCAGTTACTACTACTGCATCATCCCTTCTGTGGTGAACAAACCTCAGTGTCTCTCCTTGCCAGAGCAGAACCGCTCTACTACATCCAGTAAACATGAAGCATAACCAGAACTGCCTAATAACTCCAGGGAAAGAGTCTGCCGGGCTTTGTCAGATGAAATTCCATCATCTCAACCCTCCATGGAGTTTTTCTCTGTAATCCATCACTGAAATTAAATTATATCAGTTACCATAGAAACATCTTGACCAATAGCCTGAAAATACTCCTTTTTACAGAATGTGAAATATTGTTCCATTCAAGCAAAAACCTGCACCTCCGCCAGTGCTCTTTTGGATAAGCTGATGTTTTGCTCATTCACCCACTTGGCAAAAGACAGAATTTTCAATTCTCCTTTAGTGCACTGTTAACAACAGTTATTTCCCCTATTGCACCTTTTTTTCCCCACCTTTTTTGAATAAACTGCTGAGTAGCACTGAGCTGTACACAGAAAAAGTAATCAATGCCCCTCAGCTGAAACCACGCATTAATATATCTGTGTGGTGCTCTCCATTTTTATTCAAAACCTGTTTGATATCAGTATTCTACTCACATTTTATAGTGAAGAAATCACATATAATAGCAAAAGTAATTCTGGGAGTAGAAGCAAAATATTTACTGTCAGGCTGCAATCTTCAAAGAAGCCCAGGGAATGAATGCACCAGGCCCCTTGAATAGGGCAGCTGAGCCCCAGGTTCTCCCAGGCAACCTGTGTGGCGTGACCACCTCCATGGATGGGAAAAGGAGAACCTGAGTTTCTGGAGAAAGTCAAACTGTACTGAGGTATTGCCGTCACCTTTTTAAATCAGACCGTCACATGGTTCCTTGGTTTGTGGCAGTAACGTTTCACCGCAGACACACATTTGTCAGGTCTTTACATCCTTCTTCCCAGCAGATGCTAGGATGGAGTCAACCTATCCCTGGTCTGATGGGACTGGACTGTCCTGTCAGAAAACTCAGCGCTGATACCACCAAGCACCGCAAACTGGGGCATTTCTCGTATACATACAGCATGTTTTTCATCTCTGTACAATTGTTCAGATCTATAGTGAGATTGCAGACATAAATTTTCCTTGTTCAACAAATCCAGAAAGCAACCATACGTTATTACAAGAGGCTGAATTTTTATATAGCTGTATTCTTTCTATTTCCATGACAGTACAAAACTTCTGTTTTCAATCCAAACAAAGCCTGTTATGAACATTTTTTTTTGCATACAGTCTGTATTTCAACACCTCATTTAGAAGTAAAACCTAAAGCAGGAATCGTAAGAGGCCTGATTTATTATTAACAATGGGGGAAGACAAATGTTTTCAATTGCATTATGCTACAGAATAATGCAGTTCCCACTAGTATCTTCAATGGTTCAGGCTGCTTCCTGGGCATTTTAATCTTCTGTACCCAGGAGACAAAATTATGGCAATACTAGTAAGTAATGAATAGGGATTAGTATTCAAACAACCACTTAATTAATTGGAAGAAAAGACTAACTATTAAGATTGTTCAGGAAGCTCCTGCCCCATGCACAGTGCTGGCCTCATATAGCTGTTGGGCAGTGAATATGAGGTCACTGTCTGGAGAGCATACATCAAAACTCCCATTGTTTTTTTAATGTTTTCAATGTAGTAAAACCCCAGAGGCCATTAAAAGTCTGTAAAAAAAAAACCCTGTTTGCAGCTTCTCAGGTTTTGGTGTACAATGGAAGAGATAAGATCCAGCCACTGATAAACACCCTGATCCTGCATGCACATAATGCGATTTCACAGTAAAATATCTTGCCACGGTGAAATCACCCTCCGAGACCAGAGTATTTTGGTCACTCTAACATTTCTGACAGGGTAGCTAGGTTTTAGGCTGATTCCCATCAAGCAATAATTTCACTGGACACAGACTGAATGAGCTTGTGAATATGCGAAAGGGGTTATCCCCCACATGAGCTACAGCTGTCAGCATAGAGAAAGACACATCACATACAGCTTGTAAAAGAACATATGCTGGAAATGGGCCTTTATCTGACAGCCTTTGATGTACAGTAATGGGCTGGGTAACTGCAATTATTCACAGAATTACCTGCAGTATATGATAGCAATATAATTCTTTCTTGCTTAGCTAAAACTTCACCTAATTCCCTGAATTCTGCAGGATTCAACAGTGGTGATTTGGCACCTGCCAAACCATCTTCAGAAGGTGGTGCTCCCTCACTGTTAGTGGGCCCTGAGTGACAGTAAGCATGATAGTGTACCACCGTACCATCCATGAAGTGCACCAAGTAAGTGTGTGGACATATATGCTTGGGAACTTCTGCATCGAAGACTACTCTCCTTGCACTTTCAGGCACAAATAACCATCATGTTTTGAGTTTGCACTAGCCTTTTGTGAATATACAATCTCTTTTCCACCCTCTACGAAGGGAAGAAATTCCCAACAGAGGTACACATATTCCAGTACATCCTCCAGTACCCAGCATCACACCTGGTATCAACCATCCTTGTGTGACACATTACTCCCAGTTATACTTGGTAGAACAACCACAGAAGAAACAGATTTGGTAAGGTGATCTCTGCTTTGGGCATGTACTTCCCATCAAAATGTGAAGCTAATACCAGTGAACACTACACAGTGGTTTTACCTCCAGCGGAATGTGTCCAATGCTTCTCAGCCAGTTGTGTTTTTCGCAATAACAGACAATACAATTGACACCAACACCACGAGTTCAGCTTTCAAGAGTGGGCATGAGTGCTGCTTCAGACTGAAAATGCTATCAATCAGGGAAGAGAGGAAAGAAACGGGAGTATTTAGTGCCTGTTGGTAGATTAAAATGGACAGATTGAAAACTGGTAGAAAGTCTGAATGGAATCAGTTTAAAACTAATGAGGTAGGGTAACCAGCCCCCTTGGAAATAAAGCTGTGGCTCTCTGGTATGAATGGGAAGCAATTCAGGTTTATAATTTTTCTGTAAATACATTCTCCCACAAGAAGAAAAGAAAAAAAAATAGGAAAGAAAAAGAAGAAACGGGATCAGCAGTTAGGAACACAGATGTACCATTATAGTCACTCTCTTTAAGTATTCACCAGGTATAAATATCATAGTTCTCCAAACTGCCAGATTTATACACTTTTTGCCTCTCCTACCATCTGTGCATCTGCCATTTCCAGCATACACAGCACTTAGCTATCCAATTTACTGCTCTCATCTAGTTGGGGCTTTTAAGTATGTGTTTAAGTTTGGGTCGAAGTTCCATTTCTGTACAGATGTGATTCATGCAAAGAGAATGAATTTAGGCAAGTCAAAATGAAACCCCATGCATATGCCCCATAAATTGAAAGCAAAGTCTCCCCAGGCCATGTTTCGGTAACTTACTAGTAACTGGGATATGTATCAGCCTATTCTCCAGTGGTGGTTAACGCCACTCCACAGTGAAGGAATGAATACTGCCACAGCATGTAACTTATTCTTGCAAAAGGAATAAGCAGCTCCTGCTTCAGCTGGGAGCAGAAAGCAGATGGAAATTGCTCCTGCTCTGCCATGCTATCACAGAGTACCCCTGCCACCAGACAGTGTTGCCAGCTCCACAAGATAAATAGCTGTACACCATCTAGAAAAGATGGAGTTAATCCTCATTGGTTTTAAATTGCTCTCTTTTTCAAGAATATGTGTCCTGTTTACTGCTCAACCTGTGGTATTAATGCACTGAATTAGTTTAATTTCTCTAGAGTTGTTCACTTGCCCATTAAGTGAGACATTATGGCTATTACTGGACTGTTGCTGCATCAAAAATTCACTTCCACTGAGTTGCATTAAACCTCCTCTACCATGAACCACACTCTCCAAATATTGGGATTTTCTTCTACAATACTTAAAAAGTAGGATTTAGTGCATCCTGCAGGTGCATTTGATTTCAAATAAGCACTAAATGTAGACCTATGAGGAAACCCCGAGACCCCAAAGTGCACTGGAAGCACAGCAGGGATGGGGTTTGTTTGCATCAAATATTCAGCAATTTATGAAAATTTAAAAGGGAAAAATGAGTGAGGGAATAATTTTCTTAAGCTCACTATTAAAAGTCAAGCCTTGGATTCCGTGCTGTGCACAGCATGTGGTGCAGACCTCACTGGGCTGCCGGACAACCAACTCCCTGTTGCTCAGATGACCAGCAGCCCAGGAGAACACACATGGCTGGTGGTGTGGACACCAAGTCGCCTTCCCTAACCTCTTTCCAGCCACTGACTCCTATTAAACAGAAGTTAAAACTGTGGTTACCACTTCCCTGCTACTATTTCACAGTATAAAAGCATAGTTTCAGTTGCTTCAAACATATTATATCTATAATATACCTACAAAGATGTATCTTCTGTGGAAGACATCACATGCGGAAAATTGTTTTACTGTCACAAGGTCTAGTATACAGTAAAATTTGGCTGTTCTTAACTTGGAGATATGTAAAATTTAAATGCAACTGAGATTCAGCTTTCCTTTTTGGATCTTTATCTGATCTAAAACCCATGAGAATTACGAGGCAGCTTTCTGCTAAGTACATTTCAAGGCTTTGCTCTCAATAAGGAAAGCTTCGCATTGACCAGCATTAGGTCAGGCTAAGTCAGAAACCCTCCTGCTGTGTAATTAAATTCTTCTCTTTGGTCATTTCTCATTACAGTGTTCTAGGGACACAGTATTTCCTGCACTACACTGACCCATCAGTCAACCCACATCCCTCTGAGTGCAGAAATTAGGGTTAACCACACACTGCCAGTTTACTTCAGTAGCAAATACCGAGGTCTCCTGACTTCTGCTACGGTCCTTCATGTTCATGGCTGGTGCATGGCATCGTTCCCTCCTCATCCTCCCCAGCCCATACAGGAGGGTTCTCAGCTCTGATGCAGCAGCCAAGGGAAGGACTCAGGCTCTTGCTAGGAGCAGTCATCCTCCAGCAGATGCCACAGCAGGCAAGACAGGAAATTGCAGCGATTTTTGCTTTGGTGAATCAATTTTGAGCATTTATCATGGAATTGCTTTTAAGTGTCAGCTACCAAGTTGACAAACTAACTGCTGAGTTAAGTATGGAAACAGTAGGAGCTTAAAATACAGAGTGCATTTTTATCACTTTGATTGCTCTTGTCTCAAAAAAACTGGTTACATGGTCATAATTACTTGTGTGAGGACAGGGAACAAATGTCATCACAGCCACTGAGCACGGAGCTAACAAGCTCCATGCAAACTCCATAGGAAAATGGTCCATTCCTTTTCCAATCTGTTGCATTCCCAGCACCATGGGGATGGGTTGCTGCCTATGCTTTAAGCCAGGATGGCTCCTACCATTATTTACTTCTACAATATAAATATTGTGAAGTTCATGTTTTCCTTCCTTGCTACAAGCTGTCAGTTTAAACCACGAAAATAGCCAAGAAAAAAATGTTTCATGTGAACGCTTAGTTTTATTATCATAGAATCACAGACTGGTTTGGGTTGGAAGGGACATTAAAGATCACCTAGTTTCAACCCCCTGCCACGGGCAGGGACACCTTCCTCTAGACCACATCGCTCCAAGCCCCATCCAGCCTGGCCTTGAAAACTGACACGGATGGGGCAGCCACAGCTTCTCTGGGCAACCTGTGCCAGCTCCTCACAACTCTCATGGTAAAGAATTTTTCCCTAATACCTAGTCTAAATCTACCCTCTGTCAGTTTAAAGCCATTCCTCCTAGTCCCGTCACCACATGCCCCTCGTATTTGCTGGTGGTCCAAACAGCACGTTAAGCTGCTGGGGAATTGGTCCTTATCACAGTATCTGACATGCAGTCATGCTCCACATGCCAAGGAACACTGGCATATGGAAAAAGATCCCACTGTGCTCAGTACATCACAGGGCTCAGCATGCACAATCATGGCATGTGTGTTCTTCGGCATTTTTCACATCATTACAAATAAACACAGCACCCAGACCTCCAGGACTGGCGAGTTTTGTGACAGATATCATGTCACCAGGCTGGCTGCCTCAGCTTGCTCAGCACCACTGAGCAGAGAACAAATTACACCGCATCAATGTCGGGAGGCGGAGGAGTGACTGCTGTGTCTGTGTACTGCACACCTGCATGGATGGGCCCAAGCACATACTCCTGCCCTCTCTATGCAAGTCTGCCTGGTCGACCTTGAAATAATTCTCCACATAAGTCCATGCTGTGTCAGTGCAGAACACAGGCATGAGGAACGGGTATTATTCAGTTATAAGCCAGAACAACGGCTTGCAAATACGCTGCAGTGTTGAGGTTCAGCAAAAGGGCGGCCATGTAATGGGGTTTAGGTCAGCACCCCTAAGTCTGCATGAATTGAAAAACTGCTTTTCATTCTTGGCACATTTTATCTCCCTTTTTAGCATGTGTATGTGAAAAACAACCAAGTTTAGTGAACTCTGACAATAAAATATTCAGAAGTTATTGTCTGAATAAAGAGACTCACAGGGAAATGCAGTCTGAATAAAGAGACTCACAGTGAAACACAGTCTGTCTACATGTGGACAAGGAAAAGGTGTCAAGAAGCAGTTTCTGGATGCAGAACCTACCAGATTAAATGCTTCCCTACCGTAATTTTGTGTTGACTTAGTCTAGCATCTGATCACCCTCAACAAGGCCTGTCTGCATATTTCACGATATTCACTGGACTGGATACCCAGAAAATCACTGTAGTTCCAGCTACTCTCAGCTCAGCCCAAGCATTTTGTGTATTCCTATCATGCTGCTTTAAACATTCCTTTAAGTAATAAGGTAGTAGCAAACAATACACTTCCTTTCTGAAAGACAATTCATTCTCATGCATGTAGAGGGTAGAACACGGCTTTCTGCTGGGGGCATCCCCATAACCTGACCACGCTGCATGTTCTGGGTGCAGGTGTCCAGGCAGGACATGGGGCTGTACCATCACACAGCAATCTGCCCCTCTGGACACATCAATGGGTGGGAGAAGCATTACCATTATATACATCCAGTTTTAGAATACATTCATTGTCAGTATCTGCCTTTCACATAGCACAAGAATAATAAAAAAAACTATTAAACGCCAAGTTCATGACAAGAAACAGTGGCTTGGAACAGAACCAGGCTAGAAGGTGAAACTACTTTTACCTACCCAAAAACGTGAAGCTTCAGAAACCCCAGTCTTGCCCTGGTTACACAGGTACAGCTCCCGAGATGAGAAGAGACCTGAGCATTCTGTTTTAATGGTATATGACATATGAATACACACAGAGGGCTGATGGATGCATGCACGTATGCATGCACGTACACAGAGGACTGGAAGCTACTGGGAGGGAGATAGTGCTGAAACAGAGCAATGATAAGCAATAGTTTTAAGGCACTCCTAACGATATTTAGATTAAGACTTGCTTTTAGCAGCACCATTGAACAGGATTTCAGTACCGACAATGGATGCTGGCACACAGGAGCTCAGCTGAGAAACCACCATACATACAAGATAAATAATTTTAAATGCTGTGTCAATCTCTGAAGCAATAAATGGATGACTCCAGTTCTCTGGAGGGTGGCTGAATCTTTCCTTACAGATACAAAATAGAAGCTATATCTCTAAGATTATGCTGTATCAGAGAACAGGGACTTAAAACTAGGCCACAGTGTTTGATTTTCAATATCTCATTTAAATCTTGCAACAAAGTTCAATTAATGGCCTTGGAAAGTTTTCTAAAATCTAATGCTGCTTCACTGAAATACTTTTTATGACTTTTTGTACTACACAGCCGTTCTTCTCTTTGAAATTAGGCAATATTATGGAAATATTATCTTAGTAAATGCGTGCAAAGTTGATGATATTATTGATTTCAGAGAGCCTTCATGGCTGAGACAAATTTCCACATCAGTCTGGAGGTACAGAACAAAGATTTCCAATGGACTAAATTATTCAGAACAATTATTCCTAAATAGAGGGGTGAGAAATGTCTCTGGGAAGGAGTGGGGTCATGGGGCCTCAGGGCTGATGAACCAGAGGAAGAAGAGGGATGCAGAGGATGTAGCGGACAGGAGTAAAGGGTAGAGGTATTTATTCTGGAGGGTGTTTTGGGAAGTTTACTGACCATTGGTTTTGAGACCTGATTTTGTTTATCTGTTCCTAAAATACGGTAACCTACATACACAAAAACCTCAAAGATAACTTACTTTCTAGCAATCACAGCCATCTCTACATTCAAGAAGTTTCCAAGAAACAAGGATTTTGTTCCAAATAAATCCGAATGTCACCCATTAATATGAGACCTTCAAACTGCAAATCTCAGCTAAGAATGGTTTATGATGAACATGTGATAGTTATTAAGAGAACATGACATCTGCTGCTGGGGAAATCCATAAACATCAGTCACATACACACGTATGTACGTGTGAAAAACATTTCAGACCTCTTAAACCGGGGTTATTGCAGCCTTGGCTGGTGTCAGGTTGTACCCCAGCCTGGGCAAGGGTGCAGCACCTTCCTCATTCCTCCTTCCTCATAGAGAGGGAGATCAGCCTACACCAATGTTCAGTCACCCTCACAGGAGAAGCCTTTTTTCTGACGTTTATGTGGAATTTCCTGCATTGCAACCAGAAAAATGACAGTGACCTGTGTTTGCAATTTGGACTTCTCTTGAGTTGCATCACATCTCAACACTTGCCTTTATTTGTGTTCAGATGCCATGCACATGCCTGTACAAAGGCCCTTGTACCATTAGGGTATCTCATCATATATAATTTATATGCCTTAGAGTTGCCCAAACCTGCGGCCAGGAACATACCCAGGAAAGATGGATGCTGATACATATCCAAACAGTATGACAACAAACACAAATTTAAGGTGTAAGCCCTTTACATTGATGGAAATTAAACTTTTATTCTTGCTGTGGATATGGGAGGCTGAAATCCACTTTGGGAAGAAAACACAGGGTTTTATTTTTGGCTTTACTTTCATAATTACTCAGCCCAGGGCATCTTTATGCCCAGCTCCATTATGTGAAAATCAGTAACAACACTTTTCTCTCCAGGACTCTACATTTCCTCTCTGAATGTTTCACTGAGAATATGACATGCTACCCAATTTTTAGGACCAAATTCTACCTGTGAAAGTGACTGCAGGGGGTCAGCACTGGGGTGGTGGAAGTGAGCCAACAAGTAACTGAAACTTGTTAAAGCTCATTGCTAATTACCTCATTAAATGCTCCTGCAGCTCCAGGGATGCCACCAGCAGCTCTGTAGGGTTTGCTGCCTAGACTGCCATCAGAAGTGTCACAAGCCCTGGGATTTGCCCCATGGATGGGCCTGAAGTGGTTTGAGATCTTAAATGGGATGCATGTCAGTGGTGAAGGAATGATGCTGTCCTGATAATTAAAAACCCCCATTTTGCAGAGCTGGTGTTCCGTGGACATTCCTAGGGAGACGTTCTTGTAAAGTTACTACTGAGCCTCAGGAAAACATAAACCAGAGAAAGCATTACCAAATTCCAGCACACTTAATCCTAAATACAGGATTAAGGTTGCAAACTGCATTTGACACCTGATCTGTCCATTTCACCTGCTCAATCTGAAGGTCCAGACCTTGGAAAGCTTCATTAGATGCTCTCATCACCTTGTACATTTTAAGCTAAGTAGTTTCCTAGATTGGCAGAAGCACCTAGGCTAAAAAAGCTTTGCTTTGGTTTTGTTCTTATTCTTTTTCTTTTCTTCTATTCAGTTACTAAGCAAAAGCAAGTCTCATACACTGGGAAATGCTTTTGCCACGTTTAAAGCAAGTACAGGGACTCCAAGCTCAAATTGTTCTAGTAATTTATTCTGGTCTTGAAATCCCTAGGGTTATTTCACAGAAAATGTATTTTAAGATGTTTGGCTAAAAAATGACAAGATAACAGACGATACATATTCACTTTCTCCCCCAAGATGGTGATGAGATGTAACAAAATAAAGCAGCAGTCTCAGCAGATCTTCCCTCCCCCAAATGGAGACAACTTGTGGTTTTATCTCTCTGCTACCACCAGAATTGTGCTGCCATTTATCTTGAGGACGTATTTATGAAGGGGATTGTTTGCAGCTGGAGCTACAAGGCATGAAACAAACTGATAATGGAACTTTCTTTTGAAGCTTATTCTTTTTCAGTGGCATTTTCCTTTTTTTCTTTTATGAGCTTCATGACAGCTTAGGCCGTAATTTCCTTTTTGTATTTTAGCACAAACCACAGATTAGTGTCACATTGTTTGCAGAGAAGCTTTGCTTGCTGCTTGCACGAGTACTTGTTGGTATTTGGTGTACTCCAAATAAATAATGTGGTCATTCGTAAAGATAAAAACCAGAAACATCTTCCCGGCATAAAGAAGGTGCTGCTAGCACATATCCTGAATATGGGATAAAACAGAGGCAGAGGTGAATAATGTAATTTAAAACCTGAATCACAAAACACACAGGCCAGGACTTTGTCTTCTATGAAAGACATAACAGCCTTTGGCACTGCAAACATGCTAATCTGCTGCAGTCTCATACTCAAGGAAAATGTAATTTAAATTAACAACATTAATCACAAATAATAAATTATTTAGTGAATAGAATGCAGAATATAACCTTGTAGAAAATGTCTTCAATTTTTGCCCTTCTTCACACTGCAATTATTTTTCATATTCTTAGTAATATTATCCACTGATAGGAAACACAAGGAAATGTGTTGCATGGCAGTTCCTTCCCTGTTTCTCTTATATATCTCTTCAAGGTAAAGCTTTCCACTTCTCCTCTCCTCCATCATTTAAAACAATCAGCCTTTACAAGGATCTCTTCTATTCCCTCCAATACCTCCAAAAGCAAACGCATCTCACACAATTTTGGGTTCTGTAGCTTGCTCAGCATGCTTTGTCAGGCTCTTATAAAACATCATCTTTAATATCTGTTGCAGAGGTTTTCCTGGACCACAGCCAATGCCCTAGTGCTGTTCCCAGCTCATCACCAGTGTGGCCAGCACAGCCCTGCTCGTGATGGCAGACTCTGCAAACATCATGGCAAGTGAGCTCAAATGTAATTAAACTAACTGCCAAATAGAATGGGTTTTGGTTTAAAACCTCACATTTTAAACAAAATCCTGAAAATACTGCTTTTAGCATTAAGTCAGAAGGATGACACATCAGTTCATAGGATTTTATGAGGATACTGCCAACACAGCTCTGTGAAGCCAATGAAATAAGCCCGTAACCATTAAGAGTAGTTAACATTATTTATTGCTTGGTAGAAGGCTCTGGCTGTGGTAGTGCAGAAGAACACTAAGCAGAGGGGGCACCCGAGGATACAAACAAGCAGAATAAAAACCAATTAACATCAGAGTAGGGGAAAGGGCAGGGATCAGCAGCCCAGGGTTGGAAAAGCCAGGAGAGAAAGCAGAAAGGACTCCTTTTATCAACTGCACAAACTACACTTGCAGCTTCCATACTTCGAGCTCAGTTAAATAAAAATTATAACGGGGGAGTACTAACAGAGAAGCATAGTCATAGAGGTGACACCATTAAGAGTGCATAGGTTTCAGCAAAACTCTTCCTGCCAGGTATATACTTTGTTTTGGCAAGAACACTCAGCTCTTAGAGGCTCAAAGCCTTTCCTCTGTGCATTAGTGCTCAGTGGTTGTTAGCACTCGAAAGCAATACTTCCAATCCTATATCAAGTCATTCAAGTGACAGGAAATTTGAGCAGTTGATATGGGAAATGGATATTTCATTAGAGGCACAACTCATGATAAATGAAAGTTTTCCTGCCGCTGTCACTGGGAATACCAATGAGCTCTAAATCAAACTGCTTGAGAAGGGGAGTAAAGAAATGCCCCTGCATGCTGCAGAACATTAACACGGAAAAGGCTGGAGGCTGCAGACAGTTCTGCTGTATGCAACTTGTGTCATGGAGACCTTCCAACTGACTGTGGCTGCTCTCCTGGTCACCACAAGGACAATCCTGAAGCCAAAGCTGCCGTAGCACAATGTTATTTTGCTCTGGTTAGCAGGTTCCCCTGCTGTGAGCAAAGCAGCAACAGGCACATGCACAGTGTCCTAGGTTCAGCGGCTGCAGTCTTTTGTCCTTCTTAGTAGCTGGTGCAGCGCTGTGTTTATGACTTTCAACCTGGGAACAGAGCTGATAACACCGACGTTTTAGTTACTGCTCAAATGTTCAGTCTGACCAAGGACTTTGTGAGCCTCATGCTCTGCCAGGGAGAAGGGGAAGCTGGGAGGAAGCAGAGACAGGACATACCATGGCATGTCATGCTCAGGAGGTAAACTCAAGTTACCCGGAAGGGCTAGGGCACTGTGGGGTTGGGCTAGGTGTCGGTTGGCGAGTGGTATTGTATTCTCTTCCCTTATTATTTCCCTTACCGTTATTATTATTGGTGGTAGCAGCAGTGGTTTGTGTTATACCTTAGTTACTGGACTGTTCTTATCTCAACCTGTGGGAGTCGCATTCTTTCAATTCTCCTTTCCATCCCTCTGGTTTGGGGGGGGGGGGGCAAGAAGGTGGGGGTGGGGGGGTGGGGGGGAAGTAGACTGAGTGGTTCTGATTTACGGCCTGGGCTTAAACCAGGACACACAGAAAGAACTGTCAAGCACAGCTCAGCAGGAGGTACTGGGTGGGACTCGAATGCTCTTACAGAGAGAGCAAAACTAAACAGGCTTTGGAAAAGTTTGTGTGTTTGCCATGGCCACTCAGAAAACTGCAATGAACAGAGGCCCTTTCCGAAATCCTTCTGATCCTAAAGGACAAACAATGTGTGCTTGCCCTGGACACTACAGATTTCTCTTTTACTAAGAGACATTTGCCATTCTGTTTAATGGCATTAACCAATGCAATGCATACTGCAGCAGCAGGAGCAGGACCAGGGGAGCCTTGCATGGCTGGCAATGAACAGGGCCAACAACCCTATCCACAGCACATTCACACATGCAAAGCTTTGAATGTGCAGTACCCTCTGAAAACAATTCTAGAGCACAGGACTGAAGTGCTTTTCTAGATGCTTCATGGTTAAAACAAAAATGCAAGTTGTGAATCAAGTTTGTAACTTATTGGCTAAGGCCTGAGTGAAGATTAAGCTAGAAGTGTTGATATGCATCAGCACAACTCTTAAGCGATCCAGAGCATCTCCACAGTTAGAGCTGCTTTTGTAAACATCTTCAGAGATACACCTCTTGCCAGAATGTCAGTGACAAACACATCACTGCAGCTCCCAACAAAAAAGGACCCACCAGGAGACTGACCAGGACAGGGCACACCTTAAAGGACAGACTGGTTACCTGGGTTAAGCCTCACGCATCTACTGCGCCGACTGCAGCACCTGCCCAGATCCACATTCAAGGAATTCAAACCAAAGATGTCAAACCAGCAAAACTGGACAAAACAGTAACTTTTCAGCACATGCACTCTCCTGAGCTGGTCTGCCCTACACACCCCACGCTGCAGTACTTCTGCCAGGTATAATCCAGCATTTGTAGTTTGCTCAAAGCGAACCCCGTCGATACAGTGAGCAATTAAGATTAAGAAAATTGATTGATCTTCAGACTGAACTCTTAATATCTTCTGAGATACAGAGTTCTGATCAATAGCCATGATATAATTGAAAATGTGCTTCCACAGTCGCACACGTTGTGTTCCTAACACCCAAGATACTTTAGTGGGTTTGATTGATATGTAAGTAAAGCAAACCAACCACCATCTGTATGTAGCTGTTTGATGTATGTACTCTTATTAAATTCCAAAATGACTCCTCAAAAATAGAGTTCTGTGTTTTCTTAGCACACCAATGCAAGAAATGGCTGTGGTGATTTGAAAGAATAAAGCAAAAATATTTCCCCAAGACCACGATATACAGTTATTTACAACTTCCACAAACTTCACATTTTGAAAATGTAGTGCTAAAAAATTCCTCTCAGTAAATAAAAAGAAATTCAAAATTAACATTTTTCAATGTTCTCTGCGCTAAAATAAATAGCTGAAGTGGCCTTTTTTGAAAATTGAAATACAAATTAAAAGTGGGGATTGAAAAGCTTCATTCAACACCTTTGAAGCCAAAAGGAACATTTCAGTCATGCCAGTGGGCTGCAGCAGATTCAGTCCTCAGTTTAACATCCAAACAACAGCAGGAATCTGTGGGGTTGTTTCTGCAGCTACTAGCAAATGAGATTTGGACACCCTGGACATCCATCTCCTGGTGTATCTGCCTATTTTACAGAGAATTCAGTAATCCAGAGCCTTACTCAGATCTCCTGGCATCAGTCAGAGTCCTTCCAGCAGCCCCAGCACTTCTGCAAAGGATACATGTTAGTCACCGGCTCTCCCTGGCCACTCCTGCCAGAGCTGGGTGGCCAAGACCAACCCATTTCTCCTCTCAACTCTGACCAGCAAAGGGGAGCTCCACACCTGACAGTCACCCTGTGCAGAAGGTAAAGGCCTTTGCTGACTGCTCTGTGCCAGCAGGTACCTAGCTGCTGGCATCCTGCCCCTTGCTCCTCTCAGGGACACCCCTCCAAATGCATCTCCTCAGGATGTCACAGTTCCCAGTCTCATCCTTTGTTTCCATACCACCTGTTACTGAGGCTTGGGAACATCCTTGCTTGACAGAGCAAAGCAGCTGAGAAGCAGACGTGCGGCACAAGCATCCTGCTGGCCTCATCTGCTCCTCTATGCAGCACATGAAAAAGAAAAATCACACAGCATCTCTGTACGGACCCCACCCCCCCACTTTAGAGAATCGAGAGAAAAATCCTATATAATCCCTTTGATTCCCCCAAATGCCTGTCATTAGGGTTTATAAAATGAATGCTATTGCAGCTCCCACACTGGAAATTTCCTTTAACTGGTCGCTATTCTTTTCTCTTTGTCACGCTCAGGGGTACAGAGCAAGCCCGGCTCCTCTCCATGAGCTGTCCTGCCCTGTACAGAAAGGGACTGTGCAGAGCGGTCTATAAACCGCCTGAAGCCACACTGGGCCCAGAGTTAGAGCTATCTTTTCAACCCTTAAAGGTAAAGAACAGAATAAACCCCAACCCAAGCGTGTTTCTGTTTCACGGGGAAGGCAGCTGCCCCTCTCGGGCAGTGGATGCAGCGTCTGCAGCACAGGCGTTGCCATGGCAACCCAGCCAGAACCTCTGACAAATGCTCCAGCAAACAGTCACAAAAATCTAAACGTACATGAGAGAAGTCCCTAAGCATGTCTAAATTAAGTAGCAGCCAAATGAGTTTCTCTTTTCTTCTCCGCCCTCCTGGGAAATGCTGCCTTACCAGCCTTTGCTGCTGCTGCTTTTTAATTTATATGCTGTGTATTTCTCTTCTCCATTGATCTCCGACATGAACGGGAAGCAGGAGCTACACCTCTCAGCCCTCCTCACCTCCTCTCCTCAGCCAGGTATACAGCCATCTGGAAAGAGACTTAGGCATTCTTTCTTTTTAAGGACTGCTAATTGCCTGGAGAGCCAGCATCTTATTTCCAACTATGGCGTGGTCTTATGCCTGCATATTTTTCAGATATGATGACTATCCTAATGGGAGTCAATGTGGGAAACCTTTAGTCAAATGCTGCTGCTATGTATGGACTAAGTGACTCCTTGGGCTATGGTGTTAGATCTCCCTGGCCCTTACAAGAAGTCAAGATTAGGTTGCATATGCATCTCAGCCAAAATGAAATGCTGAAACATGTAGCATATGTAAAGTTCAAGGATAATGAAAAGTTTATCTTGCCTGTGGGACTGTTCATCAGAAGCAAAGGTAGAGTGTGTGGTTATACTGTGATGAAATATGGATTGATTATACTTTCTGGTTATGATTTCAAATGCTATTTCAGTACAGCACAAAGCAACAGCACCCCTGAAGAGCAAAGGCAATTTACGAGCTACAGGCCAAACATCCTAATAACTGTAAATGAAGTCCCTTATCCCCACATTCAGAGCATGAAAAATACATGAAAATGATACAGAACTAAAAGTTGGTTTATGGTAAGAAACATAGAGGATCACAGTTTAGTTACTGTTACATTGAGCATCATAATCTTCTGCTAAGCGCCTTTACCTCACTTCTCAACATGTTTTAAACACATCATGCACCTGAAATGGTGTAGCTGTAACCCTTCTTTGACAGCGCTTCACTTCTGCTGCTCTTCAGACCAATGAAGCTGTTGCCTTCCCAAAGCAGGACTTTCCTGTGAAATCCAGATAGGAATCATTGTGTGACAATAGTATTTTTCATACAAGAGTGACCCTGGGTTGTACTTCCTAACATGATTGATTAGTCTGTCTCTGATCAAAACAGATCCTCCACACAGAGCTGCCTTTTTGATAGAAAATCATAGAATCACAGAATAGTTTGGGATGGAAGGGACCTCAAAGATCACCTAGGTCCAAACCCCAGCCACAGGGAGCATAAAATTAAATATTTATAGCTATAAATTATAGACAAAAAATGTCCACAAAGTGAAAAATTATTATTGGGGAATAACAAAAATAATCTGAGTAATTGCTTTCTGATCACTGTATACAAAGATATGAGACTATGTATAAAGAGCTATGAGAATTACATTATTGAGCTTATTTCTTCTATATTCTCACATAAAAGTTAGTTTTATCTTTTAATTGATCTACAGTGCATTTACATATAAATCTAGACTTTCGAGTTTGGGAACATCACTTTAAATGAGCAACAGAGGAGATTCCCTTTCCGTAACTTGCTGCCAAGTGTAAGTCTTAAAATGAGTTTTAAGGTACACTTAAAGAAAAAAGAATGGGCTGCAGTGCCCATATTGACCAAACTGCCTTGTTCCACACAAGATGCCAGCAGCCCTTTCCTCCTCTCTGTGGCTGCCTGAGGCAGAGGTACTGCTGGACCAGCCATCACCACAGCTCCAGCTCTGGGGCATGCTGCCTTTTATCCTCTAATTAATCAGGTTTTTGGTTTAATTTCTCTTATTGCTTTACAATTTTAGGAGGAATCAAATCATTGGTTAAGAAATATTTACCAGTGAAGGATAATATAGCTTTGTGTTTCCTCCTCAGCATGCCTGTTCTGTACAGATTGCTGCTAAAATGAAATAAAGCAAAAAGAGGATATGAAACAGCTGCTGAGGCTTATAAAGATATCTCATGGCAAGATACAGTACACTTTTATGGCCCAAAGTACAATAAAATTATGATTCATTACTGTTTACTTAAGTCTGTGTAGGGCAGAGAGGCAATTTAAAAATGGTACAAGTTACACCGTGAATGTAACCGGGTTAAGGGAAGACAGCTGAGATGAAACAAGCTTGAACTGATACGAACTCCACAATCGGAGGCAAAACCACCAGTGACAGCACAGCTAAGGCCATTAAAGCAGCTCTTTGTGTGTCCTTGCCCTTGGTCAGGGTGGCTGATAAAGGGGTCCCTCTCTCCCAACCTCTCCCACTGGGCACTCAGAGCACCCTCTGAGTCATCCCCCCCGGATGCAGCAGAGTTGCTGGGGGCAGCAGCTCTGGCAACAAGCCTGAAAATTCATTTAAAGACAGGAGAGAGGTTGGAGGAGGGCTTTGCTTTTATTTCAAGTGCTGTCTCTGAAGCAATCAAATACCAAGGGTTCTGTGTTCCAAAGGATTAGCCCTGACCCTGGCACTTGCTCCTTCAGTTAGTGTTAACCATCAAAAGGCTCTACAGCTCAACCGTGAGTCACAAAGCTTTTGGGGTAGCTATTTTATTTAGCAAAAATCATTTGTTTCATTATTTTCATTTCAGTGATGCTCAATGAAGCAACAGCCCTGCATGCTTTCATTTAAAGTATCTGAATATTTATAATTATATCAAAACACTTAAACTGCTTTGCATGAGCTTGTTCAAAAACTATGGACTCCAGCTGCAGTTCCCCCCAGGATCTTCTTGCCCTGCATCCCTTCCTTCACCCCTGGGCTGGTAGCCATCCCACAAGTACCTGTTGCCATGGTACATGGACAGAGAGATATCTATAGGTTTGGCTATGGGATCTCAAGGAGCTCTTTGGGGTCAGGAGCAGGAGGTTCCCCAGGGATGTGCAGCCCTGTCTGTCTCCTCCTGCTTTGGACACCATGGCCACATCAGTGTCAGTGTTCTCCTGGTGAAGGCCAATGGCTCCACTAGCAACGTCCCAGTGCCCCCAGGGACAGGGAGCACATGCCCCAACTAGCTCAGGGTCACCCATCCTTTTGGGAATGACATTAATGGCTTATTCAGTCAAAACCACTTCCCACCTATGCACTGAGTGAAGTTCTCTAAATTACCAGGCAATGTCATAAAAATGTTTTATTCATACCCCGTTTAATGCCTGGCACTTGCTTTTCTTTTCATGCTTATTTAATACACATTTAATTCAACTTATTTGAAAGCACTAACGTATTTTCTAATTACCTGAAGTACTTAAGTGGTTTCCGCACTGTTAATAATTTCTTTTTTTCAGCTACTGAAGGCTGAGGTGCTGCAAAGTGACCTGTTTACAGGGCCGGGCATCCCTCCCACCTCCACGGTGAGAGCCACCTCTGCCACCAGACACCCTAGGGGTGCAAAGCTGCAGGTGTCAGGGTGCCTGAGGAGCCCCATACCTCTGCAGGCAGGGAAGTGAGGGCAACTCCATCCTCTCAAAGAGCCGACACAAGGCACCAGTGCCACCAGCTATTGGACAGGCAGGAAGGGGCAGGACCACAGCCCTTGTGCTAGCATCTTCACTAGCTCCCGTATTTATTATTCATTACTTCGCATTTTATGGAAGGACAGCTAAATTTATTAAAAAAAGCAGCATTAGTGAATAACTCCACAATTCCTGTGGCAGTTTCATTACTTTCCAACATTTGCCAGAATGCACCATTTTTGCTGGGGCTTATGAATTTGGCATCGTACTAAAATGCTAAAGGCTTTTCTCAGAGCTGATGACAGAAAACCAGGATATGGCATGCATCAGTACATTTCATTGTATGAACCCAACACACTGTATCAGCTATGAACATGAGGGTGGCTGATCCCAGGAAAAAGTGATGCGCAAAGCACAGGTAACATATGCCATTACCATACGGGCACAAAATGGGCTGCAGAACTGAACTTGCTGCAGGAAAAACATTTGCCCCGTGGATTCTCACCCAGGGATTCAGGCTGCTGCTCTTCCCTAATCCCGCCCTGCTCCAGATACAGGATATATAGTGATGCAAGGCAGTCCAGTGATACACAGCTGACTAAAGAGCTGAGACAGGGAAGACCTAATATAAGCTGCAAGCAGCTGCTCTGCTTGGTTTGTTCTTAACTGGAGAGCTCAGAGAAAGCAAGGACTGCCCTGGCATCTCAAAGGGAGCTGAACTGTTCACCTGCTTAGCAAACTTTGTTCCCTGTTCATATTCTCTGCACATCCAAGCACTGTTACAAGCTGGGTAGATGCCCTTCCTATTAGCTGCTGCAATGCACTGCTGACCCTGTACACTCCAATTTTATTTTGGTGTAACTTTATTAAGGAGAATTACATGACATAAAATTGGAGTCAATTCAGTAATAAATCCAGGATGCCTCTTCTTTGCCTCATACATCTCAAGTGTATGTCCAGATCTGCTCATGCATTTACATTCTGTCCTTGCTTCGATGTACTCCTACTGCTGTACTGCAGGGAGGAGGTATTTTCAGTAGATATATTTTACAAAAAAACCCAAACAAAATTAATTTACTCCTGGAGCAAAGATACTCGCTATGAAAATAATCAGCTGTTATCAAACTAGATAGAGTTTTGTGGAAAAATATACCCAGGGTGTTGGGAAACCTGACTCATATTCTCAAATACCATTCTCTCTTTGCAAGTAACTGTCAAAATAGTTGTAACGCTATTGTTATGGCAATCTTCACCAAATATAGAGGTTTTCAGTTATCTTCCTCAGTGAGTGAGTAAACGTTCAGCCTCTCAGAAACAAGCTCTGTACTCAGGGTGAGGATGCAGGAGGGAGGTCTTTTCCAACCTAGCTGATTCTATGATACTGCAGCTGCAGTCCACCCCAGAGGTAGAGCCAGGCCCTGGGAACCCAGCCCGAAGACAGCTTCCACCAATCAGTGCAAGGGCAAAACTCATTTCAGAGAATGGGGTGTCAATACAAAACATGGAGAAGGAAGGAAAAGCAGCTTTGGGTCTTGGTAAGAAGAGAGACATGTTTATGTAAAATTACTGTTTCCTGAAACACAAAGAATTAGTCAGGGTGTTAATAAATTTGTCTAAACAAAAAGAATGAACCCACCTCTCCTGTTTTTTCTTCACCATCACCCCCCAGCCAGGTACACACAGCCTGGCTGCTTTTTTGTAGAGGCAGGGACAACCCAAGAGACTATTGACATCACACTAATTTGACACACTGCAAAGCAATGACTGCATTACACAAGTCAGCCTAAACCAGCAATTCTTTCAATTCAGTCTGGAGCCAAAGTATGGAGACAGATCAATCTATTCCCCCTAAAAAAATGATACATGAAAAATTTTCCAGGGAAAATAATCTATTTTTTCTAATTAATCTGCTTGCTGGCCATTTGTGTAACGTGAGCTACAGGATTTGACCCCATTTTCTCTGTTTAACCCACTATCTTGAAGCTGGGCAAAACAGATGTTATAGCCTTGATTAGAAAACACAAAAATTCACACTTTTTATTTAGTTATTGTTCTGATTGCTCTTCCATCCTGTTAAGCCTGCACACTCCCCTTGGCTCAGCCTCCTACTTCTGGCGCTTGCAGTGCCTGCACACACTGCGGTAAGAGCTCTTCCATGTAACATCTACTCTCCCAATAAAACACCTTCCAAAAGAAGAAGCACAGTTCCATTGCTCCTGCCTTGACAGCTCTGTAATTAAACTGAGGAAGTATCTTTACTGCTTTTGGATAAGCTCATCTAACACTTTTGGTGCATGCTCAGCCTCAGACTTGCCTGGGCAGGCTCTGCATGCTCCTCTTGGAGAAATTCTGCCAAAGCTGTCAGTAAACTTCTGCATGTCCCTCTGCCTTCCCTGCCACAGACTGAGCAGAGCTGAAGGCACATAAGCCCTTCCAGGACAGTGTCTGTGCTTTGCACAGGGAGAGCCTTCAATGTAAACGCTGCTGGGAGGCAAGACTGAGCCCTGAGGCACTCATGAGCCTACCTCACAACAGTTCACAACCAACTGTCCTAGCATGAAATTAGATAGGAATGCTGATTATAGACAATGGGATCTTGCTTATTTAAGAGCCAGACAGAATTGGTGTTTGGCTTCACAAGAGACACTCCTCACTTTTTCTACTATCGTGAAGTTCTGTGCCATTATTTACTGGTTTGAAATACTGAGATTTCACCTCCATGTACAGATCTTCACAAAAAAAACTTCCCTCACTGTTCTGCTTGAATCCAACTGACTCCGCTGTAGCAGCCCTGATGAGTCTTACCAATAACCATGATAATTTTGATTAGGCAAGTGAATTCTACATCTTCTCACAAAGGTTAAAATAAGAGAAAGTCAGGTTGGTGACCACTTAGCTGAAACATATGTTTGCACACTAAAAAATGAAACCAGCCTGCTTCATCCTCTATTTCCCAGATATCGGCATTCCTCTGCTCCCATTTTAGCATGCTGCTGTGGTTCTGTTTGTTTTCCAATAAAAGTTACTGCCTGAAAGAATGAAGATGACAATATGGAAATAGAAACAAAAGTCTCACAGGAAAAATGGGAGGTTTCATCACTGCCGCAGAGATCCAGCTGAGTTAGTTTCTCAGACTGCTTATATGATAATGAAAGGGGGAAATCTGTTATTTTCCAGTAAAATCTGGAAAGTGTACTCCAGGAAATGAAATAAAAATTTAGGATTCTGACTATCAGGTGTTTATGGCAAGAGAGGAAAGGATGGGAAAGCACATTTTAGAGTTACCATGTCCTCAGGTACTCTAAAATGTGCCTTAGCATCTGCTTGTCCCTTACACTGGTGACCTGTTCACACAGTCATTTCAATCAAAATGAGTTTAGTTCCTCTTCTGCTTCTAACCTCCTCTTCACATCCCCAACTACATTTTAGAAGCAAATCTCAGTTCCTATTATGAACCGATGTATTACAGTACAGCTCAGCATAATTCTAGGTTTTGTGGAAATACTGTAGTAACTTGTTCATCTCCTGAAATTTTCTGTTCTTGTTCTTACTGTTACACAAATCACAATAGAATCATTATTTTAATGAGGTCTATTTTTGAGGCTGTTTATAGGTAAATTTGCAGCTTGCATTTTGATGGCATACTTGAATGACATCCATACATGTTGTAGATCTATTGGATCAAGCACATTCTGTTGTGTGCCTTGTGGCAGGGACTAATGCTGACACAGTAATGTAATTGCATGAGCTCAAAAGTAAAAGATAAAGTGAAAATGAACTCTCGCATGTTTTCTTCACCTTTCACTTCCAACTGAGTATAAGGAAACCCAAAGAATAACACTCATTCCACCAGAAGTTATCAGGTAAGCCAACAGGTATGGATCCGCAGTTATTAAAGAGTATAGGGGGAGAAAAAAAAAAAGAGAAGTTAATCTGGTCTAAACATTTAAGTTTCTTCTTTGGGATGTCTTGCTTCTCATTGAGATTAAACATGGGACAGTGCACCCTGTGGTACATACAAACGTGTCAGGGAGCACTGAGGGACAAGCTCTCTGTGGGTTCATGCATTGGCACTCAGTTGAAAGATCTTATACTGACAAGTTAATTCTGTTATAAAAACAGGCAGGCACAAGCACAGCCTATTAAAGCCAATGAGCATCTCTAGGAATAAGTGAGATGTAAATGCCATGATTCATACAACTGCTGTACAGCACACAATTACCCAATAATGGGTCAATCAACGGGTCAAGCCTGACCCAATAATTTGGTCTTTTGCCTGAAACTCCAAGAGATCTTGAAATAATGATGACCTTTACTTATGAACTGACAAGGAGTGGAATTAAAAAAAAGGCAGTTCAGGCACGCATTCGCTGCAGAAGGGGATTCATAAATGCAGTCCAGTTACATACAGTCAATTCTAAAACCCTAAGAAATTCCTCACACATAACCGCGGGGCAGCAATCAATACCGCAACGCTGGACAAATAGCCCACTTTAAAATGAAGTCCTCCTTGATCTTGAGAGTTTGATTGAAAGCCAGAGGGATTGAGTATTGCAAAGGTGCAGTGTTAGTATGTGCATTCCTAAAATGAAGGAACTAGTGTTTTAGTGCTATTTCTGTTGTTCAGAGCTGGTCTAGATCATGATGGCCACTCACACACAGGCTCGTTCTGGGATAGCAGGTAAGTTACTCGATGACCTTTAATGCCTCTTTGTAGACCTTCCCAGCAGGAATCACAGAATCACAGAATCCCAAGGGTTGGAAGGGACCTAAAAAGATCATCTAGTCCAACCCCCCTGCAAGAGCAGGGTAACCTACAGTACATCACACAGGAACTTGTCCAGGCGGGCCTTGAATATCTCCAGTGTAGGAGACTCCACAACCCCCCTGGGCAACCTGTTCCAGTGCTCTGTCACTCTTACAGTAAAGAACTTCTTCCTGATGTTAACGTGGAACTTCCTATGTTCCAGTTTACACCCATTGCCCCTTGTCCTATCACTGGATATCACTGTAAAAAGCCTAGCTCCATCATCCTGACACCTACCCTTCACATATTTGTAAACATTGATGAGGTCACCCCTCAGTCTCCTCTTCTCCAAGCTAAAGAGACCCAGCTCCCTCAGCCTCTCCTCCTAAGGGAGATGTTCCACTCCCTTAATCATCTTTGTGGCTCTGCGCTGGACTCCTTCAAGCAATTCCCTGTCCAATCGAGGTGATACCACCCATGGGTGACAGCAACAAAGAGAGTAAAGGAGTGCAAAGGCCCCTGTGATCCTGAGGGGGTGGGAAGCATACAAATGGTCCTCTTCAAGGAAAAGAGAGGTAAAGGCTACATACCTCCTTATCTATGCAATGTGCTTTTATGATTTTTCTACAGAGAATGTTCATTAGGCTCTGTAATTAATTACTCCATGCCACAAGGCATGTGCTGCTTTGCACCCCTTCTTCCAGAAGTCACAGCAGCAGCTCATGCAGCCACCCATGTGCCAGGAAACTGCCCTGGGCTGCAGGCAGGAAGGCACTAAGTGTGGCTGTGGGAATGCAGCTTGTCTTCTGCCTGGCACCGGCACCGGCACCAGCACCAGCAGGATTAGCTCTGCCAAAGCAGTGAGATTCTCTAACGATGTGAAATCAGGGCTATAAAACTAGTAAGGATAGATATGTTTTTCAGCTTTAAATTGGAAGAAGAAGTTCCTCAAATATGCCAGAACAACTGGTTTATGTCCACATCTCATGTCTGGAATCTGAACATACACCTCCTGCCTCTGCACTGGGTTCAAGGAATGCACGGTCTCAAGAAACACAAAGCAAAGAAGGGGGTGTAATGGTGCCACTGACCACTGCCATAGACCACCGCTGCTTCAGGTTCTCCTGTCAGCTTTCCCTGCTGGCTAGACAACACATCCCAGTGAATCCCCAAAAAGGTAAGTGTGCAAGAAGATTTGGTTTGCTTGCATGTTTTTGTCATACTGAAGTATTATCAGTATAAAACCAAGGAAAACCTGACATTTCATTCTCAGCATATCAAGATCTTCTAGCTAGCACAGTACACCCTTTGGTTACTACACACTCTGCATGTTATTAGGAACACCTCATTTTAGAATGTATCAAGCATAGAAAGATTAGCTCCTGAGGACATCCTAAAAGAGAAGGTAGAGTTAATTAAAATTTATTAAAACAACACTGGCTAGAAGAGCTTCAAAGCAATGCAATGACTTTAAATAGCAGAAAAATAGAATAGCTTGGGGAATAAAGCCTAAATGAAAAATAAACTACACACTGTATGTTAAGTATTGCCTGTTCCTGCATTTGCAGGTGTTAGGCATAAGAGGAGCAAAGAAGCACACCAGGTCCTGCCCTGTATTTGGCAGTCTTTTTATAACTGCACATACATTGTGAGAAGGAAGAGGCATTCTCATGAGTGGAAACACTACAGTACCAAAATGTGTTTAAAAACATGATAATCATCCCTAACCAAGTCATACAGGCTTTTAGATTGCTGTTATCTAGAAGCTAGGGGTAATTAACCTGCAAATGAACATAATTAATGCAAGCATAAGGTGATACATACAGCAAAATAGTATTAAAAAATTAAACAAACAAAAAACAATAAACCAACTTTGCAATTATATTGCACTTTTCACCTCATGGCTTTTGGGTTTCCTTAGAGCCAGATTAGAAAGTGAATAAAATCTAATTTAACTTTCATTTAGGCTTTTCATTAAATACTTGATTTACGTTTCAAGCACATACCCACAAAACAGAAATAAGGTGTTAAAAGAGGAGTGCAAGAGTAAAATAAACCCACAGTGTATAACCTGCTGCAAATCATCTCTCTGCAATTAAATGCAACACCAGTTAACATGCAAGTGGCCTGGCCAAAAGTAGCATTAAAGAATTTCCTCTGACCATCTAATTTGTACATATCTGTAACCAGCAGAGTGTCAGAGCACAGATCAAGCCCCTGCTGAGATGCAGCCTGTGCTCTCTGCCATCGATCCATTGCTACCCTGTAAAACAACAGGGAGTTTTCCAGAGAGGAAGCCTGTCCATGAGGGGAAACCCCAGAGCCCTTTCAAGTGCCTAATGGGGACTGCGATGGGGTACAAGGGTCCCGCAGCACTGGGCACAAGCTGTGTAAAGGGAAAAATGTGTTGTAGTAGCTACAATTAGCTTTGGGCACACACAAATGAGACTGCAATGCCATTCAGGATGCCTTAGTGCTAGAGCACAGGAAAAACAACATCTTAGAAAAGGGACAGATTCACATAAAGGCAAAGATGCAGCAAAGACAAACACACCAATAAGAAAAACAACACAATTATGAGCTAAATATATACAATATTAATGCTACTGTCAAAGCCAATTCTAGACTTCGGTGGAGGGCACCACATCAGCTGTGTCTGTAACTCCTGATAAGAGGCCTACCTAAATATTTACTTTTACTGAATCTGAATCATTGCTGCATTAGTTATGTCTTCTGATTTATGCCATCAATTTAATTTCATTGCATTGTAAATGAATTACAACTGCCATAATGAAGCTGTGCTAAATGCAGGCTGATTTGCCCACTGGATCCCAAGGATCCTGACTACTTTTGGTATGAATTTAGGGTTGCTCTTGAAGCAAGTGGCTGCCCAAGTTGCTCACCAAGGGAAGAGCTGTAGCACAGGAGACTTGCCATGGGAAAGAGGGGAGCAGCAATACAAACACAGTGATACCTGGGGTCTTCATCAATCTTCACCTTGTAAGAGGTGTGGGGCTTATTTAATATCATCAACATTGCTGATGAAATGTTTCTATTCCTCCAGGTTTAAGAGAAAAGCTCCAGAAGCTCACCTGGGTGCAGTCTAAAGGTTCAGAAAGTGAAATATGGTGATTAAAAAGTCTTCCCAAAGTTCTCAGTACAGCAAGGGGAAGAGCACTGTCATTCACTGATTTTTAGGTGCAGATCCACAAAGGTATCTGGTGCGCAGCTCTGTGTTCAGCACTGCCTTCTCAAACAGAACACTGTGAGAATGATGCTTTGCAGTGTCACCCATTCATTCTACCTCAGGATCTTGTGCAATTAATATTAACCAAGTTTTGTAACACCAGACCGAAATGAAAAAATAACTATGTGGCAAAAGCCACTCTGAGAACTCCTTGGAATTTGATGAAGAGGCAGAGCATCCCCTCCCAGGGAACACTGACAGACAGGACTTCCACCAACCAACTGGACTTTAGCCAGAACACCCCAATTAACACCTGGAACGTGGTGTGAAAAGTGTTGTGTGGTTTTTAATTATCAGACACAGGCAAGACCTTGTTTTCACGCTGCCATGCCGAGGAGGACATCTCCAGCAGCGATGAAGAGTACCACTTCGTGTTAGGTGAGAGGGAACATGACGAATGTCACTGAATTACAGTATTATCCATTATTCAGTGCTATCTCCAGCAGTCTGAATGTGGCTCTTCCTTTAATATTAAGTGATGTGGCAGTCAGTCTGAAGCATGATAATTAAAATTAACAGAGAAGGACATATTATTCATAGCACAAACAAAAGACTTATCTTGACCAACCCAGTGCTATGTGGCTGTTCACATCTCTGAGCCTCAAGGGTCATCCTCTTACAATTATGGGAGGGTAGCATAAACAAGCACCTCAAGAAATGAAACGCAGATGTGCTGATGCTTTCCTGACATTACCACTGAGATACACAGCCAGCTTCCTCTCCCACCTCCCTTCCTGTATGTATTTTTTATAACCATCAATATTCACAAAGTCAGGAAATGCTGGAGAAGGGTTTATTGCAAACTACCAACTCAGCAGCCCTGTGCAGTGACCCGTCTGTGAGTGCCCCTGCTCCGCTGGAGCTGTGCGAGCAGTGATACAGCTGCTGTCGACAGATGTCTGCCTCGGGTCTACTGCTTCCACAGGGGACGGTTTTGGGGGTTATTAGGACTATACCACCAAGTAGACAGACCCAGCACTTCCAAGCTGGGCAAGCATTGCTCCAATATTGTGCTGTGGCTTCGGCACGCAGTGCTGCAGGAAGATGAAGCATTACCCCGGAGCAGAATAATAGGGAGCAATGGCACCAGCAGCACTAACCCTGGGGACAGCCCATCCGATTACCAACACAACCATTTACTGCCATGGCACATCATAAACCCCGAGCACCACTGATAGAAAAATTGTTTACTCTCCACAAAGAGAGTTTGACTCCCTCATAAAAAGGCAATAACAGTTTCTTTTCTTCGTACTGCACCAGGGGGAGAGAAGGAGAGAGAAAGAGAGAAAATACAGAGGGGCTGGGACTAATAACACAGAAACAGCTGCTGAAGCACAGCGGAGTTTGGATATTTACTGTGCCTCCGTCACTCCTACTCATGATGTTTTCCTGCCTATTATTTTGCTTTGCTAGGCTTCTTATGAGGATACAAATAATCCTGCCGTATTTTTCTGTTCTACTCCATATACTGGTTTGAGTATTTCTTGTAGAAACGTGGGAGGAAAAGAAATAAGTTTACTTTCTAGCAACTTTGTAGAAGGGGAAGCAAGAAATCTGTGGTGCACAGAAAGCAGGTAATTCTCTTTCTCTGTCTGCAAGTACTGATTCAGGGCCATTTCCACAAACTAGTCTTCACTCGTTCGTATTTACCTGCATAACCAGTCCTGCCTGAGCAGACACATGCACAGGAAGCCCAGATCTCAGCAGTATATCTAGTTCCTGGCTGGTGTTGCCATCCATTGCAGCAGTCACGGCAGATCATGGCCAGTGTCCTGTCACCAAGCCCTTAGAGCCAGAGCCCAGCCAGCAAGGAAAGAACCTGTGTTTTATCCAAGACAGCAACAACACAACCATCCCCAGATACTTTCTCCATATTCAATTGTTGTAGTTTAAACTCAGCCACTCAGTCTCTCTCTCTCACTGCCCCCCTTCTTCTCATCTCTTCCAGAGGGATGGAAAGGAGAATCGAAAGAATGTAACTCCCACAGGTTGAGATAAGAACAGCCCAGTAACTAAGGTATAACACAAACCACTACTGCTGCCACCAATAATAATAATGATAAGGGAAATAACAAGGGAATACAACTGCTCACCACCCACTGACCGATACCCAGCCCGACCCCCAGCAGTGATATAGCCCTTGAGGTAACTGCCCCCAGTTTATATACTGTGCATGACGTGCTGTGGTATGGAATAACTCTTTGGCTAGTTTGGGTCAGGTGTCCTGTCTCTGTTCCCTCCTGGCTTCCCCTCCTCCCTGGTAGAGCATGAGGCTCAGAAAGTCCTTGGTCAGAGTAATCATTACTGAGCAGCAACTGAAAACATCGGTGTTATCAGCTCTGTTCCCAGGCTGAAAGTCAAATACACAGCGCTGCACCAGCTACTAAGGAGAAAAATGACTGCTACTGCTGAACCCAGGACACCAACCTAAGCAAATACCTAAGCATTTTAGAAAGGCAGTTATTGTACCCAGTTACCTAATATCATGACAGCAGATGAAGAAGTGGCTTTTAATTCTAGCCTGACTGTTTTAACCATTTAGAGTTCAATATTTTAGGCTTTGATATTTGATATAAGAATGAATATTCAAAATGTGTACTGAAAGTGAAATGAAGTCTGACCTTTTTTTAATATTGATCTGAAGTCAAAGCATTGTTTGAATGATAAATTACATGTGTTTTAAAAGAAATAAAGGTAACGACACTTTCGACGCTTTCAAGCCAAGGTGAATGAAAGAAGAGTCACCTCTCCTATACATATCTCATGGACTTCTGAAAGGATGTGAATGAAACTGACAACTAAAATGAGAACTTCAACTTCACCTCTCTAAAGAAAGGGCAAGAAGGAAGATCCTGGAAACTACAGGCGTGTCAGCCTGACCTCAGCACTGGGGAAGGTCATGGGACTCATGATCCTAAGTAATATCGTAAAGCATGTGCAGGAAAATGGAGGGATCAGGCCCAGTCAGCACAGGTTCATGAAGGGCAGATCCTGCTTGACCAGACTGATCTTCCATAAGGTGACCCGCCCAGTTGATGAGGGAAAGGCTGTAGACATTGTCTATTTGGACTTTAGTAAAGTATTTGATAATGTCTCCCACCGCATTCTCCTGGAGAAATTGGCTGCTTATGGCGCGGATAGGTGTGCTCTTCACTGGGCTGGGAACTGGCTGAATGGCTGGGCCCAAAGAGTGGTCGGAGATGGTGTCACATCTTGTGGGCAAAGTCACTAGTGGTGTTCCTCAGGGCTCGGTGAGCACTTCTTCCTTATTAAATCTCTGCTGCCATTCCCATTAATCTTGGCTCTACTGAGTAATTATGCCAATTGGGGTGTTATACCATCAGAAGCTGATCTAAAGTCTAGAATAACTCACCCTGGGTAAAATAGGGGTACAATGGTTACAGTTGTATTTATGTGTGTGAGACAGAAAATGTAAAGAGCTTAAGTCCAAATGCTGTGTACATTAACTGCTTCAGGTCCTGTGCCTGAGAATTAACTTGCCTTCCTGCTTTGGTATGTGCAGCACACAGATTTGTCTTTCACAATAAAAGCAGCAGTCCCCACTGCAGACTCAATCTACTAAAACTAACATGGGTAAACAAATCTGAACACCTCTGCTAAAAGCAAAAGAAGTCAGCTTGAATCTGGTCAAAGGCTGCTCACACCAACACTGGCTTTGGTCCAGATGGCAGGGATAGGCACTGACTGCATCTGCCTCAGCCAATGGCACTGCGTTTCCTTCCAGCAAGGCTGTAGGATGGACATGGGTTTTGAGCAGTTTTGTGCAGAAAGATTCACTCTCCCCCTCAGCTGCCTTCCCTTTCTCTGTCATCCATGAGCCGTGAAGCTGTGCCAGTGCAAGCTCAGCCACTTACAGGGAAAGTTCTAATGATGAGCCCAAAGCAGAGATTCAGCATCTTCCTCTGTATCCAGCACGTACAATGGGAAACATACTCTCTTGGTTATAGGCTCCTGCAAGGACCTCATTTGTTGCTTTAGACATGAATAAAGAACAAGGAAATGGTGCCATTAATTATATAGAGAATTGGGAAACTTAATGAAGTTTTAAATCATCCTAGCCCCTTGTGCAGGGGGGAAGGATAAAAATCTTTATCTGGAAATTTGTTCATTTCCTACACAGAGCTACCAGAGAGTTAGAACATAAAAACCAAATACCACAGTCACCTGCACTACTGACTTGAAACACAGCTAATAAAGAGCTATAACAGAGGGGTCCTAGATACCCCCCGGGCTGGGCAGTATGCAGGCACAAGGTCCCATGGCATCCTGGGGACAGGGCTGCTGCACAGGGCTGTAATGGTGAAGGCGTTCATGTGTCCAGTCTTCTGCAACTTAAAGCTCTCTTTCAACTTCTGAACCACCACCAGCAGGAGAAGGATATACATAAAGATTAAACTATTTCAAATAGGTTTTAACTGTCAAAATTCTGATTTCAATGAGTACAGCTGAGAAGTACTAATTACCTTAAACTCAGATATTTTATCCACAGGTATTTTTTTGGAAGAAGGGAGAACATTGGGAATTATTTTATATTCCACTTGGTTGTGGTCGCACCACTAGAGATAAATAAGAGCAGATAAAACCATCTGTAATTATAATAGCCTCACCTCTTCTCAAGCCCTGCTCAGAAAGGCGAGTGGAATAATCCATGTCTAGTTACACAATGTTTTCCTGAATAATTAGCCGTATTTTTAATGGCTGTTTTTCCTAATGCATTCGAGCAGCTGAATGCTTGCCTTTAGTAAGTGTCAAAAGTGACTGTGCCTCTGCAGTTACTGGTCCAACACCAGCAAACACAGGGATAGTTCAGTGACAAGGCATGAGATGAAGAGCCCACCCTGGCAGGGTTTCACACTGAAATGTAGAGTGGGAACATTCTGGCCACCCATGCCAGCTTCTGGGTTTTGCTCTGCAGTCATACACTGTGCTTTAGCCGATTTATGTTGCCCTCTGAAGGAGTACAGCAGAGCTAGAATGATGAGAGACTGCAGCTCCCCAGATCACATCTGCTGTGCTAAGCACACACGTACAAGTGAACACAGAAGTGCACTTCCTTCTCATTAGCGTGAAGGTTAGCATTGTGAATCAACCCATACCACCTGCTGCAGCTGCTAAATTCCATTTTCCCATACAAAACAGGTCTGTACCTACCCACCTCTGCTACCCAACCTATTTGATCACTTAATCAGATATCAAGATTAACTGTTATTCACTTCTTTCTCTCCTTCCTTTCTTTTGTCGTCTGCACCACCCAAATAATCTCACAGTATTGCTGTCAAAGCACAGCATGCTTTTTCAAAATTCAAATAAATGGCAGACTGTGGTGTGGAGGATGAAAAAAAAAATGAGAGAAAAGGACTGACAACTTCAGCACCCATCTGAACCCATCAGAGGATGTCTTGGGTACTCTGGACTTGGACTGTTTTAACTTTTGGAGAGACAGAGATACCTAAATACTTTCAAGAGGTTGTGATAAGCTTCAAACACCTCAGGAGGTGGTGAGTGGGCAGGAAGCGGGGAAAGCTCCATATCTGCCATGCTGCACAGGGGGCACTGGACCAGGAGGATGCTGCTGGGTGCCAGTTGCTGGCCAGCACTTCGAAAAGCGTCCTCTGGCTTCAGCAGCACACAGGCAGAATTTCCACCTGCCAGCTCTTGAGCTCAGACTGGTTAAGGGACAGGAGCTTTGTCACTGGCCATCTCCTGTGTCTTCCTGCAGTATTTATTCTCACTTAAGCTTGACAAGCATTGAGCTTGGGTAGAAACAGTTTGGTAATCGGGCTTATAAAGGGAAGGAACTAAATGTGCTCTTATTCTTATCCCTCTTAGCAACTTAATAACTGAAGATGACTGATTAACAGATCCTCCTAGAGACTGCAAGTGTAGTTTCTGTCATTATAATCAGCTCAGAGCATTATTTAATAACAGCCTCATTTCTCCACTGCACTTCAGACAGGCTCCACAGAGAGAAGGACTGCTCATTGCCAGTCCCTGATGCTAATGGCACATCATCTCCTCCCTGGATCCCCATGCTGGCTCTAGCAGCCTGAAACAACACAAACTTCCAGAAGCAGGAAGCTCAGCACTAAACAGAGTGCCTCTCTCCATTGAGAAGAGTTATTTACCAGGCTTAAACATAACAGACACAGGGGAATGGAAGAGGAAGGCATCAACACACCCATCACAGGGGTTATACAGCTTGTAATTATACAAGTAGTAGTAGTGCCCGGGGCGTTGTGCCCCCAAGCTAAGCGTTTGTCCCTTTTTTGTGCAACATGAAACACACACTAAAGCAGGAGAGGCTCCTATTTATTTCAGTGGGAACAGGGATTCACCAGGAATTAGTTCAAACTTGCTGCTTGCTTTCTTTTAACCTTTTAACTCTTAATGAAGGCTGGGAACTCTGAAGGTCATTCAAAAACTTCAGCAATGGATAACTGTAATGCCCAAAGACAGCTCCAAAGTGTTTGGAGCCCTCCTCCCTGACAAGTATCGACATTGCTCAGATTGCATTGACGTTTCAGCTCAGGCATTCCTTTCTCAGACTAATGTTGAGGCTGCATCTGAAAATTAAGCACACGCACTCACTCTGCTTGGCAGCTGAGCCCGTAAATCTAGGCGCAACGTGGCACCAGGTAAGCAGAGTGACCCCCAAGGTGCACACCAGTGTGAAGTCGGTGAGTCGCAGACCTTTCTGTCATGTTTCTGCCGTGTTCATGCCCAGCACAACAAGGCTGGGTGAAACTTTCCGGCCACCAGTCATATTTCTTTAATAGAAAGTAGAGAGGTAAGTTAAGAAAATACTCTATTTTAAGAGGTGCTAGGTGGATATAGAGAAATACTGGAGTTAGTGGCAGCACTGCTCCACAGTGGATTGTGTACACATTTAGATTCCACTGTGAGCTATACAAATGGTACGACAGTGAAAACGTTCATGTGCTAGACAAAATGCAGCCCAACAACTGTAAAACATTGCTGTGATGAATCAGTGTTGGTAAGGTACTCACAGGGGAAAATAAAACAGGTTTAGAGCTCAGTCTGCTTGACGCTCACATCTTTGGTAGTAAGGGGTTAAAATAACCCCCAGAATATTCTTTCAATATTAGTTGAAATAGAAGTGCAATTTTCATACCAGACAGAAGCTATCATGTAATGCTATAAATGCTAGGGCTCACCCTTTCCTGTTTTTATCTGATTTGGTATTTATTGTATCCAAAACAAGAAATAGCAGAATACCTGACAGAAACTCTGAATAGTGCATTTTCAAAACAATGTTTTAATGCACTATTAAAGAAAAGTAGATGTCATTATAAATGGAAAGCTAAATGAAATGAAGAATGCTTGAGCCTTTTCACTTCCTGAAAGTCATGATGTTCTGACTACTCATTTTGAATTCATGCCTCTGCCATTACTGGCTCCTGATTTACCAAAATTGAGGATGATCAGACACTGTTATGTTAATGCTTTCAGTTTCGCCTAATGCAGAGCCACAAATAAAAATGCAAAGCCAAAAGACATCTGTAGCTTTCTGATTTTGTGGTGAGCAGCAGCTTAACCCTGCCCTGTGCCCGCAGCAGGAGCAGGGCTGCTTAGCTTGTATCAGCTGCAGCACACCAAGGCCACTGTCACTCCACATAGACTGACCATGAAACTCACCTAGAGCAGACCTCCATGCACCACCTATGGGTCAGCTCTGCTTCTGTCCTCCCTGCATGACTCTTCAGGCAGCCTTTATCAGGGTGAAAGCTTCCGTGTCCCTCTGAGAGCCCTATCAGGTGCAATCATGCTCTATCTCTAACCCTCTCTTTGCTGCCTCTGCACAAATCTTAATACTTAGGCGAGAGTTTTTAAAAGTTTCTTGCTTTGGTATTGATCTTATCCTAGTGCCATTTTTCTGCTTATTTCCAGGTAGATTTGTATCTCTGACAGATAGCTGTTCCTCTGCCAGGGAGCCTCTCAAAGCCATCAGGAAGCTGTATTCTCCCATTAACTGATTAGCATCAGCTCCAGACAGACTTCCATCACAAGTGTCCTGGGCTTACATCTCTCAGTTTAGATCCCTCAGTGTTTGTTAGTAAGTATGGGAAATATTACAGATTTCTACTGCTTGTACAAAAGCTTCATTTTTAATAACTACCACCAACACCAGACCAGGTCAGCCACAGCTTGCACACCTGGTCCATCCTGAAACAAGCCACAACTTGGAGTAAAGCACTGGCTTTAGGAAGGCTTTTGACACACTCTCATGACATCCTCCCAAGCAAACTGTCATCATGCAAAATAAACTGATGTACAAAACAAAGCTGAAATATGGGCTGTGAAACACCTAAGCATGCCTTATTGAACAGTAACTTATGTCCTAAAGCCTATTTTTGCAATTATAGCTTCATTTGTATGTCAGGTGGGTTTCTACGACAATTCCAGGGAAATTGCTTGAGGAAAGAAAGATTAGTTTTTCTGCAGACTGAAAAACAACAGGAGTTTTGTTTCTACCTGTAAATACTATTTTCCTTATTGCAGATGGCATTAGAGTCTATCACAAGATGCCTAGGAACTTGAACAACAGTGAAAATTGGTCGTAATTAAGCTTGCCTTTCACATACACAGCTATACCCCACTGGCTGCTAAAATACCACAGCTGAAGTTGAGCACATTCTGAGTAAAACATTTCAGATATGCCTCCAGAGCAGAGGGCCAAGTCCTTATTTCCTTCCCATTGGAAAGCATTTTAAAGGTGATTTTCAGTTCTTCATGTTCCTGTGGGTTTTGATCGGTTTTGGTCACTACTGAATACTGTTCAGTACTTAAACAGTATTAAATGCATCATCCTGTAATTATCCCACATAATCCTCAGCCTTGAGCTAAATCTGTAGAAAGGCTGAGGAGCTTTTTGAGGAGTGATAGTGGGAGGAGGGCAGGGGAGAGAAAGGACCAGCCTCAACGCACCACAGTGATGAATGTCCTCAAATGGTGCCTCTTTTCAAACACTGAAACTGAAATTCTACCATTCTTGCACAGATAAGGCAATGAAGCTGCTTATTTTGTGCCAAGTAAAAATGAATCTTTTTGCTGGCATCACCTTCCTGACAGAGAGGGAAGAGCAGCAGCACCCCTGGCCCAACCCATATAACATCTCAGACAACTCCTTTGAATTTGCAAGAACCTCTCATGCTTGTCATTTTGCTCGACACTTCCCTCATTGCCACAGATATTTAGATGGCGGCTGCAAGGGCTGATGTTCTTGCTCTGCTCTGAATAATTTCAGTTATGAGAATCTTTTCTGCTATTTATCTAAAGTGGGAATGTGAGAGCTCTAGGCCTCTTCCACATCCATCATGTGCTAGCGATATGGAGGGGAAGCACCCCTGGACATACTGCACAGCCCAAGCCCAGCAGTGGTGTCTTTGTCTGCTGTTGGCTAAAACAAATGAACCCATCACATTGTCCCCTTAACCCCCTGAGATCTCATCACATCTGTTTTCAAGAGCTGGAGCCATTAATCTGCTGGAAACTTTGAGAGGAAACAAGAGCCAATTACAATTCTTCAGGTAAAGATAAAACAGAGAAAAGCCAAAGATGCCCCTCTATGTATGGGAAGGTCAGATTTTAAAAATTCTCCCTTCTTAAACAGCCACATACCTTAAAATGGAATAAATTTTAAGTGTGTCAAAAAAATGTATTCTTCATCCTATTTGCCACTGGTGCTCCTTTTCCTGCACGAACACCAGCCTTTGCCCCTTTTTTATTAATATCCACAAGCACAATTTAATAGCTGATCCAGAGCTGGAGAGGCACATTTCATGTTTAATAGTAAGTGTTATTTGGAAATGGCCTGGAAGAAATGTAATGAACATATTAGTTGCTTAGTCTGCTCCAAATGCTTAGATCAATACAACATCGCTTACTTATTGCAACTTATTAGCTAAGTCATTTTTCATCATCTCAGTACTTCTGTGTAGCAACTCGAAAAGTGGCAGACAAAAGGACTCAAAATTCATTATCTTCATCTAAATTTAATTAATGCAAATCCCTTAAATACACTCTGCGACAGAGACCAAATAGTACTCACTCTCTCCCTCCCAAATAAAATATAAAAATCCCACATATACAGTTCTGCTGTAGCAGAAGGTCCTGATGACCAGGGTAGCCATTCGAACTGAACTTCCTGACATTGACTTTCTCTTTCCGGAGGGCACCTCAGGAGAGGTGCCAACAGCTCTCCTAAACAACCCCCAACCTCTCCTTTACTGCAAAGCTGCTTTGAGCACAGGTCCCTGCAAACAGGCAATAAAATATCTTCATCAACTCTAGCACTGAACTACATCTTTAAAAAGAATAAACATCAGAAAGACAACACTGCATTCAACAAAAGCTACCAGAAATTTTAGAGGTAATTGCAGGTTGTAGCCTAATGCTGAAGAAAATAAAACTCGCTGGGCTTCGTAGGTACCACCTTTGGCTTGCTCTTCACCCAGAGACCATCTCTGTTTCCAGTACGTGTGAAATGAACAAAGTATCCTGATGCTTTATTCATACACTTCAGGATTAAAGAAAATGAACACATTGCTTGAACTGCCAGAGTATGTTGTGGCAACATTACATTTGAAGACTCTTATTTCTCCATCTATCCAATTATTTTTCCTCCTAGATTCCAGAATAAAAAATACAGGCGAGGGAAAACACCTACGTAAAGTTCAAGAAATTGAGGGGGTTTTTGCGTGTGTCAAAAGTGCTGTCAAAACTCGCCAGTGAACACAGATTACGTCGAATATGAATTATTGCCAGGCACAAGTTCAGCTGCCCTTCTATACAATCTTAACTCCACCTCTATTTCTTTTTCTTTACTGCTGAACATGGAAAGAATTTTAACATGTGTTGGCTGTGGTATCCTAAAAACTAATGATTTTTTGTGCTGTGGTTCACTGAAAAAAACCCCGACAAACCCACAGTTATTTGTTTTTGGGCAGTGCATACTAAGCTCCAATGCTAGCAACAGAAAATGCCTGCCCTGTCTCTACTTTCCTCTGCTCCCTTCTCCCAGGTTCTCAAGGCTCCTTTCATCATCTCCCATATGAGGTTTATATTTATCTCAATTCAGGAGCATGGAAGATCCCAGGATAACACACTGTTAAATGGAGTGTGCCAGCAAACACAAACTACTGCATAAGAGCATCAGCTTTAGCAGACCTGACTGCTGCCTAATAAG